>NC_083746.1:15280000-15580000 GCF_033458585.1 Syngnathus typhle | reverse complement strand
TGGTGAAGCCTCGGAAAAACAGACTTCAGGTTAGCATGCTTAAAATCCCCAGCGAAGATGGTCAAACCGTCAGGGTGCGCTGTCTCTTGTTCACTGACAGCCTGGTACAGTTCACTAAGAGCCGCGATCCTGTCGCCTTCGATGTTGGAAGGCGGGATGTAAACCGCGACTAGCAGAATCGCGGTAAATTCCCTTGGCAGGTAAAAAGGACGGCACTTAATGATCACGAACTCCGCCAGTGGTGAGTAGTGCTTGCATACCACTACAGAGTCTCGGCACCATTCGTCACGGATGTAGACGCATATTCCACCTCCTCGAGATTTACCCCCTTTCACAATGGCCCGGTTCGCCCGATAGCACGCTAGCCGCTCCAGATGTACGGCAGAGTCCGGAATGTTGACAGTCAACCAAGTCTCAGTGAACACGAGCACACAGCAGTCCCGCAGTCATTGCTGTACGCACAGTGACGAATGGACTCTCCGCCTGGAGGTGCCCAGAAAATTACTTAATAGTCTCCCATGTGGTTCTTGCAAAAGAGTGAGCACCAAATGTGACAACAGCCATGCCTAACGAGCAAAAGGACAAGGTGTGTTCTTTCATCAAAAAAGATGTGGCCAAAGAGTCTGTCAGAAGGGACATTTAAAAACACATGCAAGAACACACACAGGTGAGAAACGTTTTTCCTGCTCAGTTTGTGGCCAAAGATTGTTAGGGTTGACAAATTACAGTGGAGCCTCGGTTTTCAAACGTCCCAGTTCTCGAACAAATCAGTATTTGAACAAAAAATTCGAGATTTTTTTGCTTCGGATGTCGGACGAAATTCGGTGGTTGAACCTCGCGAGATGAGCCGAGAGGACCCGCATGCCAACTGACTCCGTTCGTTATTACATTCTCGTTATTCTGAGGATTGCATTAACTCTAATCACGCCTCCAAAGTAAGCAAGTGGGAGCAGTAAAGCCATCCTAAAACACAAAGACGCTCCTAAAGCAATGCGACAGTGAGCGCCCGGCGCGCTGCGGTTGCCAGATCGGACCAAATTAAGCTCCCTGCGCACTGAGGTCCACTTAAATTTTGGAAAGTCCATTAGGACTTCCATCCATCCATCCATCCATCTTCTTCCGCTTATCCGGGGTCGGGTCGCGGGGGCAGCAGCTTCAGGAGGGACTCCCAGACTTCCCTCTCCCCAGCCACTTCATCTAGCTCATCCCGGGGGATCCCAAGGCGTTCCCAGGCCAGCTGAGAGACATAGTCTCTCCAGCGCGTCCTGGGTCGTCCCCGGGGTCTCCTACCGATGGGACATGCCCGGAACACCTCCCCAGGGAGGCGTCCAGGAGGCATCCTGATGAGATGCCCGAGCCACCTCATCTGGCTCCTCTCAACGTGGAGGAGCAACGACTCTACTCCGAGTCTCTCCCGGATGACCGAACTTCTCACCCTATCTCTAAGGGAGAGCCCGGACATCCTGCGGAGAAAACTCATTTCGGCCGCTTGTATCCGGGATCTCGTTCTTTCGGTCACGACCCATAGCTCGTGACCATAGGTGAGGGTAGGAGCGTAAATCGACCGGTAAATTGAGAGCTTTGCCTTTTGGCTCAGCTCTCTCTTTACCACGACGGACCGGTACAAAGTCCGCATTACTGCCGACGCTGCACCGATCCGCCTGTCGATCTCGCGCTCCATCCTCCCCTCACTCGTGAACAAGACCCCAAGATACTTAAACTCCTCCACTTGGGGCAGGATCTCATCCCCGATCCAGAGAGGGCATTCCACCCTTTTCCGATCGAGGACCATGGACTCGGATTTGGAGGTGCTGACCCTCATCCCGACCGCTTCACACTCGGCTGCGAACCGCTCCAGTGAGAGCTGGAGATCACGGCCTGAAGAAGCCAACAGCACCACGTCGTCTGCAAAAAGCAGAGACGCGATGCTGAGGTCCCCAAACCGGACACCCTCAACGCCTCGGCTGCGCCTAGAAATTCTGTCCATAAAAACTATGAACAGAATCGGTGACAAAGGGCAGCCTTGGCGGAGTCCAACCCTCACTGAGAACGAATCCGACTTACTGCCGGAAATGCGGACCAAACTCTGGCATCGGTGATACAGGGACCGAACCGCCCTTACCAGTTGGCTCGGTACCCCGTACTCCCGAAGCACCCCCCAGAGAACCTCCCGAGGGACACGGTCGAACGCCTTCTCCAAGTCCACAAAACACATGTGGACTGGTTGGGCGAACTCCCATGCACCCTCGAGGATCCTGCTGAGGGTGAAGAGCTGGTCCACTGTTCCACGGCCAGGACGAAAGCTACACTGTTCCTCCTGAATCCAAGGTTCGACCTCCCGACGGACCCTCCTCTCCAGCACCCCTGAATAGACCTTCCCAGGGAGGCTGAGGAGTGTAATTCCCCTGTAATTGGAACACACCCTCCGGTCCCCCTTCTTAAAGAGGGGAACCACCACCCCAGTCTGCCAATCCAGAGGCACTGTCCCCGATGTCCACGCGATGCTGTAGAGACGTGTCAGCCATGACAGTCCCACAACATCCAGAGCCCTTAAGAAATCCGGGCGGATCTCATCCACCCCCGGGGCCTTGCCACCGAGGAGTTTTTTAACTACCTCAGTGACTTCAACCCCAGAGATTGGAGAGTCCACCTCAGAGTCCCCAGGCCCTGCCTCCACAATGGAAGGCGTGTCGGTGGAATTGAGGAGGTCTTCGAAGTATTCTCCCCACCGACACACGACGTCCCTAGTCGAGGTCAGCAGCACGCCATCTCCACTGTAAACAGTGTTGACGTTGCACTGCTTCCCCCTCCTGAGACGCCGGATGGTGGACCAGAATCTCCTCGAAGCCGTCCGGAAAGCATTCTCCATGGCCTCGCCAAACTCCTCCCACGCCCGGGTTTTTGCCTCAGCAACCGCCGAAGCCGCGTTCCGCTTGGCCATCCGGTACCTGTCAGCTGCCTCGGGAGTCCCGCAGGCCAAAACGGCCCGATAGGACTCCTTCTTCAGTTTGACGGCATCCCTTACCGCCGGTGTCCACCAGCGGGTTCGGGGATTGCCGCCACGACAGGCACCAATGACCTTACGGCCGCAGCTCCGTTCGGCCGCCTCAACAATGGAGGCGCGGAACAAGGTCCACTCGGACTCAATGTCCCCCGCCTCCCCCGGGACCTGGGAAAAGTTCTGCCGGAGGTGGGAGTTGAAGCTCTTCCTGACAGGGGATTCCGCCAGACGTTCCCAGCAGACCCTCACAGAACGTTTGGGTCTGCCAGGTCGGACCGGCATCTTCCCCCACCATCGGAGCCAACCCACCACCAGGTGGTGATCAGTTGACAGCTCCGCCCCTCTCTTCGCCCGAGTGTCCAAAACATGCGGCCGCAAATCCGATGACACGACTACAAAGTCGATCATCGAACTGCGGCCTAGGGTGTCCTGGTGCCAAGTGCACACATGGACACCCTTATGTTTGAACATGGTGTTCATTATAGAAAATCCGTGTCGAGCACAGAAGTCCAATAATAGGACACCGCTCGGGTTCAGATCGGGGGGGCCGTTCCTCCCAATCACGCCCTTCCAGGTCTCACTGTCATTGCCCACGTGAGCATTGAAGTCACCCAGTAGAACGATGGAGTCCCCAGAAGGAGCGCTCTCCAGCACTTCCTCCAGGGACTCCAAGAAGGGTGGGTACTCTGAGCTGCCGTTTGGTGCATAGACACAAACAACAGTCAGGACCCGTCCCCCCACCCGAAGGCGGAGGGAGGCTACCCTCTCGTTCACCGGGGTGAACCCCAATGTGCAGGCGCCCAGCCGGGGGGCAATAAGTATACCCACACCTGCTCGACGCCTCTCACCGTGGGCAACTCCAGAGTGGAAGAGAGTCCAGCCCCTCTCGAGAGGGCTTGAACCGGAACCCAAACTGTGCGTGGAGGCAAGTCCGACTATATCTAGTCAGAACTTTTCTGCCTCGCACACCAGCTCGGGCTCCTTTCCAGCCAGAGAGGTGACATTCCATGTCCCAAGAGCCAGCTTCTGCAGCCGGGGATCAGACCGCCAAGGTCCCTGCCTTTGGCCGCCGCCCAGCTCGCACTGCACCCGACCCCTTTGGCCCCTCCCACAGGTGGTGAGCCCATGGGAAGGGGGACCCACATTTCCTTTTCGGGCTTTGCCCGGCCGGGCCCCATGGGCGAAGGCCCGGCCACCAGACGCTCGCCTTCGAGCCCCGCCTCCAGGCCTGGCTCCAGAAGGGGGCCCCGGTGACCCGCGTCCGGGCGAGTGAAATCTGTTTCCATATATATTCTTCATCATAAGGGGCTTTTTGAGCCGTGCTTTGTCTGGCCCCTCACCTAGGACCCGTTTGCCATGGGTGACCCTACCAGGAGCATGAAGCCCCAGACAACATGGCTCCTAGGATCATAGGGGCACGCAAACCCCTCCACCACGATAAGGTGACGACTCATGGAGGGGCCATTAGGACTTTAAAAATATTTTCTAAATTTTAGCGACGGCTCTGTCGCAATAATGCGACCAGCACGGTGCAGTTGCGTGTTCGGCGCTGCGCTGCAGTTACGTGATCGGACAAAAATGCGCAAATGGAAAAAAATTGTTAAAAAAGACAGGTTTTTTTGCTTGGAATAGATAATTTTTTTTTCCATTATTTGTAAAGGGAAAACATTATTTGGAATTCGAACGATTCACTTCTGGAACAGCCTTCTTGAACGGATTGTGGTCGAAAACCGAGGCTCCACTGTTCTTGATCGTATGATTATGTTGGAATGTAGACTATATTGATTAACCAGTTGCTGAGGGGAACAAACTCCCCCTCCTGCCCTGTTTTTTCTCAATAAATATGTCCTTATATGTTCAGAGTTTCTGAATAGATATTTGAAAGAGTAATATGGGAAATTACTTTAAAATATATGTAGTCTCCGCTCAGCATCTGTTGCCATTTAAATTATGCCGGTTTCAAGGCTGAATTCGTGTGTCACATGACGTGCGTTCGCGTCGCACCAGAAGTCATGTCATGCAGCCTGATAATTGGCAAAAAAAAAAGTATTTCTGAGGATGCAGCCTGTGAATTGAGACACAGCGAGTGAATCTTTGTTTGCAAGACTAGTTCTCTTGCTAGCAATGAGGCTTTAACACCTACCGCTAATCAAAAATTCAAACACACTACAACCAAGCAGGGTTAGCAGATGTAGCTGTCTGTCAGACTCTAGTGGGAATTTAACTCACACCCTCTGAGTTACAATTCTAATGCTCTTATTAATGAGCTACGCGGTCTTGCCTGGCAAAACTGTGTCAACCTTTTAGAAGATTGACCAAAAGAAACGCTTGAAAATGTAGTCTAAACAGGACTGTAAGCCAGTGATTCTCATCCAGTGTGGACACATTGGTGTGCCGTCTGAAATTATAAAATTTCCCTTAATATCCTCAAAGACAATAACAACTCATCACATAACTGCTGGTCACCAGTACTATGGACAAGATAAGTGGAATTACACCCTCAACTCTTATATGTCAAGCTTGCGCAGTAAATGTTTAGTATACAATCAGGCCTCAGTGAGAATTGAACTCACGACCCCTAGTTTACAAGACCAGTGCTCTAACCACTGAGCTACAAGGCCTGTTCTGCTGTGGTTGATTATAAACTATAAATTATTTAACTACAATATTACAAAGTGGAAATCAGGATGTCACCACGTTTACCTCCCATGCTACTATTCTGCGACCAAGCAAGGCTAGATAGCTTGGCCAAGTTTGAGAATCAGTTAGCGTGCTTGAACCTCTGGTTGAAGCTGGTGGTTGAAGCTGGTGGTTGAAGCGCTAGTTTTTATGTACAAGTTTGAATGAGACAACAGCCAGGAACAGCCATGATTAATGAGAAACAGGAGGCCGGGCCAGAGCAACTTTGATAAAAGAGGAGGGGAAAGAGAAGGACGAAGAGGATATCTACAGTATGCCCTCAACTTGTCTTGAGTCAGAAGTTGATATTTTATACCAAACACTGGAAATGTTCTCAGTCTTGGAAAATGTTTGCTCATAAGAGGAGTTTGAAACTACACCTAAGAATACACACAGAAGGGAAACGTTTTTCCAACGATTCTCTCAGAAGAGGCACTTAACAAGTCACATGAGAACCCAGACTGGGGAGAAACGTTTTTCCTGCTCAGTTTGTGGCCAAAAATTCTTTCAGAAGGGTGACTTGCAAACACACACAAGAACCCACACCAGTGAGATATCCTTTTCCAGATCACTTTGTGGCCAAAGATTCTCTCACAAAGTAAACTTAAAACTACATGCAAGAACACACTCAGCTGAAAAAATATTTTTCCTGCTCAGTTTGTAGCCAATCTTTCGCAGAACTGTCACCTAAAAATAATGACAAGAACACACACAGTTGAGAAACCTTTTTCCTGCCCAGTTCCTGGCCAAATATTCTCACAGAGGGTGACTTAAAAACACACACAAATACCCCCACCCATGAGAAACCTTTTTCCTGCTCAGTTTGTGGCCAAAGATTCGGTCAGACGGGACACTTAAAAACACATGCAAGAGTACACAGGACAGGAAACGTTTTCCTGCTCAGTTTGTGGCCAAAGATTCTATCAGAAGGTAAACTTAAAAACACATGGAAGAACACACACAGGTGAAAAAATTTTTTCCTGCTCAGCTTGTGGCCAAATATTCTCTCAGAAAGTAAACTTAAAATCAAATGCAAGAACACACTGGTGAAAAACCTGTCTCCTACTCACTTTGTGGCCAAAGATTCTCTCTGAAGAGAAACTTCAAAATCCACTAATTGTCGGACACCACGAGCGGTTACCTAATATGCAAGCCCCTTTTTTTTTGTTTGGCGCCACTGTGAGTGGCAGCCCCGCAGCAGTGTTCTCTCTTTTCCTCTTTATTTCCTTCCTTTCTCCTTTTTCTTTCTTTCTATTTGTCCATTCGGCAATGCTGGTGCCATCTATCACAACTCGGTGTGTGCAGATTGTTTCGGATCGGATATTTTTTTCCCTGGGAGATGGGATGGCTGCACACATTGGTCGAGACCGGCGTGACTCTACGATGGCCATCCTGCTCATCCGGCCGGTGCTGACCAGATCCCTCGCCTTGGCCTCGCAGCCGCGACCCGTGTGGGAGGTCCGCTCCCTCATGCTCGTTGAAGCCAATGATCTTCGCCGTACCAGCCCCATGGTGACTATCTGCACGTGCCCCGACTGGGTGCCCAGGACGCTGCTCACACGTTTGCCTGTTTTGTGATGTTTTACCGATTTACGACCACGGTCCATTGGGCGGCGTTGAACTTGACTGCCCTTACACCTGTTTATGGACCCTGTGGAGGGTATTTTGCGTGTTTTGGGGTGTTCTTTGGAATTGAAGGGGGCTGGTTGGCCGGTGTTACTTTTTTCCTTTGTCTTGTTGCTTTGGTTTGATGGCTGAGATTCAAGAGTTTTTTTTTATTCAAGAGTTTTTATTCGCCATGTTTGAGCGTGCCAAACAAGGAATTTAACTTCGGTAAAAACACACCCTCAACATTTAGGTGACTAACAACATTCAGGACGTGAATAATGGCAAAAACAGTGTAGACAAATTCAAAAAGGTGTGAAGAGCTGAAGAGATGTTATTGCACAGTAATGTCTCTGAGACTCTATGAGTGGTCTGAGTTCATCAGAGCAACAGCCTGGGGGAAGAAGCTGTCTCTGTGTCTGCTGGTTTTGGCGTACCGAGCTCTATAACGCCGTCCGGAGGGGAGTAGTTCAAACAGACTGCAACCTGGGTGAGAAGGGTCTGTAGAGATGTTCCTTGCCCGATTCCTGGTCCTAGACAGGTACAAGTCTTGGATAGATGGGAGGTTGATTCCAATGATCTTTTCTGCAGTTCTGATTGTCCGTTGTAGTCTGTGCTTGTCTTGTTTGGAGGCCGATCCAAACCAGACAGTGATGGACGTGCAGAGGACAGACTGGATGATGGCAGTGTAGAAGGTCTTCAGAAGCTCTCGCGGCAGGTTGAACTTCTTGAGCTGTCTCAGGAAGTACAGCTTCTGCTGGGCTTTCTTCCGGACAGAGTCTATGTGGCCAGTCCATTTCAGGTCCTGAGAGATTGTGGTTCCCAGGAACTTGAAGGTGTCTGTGGAGAGATTAGTATTACTGCGGATAGTGAGGGGTAAAAGTGGTGAAGGGTCTCGCCTGAAATCCACTGTGATCTCCACGGTCTTGAGCGGGTTCACCTCCAGATGGTTTTGACTGCACCAGTGGACCAGACGCTCCACCTCCTGTCTGTACGCAGTCTCATCACCGTCCTGGATCAGTCCGTTGAGAGTGGTGTCGTCTGCATACTTCAGGAGCTTCACAGGAGAGTCACCTGAGGAGAAATCATTGGTGTAGAGAGAGAAGAGCAGTGGGGAGAGGACGCACCCCTGAGGGGCTCCAGTGTTGGTGGTCCGGGTGTCAGATGTGATGCCCCCCAGCCTCAAACGCTGTCTCCTGTTGGTCAGGAAGCTGGTGATCCACTGACAGGTGGAGGCAGGCACCGCAAGCTGGATGAGCTTCTGTTGGAGGATGTAAGGGGCGATGGTGTTGAGCGCCGAGCTGAAGTCCACGAACAGGATCCTGGCGTACGTTCCTGGGGTGTCCAGGTGGTGCAGGATGTAGTGCAGTCCCGTGTTGACCGCATCATCCACTGACCTGTTTGCCCGGTAGGCAAACTGGAGGTGGTCAAGCAGGGGGCCCATGACCTCCTTCAGGTGGTTCAGCACTAACCTCTCGAACGATTTCATGACCACAGATGTCAGTGCGACGGGTCTATAGTCATTCAAACCTGTGATGGCGGGCTTCTTGGCCACTGGAACGATGGTGGAGCTCTTGAAGCACGAGGGCACCTCACACAGCTCCAGAGAACGGTTAAAGATCCGTGCAAAGGTGGGCGCCAGCTGCTCAGCGCAGACTTTCAAGTAGGAAGGTGACACGCCGTCTGGGCCCGGTGCCTTTCTGGTCTTTTGTCTCCGGAACAGCTGGCGCACTTCCTCCTCGCGGACCTGGAGTGCCGGCGCGGCCTCTGCAAGAGAGTGAGTGGGTGACAACGATGATACAGGTGTGGACAGAGCAGTTGTGGGTAGAGGTGAGTATGTAGATTGTGCTGCCGGAGGTCCCGTTGTGTGGGAGGACAGATAAAACCTGCAGTAGAACTTGTTTAGCTGGTTAGCAAGCCTTGGGCTCTCTACAGGACGGGGGGTTCGTTTCTTGTAGCCCGTGATGCTCAGCAGACCTTTCCACACCGTTGAGGGATCAGGATTGGCAGAGAGGTGTCTCTTCAGGTTCTCCCCGTAGCACCTCCTGGCTTTCCTGACCTCTCGGTTCAGTGTGTTTCTGGTCTGCCTGAACAGCTCGCGGTCGCCGCTCCTGTAGGCCTCCTCCTTGACTTTGCGCAGCCTCCTGAGGTTCGGTGTAAACCAAGGTTTGTCGTTGTTGTACGTGCAGAAGGTCTTAGTCTGCACACACAGATCCTCACAAAAACTGATGTATATGTGACAGTGTCAGTGAGTTCATGAAAGTCTGAAGTTGCAGCTTCGAAAGCTCCCCAATCGCTGCAGTCAAAGCAGGCTTGGAGGTCCTGCCTTGACTCCACTATCCACTTCCTCACAGTCCTCACCACAGGCTTAGAAGTTTTTAGTTTCTGCCTGTAGGCCGGGATCAGATGAACTAGACAGTGGTCCGAGAGTCCTAAAGCTGCACGAGCCGCAGAGTGGTATGCATCCTTGATCACGGTGTAGCAGTGGTCCAGAGTCTGTGCCCCTCTGGTGGGACACGTTACGTGCTGTCTGTATCTGGGGAGTTCGTGTGTGAGGTTCGCCCTGTTAAGATCACCCAGAACAATGATTAGTGAGTTTGGTAGAAGTTTCTCCATGTCCGTTACCTGGTCAGCCAGCATCTGCGTGGCTTCACTCGCACGTGCGTGTGGTGGGATGTAAACAGCCGTCATGACGATCGAGGAGAACTCACGTGGTGAATAGAACGGCCGGCAGTTTATGAAAAGTGTTTCTAGGAGAGGGCTGCAAAACTCTTTCAACACCGTGACATCAGTACACCAACGTTCATTTATGTAGAAACAGAGACCACCTCCCTTTGATTTTCCGGAGAGCTCCGCGCTGCGATCTGCTCGCATTAGCCTGAACCCGGCTAGCTCCACGGCGTGGTGGGGGGTTTGTTCGCTAAGCCACGTTTCCACAAAGCACAGTGCAGCGGATCTGCTGAAGTCCGTGTTCCTTGAAGTGAGGAGCAGCAGTTCATCCATTTTGTTCGCCAGGGAGCGGACATTCGCCAGATGAATTGACGGTAGGGCAGAACGGAACCCTTTCTGCCTCAGCCTTACGAGTGCTCCGGCTCGCTTTCCGCGCCGCCGTCGTCGCGCTAGCTTGTACAGCACCGCCGCTCCGGCTAGAATCTCCGACAAACAGTCTGAATCGGAGAGAACAGGAGAGAAAATACCAGAAGAAGTCTGTCCGATGTTTAACAGAGCTTCTCTGGTAAAAGTGATCCGGGATGGACAGCAGAGGACACAGAAAACACACAAAATAAGACAAATAAACAGAGAGCGACTCACCGTGGCTGCCATCCGCGGCGCCATCATATGACGTCACTGAGTTGCGCTCATGTCATCTGGGTGTCTTTTACATACCAGCTCTATCAAAGTCAAAAGTCAAAGTCAGCTTTATTGTCAATCTCTCCACATGTCACAACACACAAAGAGACCGAAATTACGTTTTCTCTATCCCACGGCGACTGGGGCCTGAATTTCCCCACTCCCGGGGATCTATAAAGTTTCAATCAATCAATCAATCAATCAATCAATCAATCAATCATCTGTCTTGGTTCCTGTTCGAGTGGTGCTCACCAACTTATTTTGCAAGAACCACATGGGAGACAATTAAGTCTTTTTGGGCACCTGCAGGTGGAGAGTCCATTCGTCAATGATCGAACGACGTCTGACTCTCGCTTCCCGCAAGAGCGTTTTTATTGAGAAAAACAGGGTGGGGGTGACAGTGGACTGGATAGAGAAGAAAAAGCCCTTGACCTCTAGTCAAAGCATAGCAGGAGATGTTTTACGACATTGTGTAGGATGGGACAATCTATGTTATTTATTACTGGTTACGCACCAACATAAGCATAAAACTAATCTAGCTAGGTTATTTATTACTGGTTACATACATTCCAACATAATCATATGATCAAGATAGTTTGGAAAACCCTGACAGCTCCCACAATTGTCATGCTGTTATGTTTTGTGAGTTGTTTTTGTCTTGTCCTGTTTGTCGTATTGTCACTTCCTGTTTTGTTTTGGTAACTCTCCTCTCGTTTCAGTTCGTGGGTCCTTCCTCTGTGTGTCAGGCTACTTGTCTTCCCTGATCCCAATTGTGTGCACCTGTGTCTTTGGTCCTAATTGTCTGCACCTGTGTCCTCACCTTTCTATGTGTATTTAGCCAGCGTCTTCCCCTTGTCTTGTGCCAGTGCGTCTGTTGGATTTTGTCCACAATTTAGGGAGCGCGCTATCTGCGCCTCATGGCCATTGCCAATCACCTGTTATCCAATTTACTCACTGCATGCTCGTTTGATTTCTTCAGATTTAGGAAAATGCTAAGACACTGAAGCAGAAATTAGACTTACACAGGTTGGTTGAGTTCAATCACAATTCTTGTTAAGAAAGCTCTGTTTTCAGGAAAGTACAATACAGCGCTGGGCCTTTCAAGAGCAGAGAGTCTCCATTCAGAAAACGCCACATTCAAGGTTCTTTGGTCAGCTTATATTCATTTCCACATGCCAATGTGGGCCGAGTTTGTTGGGTGATGAGTCAGGGGGTGTGGCAAGTTCGCAGGAGATTCTGATTTCATGGGAGTGGGTGGTGGTTATGAGCGATTCAGTGTGTGTGGGGGCTGTTGTCTTCCATCCCGTCTTTCGGCCTTGGCGATCATCTTTGGCCGAGTCCTTGGCTGGCTCCCTCTGGCACCTGCTGGTTTTTATCTCCAAGTGACCTTCCTGTAAACATTCCCCTCCATTCTTGCACATAGACTGTCTCACCTCATCCTTTCATAATTATTTCAATTTTGTCATTTTGTACGAAATTATGTGAGCTTTTTGTCTGTGACATCATTAATCTATTAATGTTCCTTGACTATGCAAAGTTTGTTCTTTTGATACTCCATGTCTTTGCTTACGTCATTATTTTCTTAGTTTAATCATGCTTCCAACCATATATTTTCTTTGTTAGGCAAAATATTTCCCTCTGTCCAGAACGTTCAGTAGTAATCGAAAATTGGCGTCTAGCATTAGTCAAAACATAAAATACAATCAAGTACTGAACATTTTTAAACGACTTTGGCAGTGTCCGTGATTTAGAGAATCATCAGGCATGCATTAAACAGTTCCTTAAGGGTCATTAAGCTATTCAAGCAATATATCAAAAAACATTTGTTATTTCAAAGTGCTCAGAAATATATATCAGTTCATAAAGTTATAAAAACCTTTGTCATTACCACCTATCAAAAATGTCTAGTTATGTCTTCTTTATTGAGTTGGTGTGTAGGTATAATTATATGCTTAAAATGTTTCTTTTATTGATTGAATATGTGAATATACTTTTCTACTTATGTACTTTATTCAATGAGGTTTGAGCATATCTGTTTTTGTAGCTAGGCAGGACTTTTTGTATTTTGACCCCATTCCTTCACGTCTTGTCCCGTCTTGAGCACCAGCGATCGCGTGAGTAACAGATATCGCTTTAGAGAACCTAGTTTAGAAGATACCTTTTTTTTTGTCAAGCCTGAGCGCTGTTTTTCAATTTTGTTTTTTGCCACCGTGTTTTCCCTCGTTTTGAGGTGCTTTTGGTTTTTGCTGTCTTCAGCCTTGTTTTCCCTCTTTTTGAGGCGCTTTTGGTTTCTTTGTGCTGTCTCCAGCCTGTTCGAATAAATACCTTTTGTTTGCACTCTGCATCCGAGTCCTCTCCCTGATCCAAGCCTGACAACAATAGCTCATACAAGATGTCTCCCGGGTCTCTTAGCTGGCTCGTGTCTTTGTTTGTTAGCCTTGGAAACTCCTCTATCTTGTTTAGCAGTGTGTCCTCAATTGCTTCTGAGGAACGGTGACACTCTTCAAGCCGTTCCCAAATCATCTTTACGCCTCCAGCGGGTACTGCATGAACCCTTTTCACCTGTTCTGCAGATCTTGGATCTAGCCACCTTGTTAGTAGGTCGAACTCCTCTCTTTCTGATAAATTTAAGTCTTTAGTCGCGCCAATAAATGATACTTTCCATGTCCAATAGTTTTGCGGTTTGTCGTCAAATTGCAGTAAACCAACGCTGACGAGTTACCGTATTTTCACGATTAAAACGTGCACCGTAATAAAAGGCGCAGTCTCAGTTATGTGTGCCATGACTGTGTTTAACACACATATGGCGCACCGCATCATAGGGTGCGGGTTTTATATATACAATCCACGCCCCTTTAACGTTCTCATGGCGCTCTCAACTACGTCCGCCTTACAACAACACACACAAACAAACACATACACACACACACACGCACACAAATACACACACGCAGCAGTGACTCTCCAATACACATCGATACCAAATGATCAGGTGTTGCTTTCCCGCCTTTTCCGGACAGTATAAAAGCTTCTTACCTGGAGATGGAGGATGTTGTTACATCTGCTGAAGTGCCATGTGTACTGACCCCCATTAAACAACCCAAGATCTTGCCAATAAAGAACAAACCGTTACCCCACATCTTAGTTTTCCTGACCCAACAACGGACATCATCAACAACACTTATCCCACTTGCTTCCTTTGGAGGCATGATTAGAGTTGTTGCAATCTTCAGAGTAACTAGAATGTAATAACGAACGGAGTCAGTTGGCATGCGGGTCCTCTCGTGAGGTTTGACAATCGAATTTCGTTCGACATCCGGAGCAAAAAATTCTCGAATTTTTTGTTCAAATATTGATTTGTTCGAGAACCGGGACGTTCAGAAACCGAGGCTCCACTGTAAAAGAATGTAACATTAACTTTCGACGAGGATGGGATTTGAACCCATGCGTGCAGAGCACAATGGATTAGCAATCCATCGCCTTAACCTCTCGGCCACCTCGTCTTGCTCATATGGCATTGACAACACGTTGTGCCGAGATACTTTGTGTGAAAATCCGACGAGTATGATGAAATGCTGAGTGGAGAGCACAATGGAGTAGCAACCCATCGCCTAAATATCTCAGCCATCGCATCTCATGCATGAGTTGTATGGGCGACATGATATGTCATGTACGGGGTAGTATAAGCTACAAGGTAAAATGATACGATACTTTAGATGTGAAATGAAGAAGAGCTAAGCCACAAAAGAAGTGACACTGTCAGCAAAGAAAAACATTTTTTCAATGTTGTCTCACCCCGAATCTTTGGGATCATCGGCTCTGCGCAGTTGGATAGTTCCACTAACATTTTAACATCAACATTCTTTCATGGTCTGCCTGGGTATCTCGGCTGAAGATCCTAAAGAAAAGAACCTAAATTTCTTGTATGCTATTGCATGACTGTATAGCCTCCGGCCGTCATGACTACATTTTACCGTGGCACCATTGAGAGCGTCCTCTCCAGCTGTATTGCTGTTTGGGGTGGCGGCTGCACTGACTACAACTGGAAGGCCCTGCAGCGCATAGTGAACACGGCTGGTAAGATTATTGGTGCTTCACTCCCCTCCTTGAAAGACATTTACATCTCCCATCTCACCCGCAAGGCGACCACGATTGTGAGTGATGTGAGTCACCCCGCTCACTCTTTGTTTGATCTTCTGCTCTCTGGGAAGAGGTATAGGAGCCTGCGCTCCCGCACCACCAGACTCAACAACAGCTTCATACTCCAGGCTGTTAGGATCCTGAACTCGCTTCCCTTTCTGCGTAGCGTCCTGTACTTTTGCGCTATGCTTACTGTCTGCTGTATGCACACTGGCTCCGTTTTGCTCTTCTTATTTATTGTGTTATCTGTTTATTTATTATTTGTTCATCACTCTTATTTATTGTTTGTGCCTTCTTGTTTTTATATTGTGTCGTTTACTTGTATGTCTTTCGTGTAATATGTCTCGTCGCCGTGGGATAGAGAAAACGTAATTTCGGTTTCTTTGTATGTCTTGACATGTGAAGAGATTGACAATAAAGCTGACTTTGACTTTTTGACTTTTGTGGCCGTAGCATCCCCGGAACGAATCTGGGTCATGGCGTATTTAAATTACCTTGCTGAATTTGTCCGTTGTTCACTGTTAGACGCAGAGACCACTGCTCCAGCAGAAGAAGCCGAAACCCTACAAACAGCAACCACAGAATCATCTCAACCACTAGACCGGACCCAGACCGACCCTCTATCGCCTACAGCCGCCGGTACGGAGACCAACCATGCTCAGCAGCTCCCACATGCTTCAGACCCCCCCACCTCTCCAACTCCAGAAACCCATCACCCCCCCCTCCTCTCATCCACCCCCCACACCTCACCCTACACACCCCCAGAACCCCACCCCCCTTCTCTAATCCACCCCCCACTTCCCACCCTCCTCCATATCCCTTTCTCCCTCCCCCCCTCCACTGCCCTTCTCATCACACATGAATGAGAGGATTGAACGGGCAAACATCAATATAGCCAGCCCCCATCGATGCTCCACCCAGGATCCCCAAACCGACCTGAACGAACCCAGCCCCCATCGATGCTCCACCCAGGCTCAACCCCTCCCCATAAGCAAACTGAACAGCTCTCTACACAAACCCCCTTTCCCTCACCTAACTCCCCCCATACGTCCCCCCTTGTCCCATTACTCCCCGCAAGCCAGAGTTCTAAAGAAAATTCCTCACCCAAAAACAGCAAGAACAAGGTCACACAGCAACATACTCCAGAAGCTATCACAACGCTGATCACTCCTAGAATAAACAACCCTATCATCCTAGTTTGTTCCGTCCCTGGATCAAACCTGATACCCATCCGTCAGAAACAGCTCCAGAAATCAAAACACTCCACCAGAACCAAAACAATTCGAGCGGCCCTGCTCAATATTAGATCATTAGTCAATAAATCACTTCTCATCAATGACCTCATTACGAGTAATGAATTAGATATCATGTTTCTTACAGAGACCTGGCTTGATCTAGATAACAGAGAATATATCCTTAATGAATCAACTCCACCTAATTCCAACTGCATTGACGCCCTCAGAATCGGAAAGAGAGGGGGAGGCGTTTTCCTAATCTATTCTGATTTGTTTCAATGTAAACGGACGTCATTTGGAGATTGTCTTTCGTTTGAGTATCTTGCAGTTGTAATGAAGTCTTCTCCCCCTGTCCTACTTATGGTTGTATACAGACCCCCAGGTTATGCTAATAACTTCTTCGTCGAATTCTCTGAACTCCTCGCTATAATCTCCTTGGAACATGACTAGAGATGCACCGATCCGACTTTTTCAGTTCCGATACCGATACCGATGCCGTGGCTTTGCGTATCGGTCGATACCCGATACCGATCCGATATTATGGTTGATTTTTTTTTTTTAAACGTTTATTTCGAACATTAAAGAAATACAAGAAAAAAATAAAAATACAGAAAAATGATAACTCCATAATACAATAGAATATAAAAGAAAAAAGATATTGCATCATAATTTTCCTTTATCGTAAAATCATATTTGTTCAAAAAGGGAGTAGAAGGAAGCCTAAGCTTATCTGACTCTACCCCATGTAACTACATGTTTCTATTTAATTCTGTCAAGAATTTGTCCATAGTCAATATATTAAAGAAAGAAAAAAAAAACATACATATATATATATATACATATATATATACATACATACACACATACATATATATATATATATACACACATACATATATATACACATATATACACATATACATACATATATATACCATATATTTTCTCATTAAAATACAAATCAACTTAAACAACTTCACAGCATGTTACGGTATCCCGTCAATATTTTGTCCTTATACATTTTTTTAAACTTAGGTAAGGTACTACAGTTCTTTAATTCGTCACTGCTGGTGTTCCATAGTTCCACACCTCTAACTGTTATACAATGTAACTTTAAGTTTGTTCTCACCAAATCTCTTTTAAACATACGTGTTCCTCTTAAATAATGGGTACTTTCCCTCCACTCAAACAACCTCTGGATACTGTTTGGTAATTGATTATTTTTTATTTTGTACATGAGTTGGATGGTTTTAAAGTCGACTAGGTCGTTGTATTTCAGTGAGTTCAATTTAATAATTGAACTCACTGAAATAATAATTCCGATTTTATTTAAGAAGCTACATAACTCTACATGTGGAAGAGAAAAGACCAAAGGCAATGGCATCAGGCAGACTACACAGTTCTCTGCTCTAAATTAGGGGTGTCCAAACTAACGGTCCAGTTTTTATTGGCCCGCAGCAAATTCTGAAAACATAATTGAATATGACCCGCACAAGAAGCTTGAGCTCAGCTTCTCAGTTTCCACACTAGATGGAGCCCGCCACACAAAGCGTTTGACGTCCCATTAACACCCCCCCGGAAGAGAAGCGAACACGCAGCGTTTGACATCCGATTAGCCCCCCCCCCCCCATTCGGGAGAGAAGCGAACGCGCAGCCTTTGACGTCCCATTAGCAACCCGAAGAGAAGCGAACGCGCAGGGTTTGACGTCCGCTTAGCAACCCGGGGAAGAGAAGCGAACGTTCGCTCCATGTTTGCGTTTGTTTAGAAAACTCTCGTGGCATGCGGCACACGTGCTGCTAGCGTATGACGTAGCCCGCGTCCCAATAGATTAAGGAAAGTATCGGCTCACAGATCGGCTGTATTTTCTGATACCCGATCCATCTATTTTGTTGATATCGGGACCGATATCCGATCCAGATATCGGATCGGTGCATCTCTAAACATGACTGTATATCAATAGTAGGTGACTTTAATATTCACATAGACAACCTCAATGATAATAACATCAAAGAACTAAACAACCTCCTTGACACCTTCGACCTATCCCAGCATATCTCTGGACCTACACACAACAGAGGCCATACACTAGATTTATTCATAACCAGAGGTCTTGAGTCATCTTTCCTCTCAGCAGTCAATATTGCCTTATCTGATCACTTCTGCATCTTTATCGAAATGAAGGTCACCCCTATAGCTCTCAGTCAACCACAAACCATTAAAAAGCGGCACTTTAATCAGGCCACTAGTACACTATTTATGGAGGCCTTCTCGCAGGCCCCTACCCTTCCATCAGAATCTGTCAATGACCTCCTAGAAAGCACCATGGACATACTCTCTCTCTGTAAAAGATAAAAAAGAGAGTCTAGAAAAGCAGAACGCAAATGGCGGAAAACTAAACTTCACATTCATCATGATATTTACAAAGACCGCCTTAAATCCTATAACCAAGAACTAAAATACCCCAGACAATCTTTCTTTGCTGACATAATCAACAAAATCACAAATGACGCTCGTACTCTCTTTGCCACCATTAACAGGCTAACAAACGCCCCCCCTCCAATTGCCCCTGATTTCCTATCCACTGTCAAATGCAATGGATTTGCAACCTTCTTCAAGGATAAAATTAAAAACATCAGATTAGCCATCAGTAAAAGGACCTATGGCACCAATGCACCAACTGAAAAGGTGCCTAGTAAACATGACCCAATTTAATATCATTGACCAAAAACAACTAGAAGAAACAGTGCAAAGCCTTAAATCCTCAACATGCTGCCTTGACACCTTGCCAACAAGCTTTCTAAAAAAATGTCCACAAATGCCTTGCCCCAGACCTACTGCAGATAATAAACACTTCTCTACTTACAGGCATCTTTCCACGATCTTTGAAAACTGCTGTTGTGAAGCCCCTATTAAAGGAGCCTAATCTTGACCACTCCATAATCAGCAATTTCAGACCAGTATCAAATCTTCCTGTTTCAAGCAAAATACTCGAAAGAACTGTCTATCAACAACTCTGTGCCTTCCTATCCTCCAATAACATACTAGATCCCTTCCAATCCGGTTTCCGACCCCATCACAGCACCGAAACTGCGCTTCTCAGAGTTATCAATGACATCCGAATGAACACGGATTCAGGTAAAATCTTAATTCTAGTGTCACTAGACCAGGGGTGGGCAAACTTTTTGACTCGCGGGCCGAACTGGGTTCTAAATTTGGACCGGTGGGTCGAACCAGGAGCAGATGGACGTAGGCTTTGTGTGAAGTCATATAAGCGACCTGCAAAGGTCATTGCATAAAAGATTTTGGCCTTTAGTAGGTAGTAAAGCATGGATATTCCAAACAAGTTTTTTGAAAACAAATGCATTTATTAACAGCATTAAAAAAAAAAAAAAATTCACAAAAAAACCTGCTATCAGTGATTCTCATAAAATACGACACTGTTATTATGAATAACAGAATAACGTCACGTCGCGTACGTCGGGCCAAATTGGCGACTCTTTTAAACGCTCGGCACTGTGTTCACCTTGCTTTTCCTTGGGGGACTCATTTTAATGGAAAGATTCCAGGGGAAGGTTTGTGGCTGGCTTTAGCGCAAAACTGCATCTGAAAGCTCAGCGCGCGAATTACAAGAATGCTGTCGTCAAAGCCCACGCTCTAAATTCGGGACTGATACGAATAGAGCGAGAGTGCGCCATGTCCGTACTACTGAGTACGTACACGCACTTGTGAGTGTGCACCGAGCTTTCTGACACGGCTTCTGGTAGTAAATGCGCATGCGAGCGCTTCGCCATCTACTGGGGAAACGCAGTCATTGCAGGCAAAATTACCAAAAAAAAAAAAGTTTAATAATACAATTTGTTCAGGGTTGGCGAGCCGGATTAAACGGTCCCGTGGGCTGGATGTGGCCCACGGGCCGTAGTTTGCCCACCCCTGCACTAGACCTTAGTGCTGCGTTCAATACGGTTGACCATGAAATTCTATTAGACAGACTGGAAAACTGGGTGGGTCTTTCCGGCAAGGTTCTTGACTGGTTCAGATCCTATCTGCAAGACAGGAACTACTTTATCTCTATCGGCAATTTCATCTCTGACCTGACCAATATGACATGTGGGGTACCCCAAGGCTCAATCCTAAATCCGGTCCTATTCAATCTCTACATGCTCCCAATTGGCCCAATACTCCAAAAAACAACATAGCCTACCACAGCTACGCAGATGACACACAACTTTACATAGCCCTCTCATCGGATGACTATACCCCTATAAATACACTATACCAAACCATTGAGCAAATAAATGACTGGATGTGCCAGAATTTCCTCCAACTAAACAAGGACAAAACAGAGATAATTGTCTTTGGCGCTAAAGCAGAAAGGCTCAAAGTCACTGCTCAATTAAAATCCCTAGCCCTTAAACAAAAGGAACAAGTACAAATTCTTGGCATTATTATTGAAAATGTGCCTTCTTCCAGCTAAAAAAAATAGCAAGGCTCAGAGGCTATACATCCAAACAAGATCTTGAAAAATTAATTCATGCCTTCATATCTAGCAGATTGGACTATGGGAACAGCCTCTTCGAAGGCCTACCAAAGAAAGCTATGAAACAACTACAGCTCATTCAAAATGCTGCTGCTCGAGTTCTAACAAGAACCAAGAAAGCAGAACACATTTCACCAATACTCAAGTCCCTACACTGGCTACCAGTATGCCATAGAATAGATTTTAAGATTCTGCTAATAGTTTATAAATCTCTAAATGGGCCAGGGCCAAAATACCTCTCTGAACTGCTCCAACACTATGAACCTTCTAGATCACTTAGGTCATCGGGAACAGGCCTGCTAATTGTTCCCAGGTACAAAACAAAACATGGTGAAGCTGCTTTTTGCCATTATGCCCCCCATAGCTGGAATAAACTCCCAGAGGACATTAGATCTGCCCCTACTGTTAGGGTTTGCAGAATATCTTTATCGTATGATTATGTTGTAATGTAACCTGTAATAATTTAACTAGCTTGTCCTGTCTAGACAAAAGTAGTTGACCAAAGTGCTAAGATCTTTTCAACTGATTGACTAGACGCAGAGGAAGCAATCAAAGTTGCTTTGTTTACAGAAAGTCGTAAAAGGCCCCCTGCTATGCTTTGATCAGCAGGGGAGCAGCTTCACCCCCTCCTGTGTGTTCCCACACCCCCACTTTCAACCCCACTCTTTTTCTCTCAATAAATATGCACCTGAAAAGGCCTGAGTCAGACCTCCATTCGACCATCGCTGTAACCACAGCTATGAATGGACTCTCCGCCTGCAGATGTTTAAAATGACTTACTTGACTCCTGTGTGGTTCTTGCAAAATAAGTTAGAGTGAGCACCACCCTAACACCTACCCTACCCATCTTTAAATCTAAACTTCATCTAAATAAAACTTCAAACTTTTTTATTCTCTTTTGCTTTCTAGCTGCTTCTAAAGCAATGATGTTGTTTTTGTTTCTGTTTGTTTATCATAATCTAAAATGTTCTTAAATGTTCTTAAATGAATTTATGCCAGGCTCTGACCTGATGTGATTCTGTTCTATAATCTATCAATGACGTTGTAATCTATTTTTTTAAATGAATTTATGTACCGTATTTTGCGCCCTATTAGGCGCACCGGGGTATAAGGCGTACCTTCAATTAACGGCCCATTTTAAAACTTTGTCCATATATAAGGCGCACCGAACTATAAGGCGCATAAAATAGAAGCTTTACTGCAACAAACTGAGGTTGACTAGGGTTGCGGTATGCACCCACTAGCCAATAACCAATGAGCCCTCTGTAAACAATCGCGCTTCTCAAACGATCTCCTATAAAATTATTGGAACTGACTAAAGTTCGATCTAACGCATTGGTACTACTTACATATGTTTCCCTTCCATATCGATCCGTAGATTTACTCGAAACATTAACAGAGCAGCCTATTTTGACATGAAGTAGCCTCACGCGTATAGCAGCTATCATTATAGCATTAGCCATCCGCAATTTCCTATGAGCCTCAGCTCGCAATCTCCCATGAGCCTCAGCAAAGTGTAAACAATTGCGTTTCTCAAACGATCTCCTATAAAATGATCAGAACTGACTAAAGTTCGATCTAACGCATTGGTACTACTTACCTATGTTTCCCTTCCATATCGATCCGTAGATTTACTCAAAACATGAACAGAGCAGCCTATTTTGACATGAAATAGCCTCGCGCGTATAGCAGCTATCGTTATAGCATTAGCCATTCGCAATTTCCTATGAGCCTCAGCTCGCAATCTCCCATGAGCCTCAGTAAAGTGTAAACAATCGCGTTTCTCAAACGATCTCCTATAAAATGATCAGAACTGACTAAAGTTCGATCTAACGCATTGGTACTACTTACCTATGTTTCCCCTCCATATTGATCCGTAGATTTACTCGAAACATGAACAGAGCAGCCTATTTTGACATGAAATAGCCTCGCGGGCACAACAGCTATTCGGTGACGGCCCCTGACTACAGTTACCGTAATGTTGGGAAGCGATGCGACCTTGTAATTTACTAGTCGTACTAAAACGTACTAAAACATTGTGGCAGAGCACTGTGTACAACCAGTATGGATCAACAAATTCATCACTTGATCCATAAATATGGCGCACCGGACTATAAGGCGCACTGTCGACTTTTGATAAAAATTTAGGTTTTTAGGTGCACCTTATAGGGCGGAAAATACAATAAATGCTATGCATTGCTTCACCTGCTTTCAAAAATTTGTTTTGTAAAGCACTTTGAATTGCCTCTGTGTATGAAATGTGCTATATAAATAAATTTGACTTTGACTTTGTTACCAAACAGCCTTCTGTTGAACACAAGCTTCCAGACATTACGTCCAACTACGTTTCAACATCAACTTTATTTCATAAAGTTCTTCCTAATTCATCTTGGCGAAACTCCCTTAGGCGTTCCCATTTTTTTTTTTAGGCCTGGCAGCAGTAGACACACAATTATGACTCTGAAAGGACACGTCCAAACCGGCTATGATATCAGAATAATCACTGAAATGCAGTCCTCAGGTCCATGTCATATTCGCTACCAATCGGAATGTAACGAAACTGTTTCTACCCAGTCACGAACTGGGGACTTTTCGCGTCTTAGGCAAACGTGATAATCACTACACTATGGAAACATCTGCTAGAGTGGTGCACCTTACTTACTGGACCAAAGGTGAGGGCTGCTGGGCACCAAGCGCACCCGAACCATCACTATTTGAGATCTTTACGGTTACTCCATCATTTATTCACATTTGGTGAAACCTCCCCAAATCCCCACTCAAACATGCAAAGCATACGATTCGACATGAAAGCAAATCCATTTGTATCATGTAAGGACTTTTGACTTGTGATCTGGTGCTCCCTGTGTGGAGTTTGTAGGTTCTCCGGGTTTTCCTCCCACATCACAAAAACATGCTTGGTCAGCCGATTTAGTAATCCAAACTGCCCATAGGTGTGAGTGCCAGTGTGAATGATTGTTGTCTCTGTGTGCCCTGCGATTGTCTGGCAACCGGTTATAACGTGTCCCCCGCCTACTGTCCGATGACTGCTGGGATAGGCTCCAGCACGCCTGCGACCCCTCGCAGTACCGATAATGGACGGAATGGATGGAATTGAATGCCGATCAGTTTAGGGCCTGAAGAGGGAGCAACAGCAATATGCAGATACTCCTATTAGTTTATACAAACATATCAATCAATGTGTAAATAATTTACCCAAACACAGTTGCTCAATCAGAGCACAGACACAGCACACAGAGCTTTGTGACTTTCACTTACACATAGGCAGTGAGCACAGACACGGCACACAGAGCTCAGTTAAGTTCCATGACACATAGTCACAAAACAGTCAGTATATAACAGGACATTCAGGTGATAACAGAACAGACCTTATCCTTCCCTTCCGTTCCCTTCCTAGTTCCTGCTTTTGGTCAGTATAAAGCCTTCTGATTTGAAGTTTGACGTTGTTGTTTCATCTGCTGAAGTGCCTTGTGCACTGACTGCCATTAAAAAACCTAATATCTGTTACAAAAACTGTTACTCCACATTTTTGTTTTCCTTGCTTAACGATGGACACCTTGAACAAAACGCAACAGGCCGTTTTAGCTATACTATTCACGGCCTCGGCTCGGCAAACTGAGGCTCAATTCCCCGACACGGAGTCTAAAATCAAAAGGATCATAAGACTTGTTTCCAACCAGGGACCTTCAGCGTGTGAGGGAATGTGATAACCACTACACCATGGAAACTGCGCTGACACATAGCCTTTTGAAGAGCCTGGCAAAAGTTAAACAAAAGTGCGAAACCTGGTTTTCACCCAGTCTCAAATCAGGTACCCTTTAGCGAAACGACGCAGCCTGGGCTCGGCAAATCGGGCTTCAATTCCCCGACGTGTTTATTTCTTTGTATGGAAAAATTGCTTTTGCTGGCACAGTTTTGAAAAGCAAATCAAAAAGTTTATAAGTGCCTGCTTTCTTCCTCACTCACTTTTGTTGAACTTTTGCCAGGCTTCTCAAAATGCTTTGGACTTCACAGCAGTTTCCATAGCGTAGTGGTCATCATGTTCTTCTAAGACGCGAAACACCCCCTGTTTGAGACTGGGTGGAAACAACATTTTCTAAATCTATTTGTCAGTGTTGTCTGCTTTGCAAAGTGTGCCAGAGACACCTCGGCAAACAGGAGCCATATAGTATTTGATAAAGTAATCACATGTTCTCCGAGTTACAATGTCAACTGGTGGAACTTACTTTAGATCTTGGATGGTTTTAAAGCTAATGCTCTTCTGGATTACCGAGTAATCGGTTGAGACCGGCGTAACTCTACGACGGCTTCCTGCTTTTCCGGCCGGTGCTGACGGGTCCCTCGCCTTGGCCTCGCAGCCTCGTGCTCGTCGGAACCAACGACTTTCGCCGTGCTAGCCCCGTGGTGTCCATCTGCACGTGCCCAGGACGCTGCTCACACGTTTGCCTGTTTTGTGATGTTTTCACCAATTCACGACCACGGTCCATTGGGCGCCGTTGAATTGGACTGTCCTTACACCTGTTTATGGACCCCATGGAGGCTATTTTGTGTGTTTTGGGGTGTTCTTTGATATTGAGGGGTGCTGGTTAGCCGCTGTTACTTTTTTTCCTTTGCTTTGATGGCTTTTATCTTTCGCACTTACTGGCTTTCTTTGTGGCGCTGTTGTGTGGCAGCCTTATGAGAGCCTATTGAGTTGCGCTCATGCCTTCTGTGTCTTTTGTATACCCGCTCTGTGGTATGGATTCTGATTGGGCCTGAATTTCCCCACCCCCGGGATCAATAAATGTTCAATCAATCAATCAATCAATCAATCAATCAATCAATCAATCAATCAATCAATCAATCAATCAATCAATCATTTAGTCAATGTTGGCATGGTGTGATTGTGAGCACTCTGAATCTAGCAATCCAAGTTCAAGTCT
Organism: Syngnathus typhle; assembly: GCF_033458585.1. Taxonomy (NCBI): domain Eukaryota; kingdom Metazoa; phylum Chordata; class Actinopteri; order Syngnathiformes; family Syngnathidae; genus Syngnathus; species Syngnathus typhle. Next base: position 15,554,511 of record NC_083746.1, on the reverse strand, counting down.
TGGTGGAACTTCCAATTTGTAGTCATTTACATGAAACAATTGGAAATTCCAATTCAGTACTTTGTGGACAGCCCTATGAGTGTGTCAGCCCTGCCTCCACTACTTCTGTCAATTTCGTAAAATGGGGACCTTAGTTAGTGCATTGTGCTAAGAAAAATTATGGTCCTCCGTCTGTCACTGCCAGGGTTCTATGGTGTAATGGTGAGCACTCTGGACTCTGAATCCAGTGATCCGAGTTCAAGTCTCGGTGGGACCTCAAATAATTTGTCATTTAGCTGGGAAAAATTTGCAAAATGGTGATAGCTTGTGTGCTGCCCCATGAAATTGTATGCTTCCCTACACCTGAGGGTTCCATGAGCGCTCTACACTCTGAATCCAGTGATCAAAGTTTTAGTCCCGGTTGGACCTCAAATCTTTGGTCATATACATATACGTCGTATGCAAAGGTTTGGGCGCCCCAATCAATTTCAACATTTTCTTTATAAATCCTTGGCTGTTCGCATCAGCAATTTCAGTTAAATATATCCTATAGCAGACAGACACAGTGATATTTGAGAAGTGAAATGAAGTTTATTGGAGTTAACGATTTGTCAAGAAGAATGGTCCAATATTCCTTCAACCAGAATCCACACTCTCATTGGAAGCTTTCGGAAGTGTTTAGAGCAGTGGTTCCTTGTTGGAGGTACCGAATCCCACCAGTTTCATATGCGCAATCACCGAACCCCTCGTTAGTGAAAAAATGTTATATATTTTTTTCAAATTCAAGACATAGATGTTTTTTACTGGCACACAAAATGAGCCGTGCATGAACATCACCTTGTTCAAAGAATAAAACCAACATAATGCATGAATTCACGTCAAATGACATACCAGCAAATCAGTGTGACTTCTGCTGTTGCCTTTACGAGATCAGTTCAGATATGCGTTATCACAAATTGATAAATCAGGTGTGTTCGGACCTCCCCAGTAGAGGCTCTGCTGAACCTCTGAGACCGACTCACCGAACCCCTAGTTTGACCGATTAAAGGTTCAGGACCCCTGGTTTATAGGCTGTTATTTCTGCAAAAGGAGGATCTACTAAATATTGATGTCATTTTTCTCTTGGGGTGCCCAAATGTATGCACCTGCCTACTTTTGTTGAAATAATGATTCCACACTGTCTGCAAATCCTATAAACTTCATTTCACTCAAATATCACTGTTTACCACCGCCGCCATCCACCGTGCTTGGATTCGGGCCATCTGATTGGTTCCTTTCGGTTCGTTTCTTGGTTCGGTTCAAATCCGGGTTATGGCATAATCAAATTACCTTGTTGAATTTGTCTGCTGGTCACTTTTGCTAAACAGCCTTCCTTTGGACAATGACAGTTTTCCACACAAGTTTACAGTCAATACAGTGTTGTAGGGCGAGTGGCGCAATGGGTAACACATGATGGCAGGTTTAAGTGATGTTTTATGTATGATGAGAAACAAAATAGCAGACGGAAGAGACCCAAGGTCAATTAACTCAAGCCGTTTCATTGCAATTGATAGCCCATATGACATGCACCTCAGATTAAATGGGGCTAGTTCAGGGGTCGTCAACCCACGGCTCCAGAGCCTCATGCAGCTCTTTAGCACAATCCTAGCTGCTCCCTGTAGCTCTTGCAAAAATGCGTGAAAATGGAAAAAGCTGTTTTTTTTATATATATGTTTTTAGATGGTAATCATGACACAAACATTCTTATTCTGTAGAAAATGTATGTAGTTGTGAATATATTAAAAATACTGAATTTTAGAATGGCGCAAAATTGCGACACAGCACAGGCGAGTTGTAAACAAACAGGTGTTTGAGTGACGGGCCATGGATTCTAAAGGCAAAAAGAGAAAGATTGCTGATAAGAACAGAGGGTTTAAGAAAGAATGGACTCAACTATTTGCTTTCATTACCAATGCTGAAGGATTGCCTGAATGTTGGATTTGCAATGAGAAGTTGTCAAATATAACAAAAAGAGCAATTTGGAGTGACATTTTCAGCTAAAGCATGCTAAATTTGCTGCCGATCACCCAGTTGGAACTGAGAGGAAAGGTGCAATTTGAGGAACGAAAAAACAGTTTCAAGAAATAGATTGCATCTCCAAACTCTACGACTGCTGCAAGTTTTGTTGCAGCCCGGGAGATAATAAAGCGCGGAAAACCATTCACCGATGGCCGATGAAGGACTCATTCGTTAAAATATCAGTGCCTATTTTCGGACTTCAAAAACAAAACCAAGATCATTCCAAAAATTAAAGACCTGCCTCTCTCAGCAAAATCAGTGAACGAAATGGTAATTCGAATGGCAAACAATATTACCGATCAGCAAATCATGGATTCTGGATTATCGATATGGCTTTCTTCCACCGGGAACGGTCCATGGCCATCTCGTGGTTGATGCCGAGTGCCTTCATGTCGGCTGCCACGGTCGTCTGCCAGGTCTTTTTAGGTCGGCCACTGGGTCTTGTTCCCTCTACGTTATACGACATAACTTTCTTCACCCAGTCGTTCTCGTCCTTCCTCACTACATGTCCGTACCATCGCAGTCTGCCTCTCCTCATCTCATCCACTATGGCCTCCACTCCCATCTTCTTTCTCAGCTCTGCACTGGTCTTTTCCTCCCTCATTGACACACCACACATCCATCTGATCATCCTCATTTCTGATCTGTTTAGTTTGTCTTTGTGTTCTGTTTTCAGGACCCATGCCTCACTTCCGTACGTCATACCACTTCTGACGCAGGCTGAGTACACTTGGCCTCTCATCTTCAGGGATGGGGCCTTAGATCTTAAGAAGGGCATGAGTTCATGATACTCATGTATCAAGGACATCAATTCAGCTCCAGCTTTCTCAATTGCCTGTGATGAGTTGTGTGACATGACGGATATCGAACAGACAGCTCTGGTATGCAGGGACGTGAACTCTAATGGGCCGCAAGAAGAAATTTATACCACTAAAAGGCCAAAAACGGGGGGAGGACATCTGCGAGGCTGTGCTGCAGTGTTTAAATGACAGCGATACACACTGGCAACCTGATTTCAGACGCTACAGACGGCACACCGAGTTTGAGAGGGTCGCAAAAGTTTGTGACTTTACGACAGAAAGCATTGGATCGAAATTTGCTTGCATTCCATTGCATAGTGCACCAAGAGGCGTTGTGTGCGTAAACATTCCCACCAGAGTGTATGGAGGTAATGAACCTTGTCATCCAAATTGTGAAGAAAATAATCGCAAAAGCATTAAACCACCATCAGTTCCGTGAATTGCTAGATGAAGTTGAGAGGGAATATGCCGATCTCCTGCTGCACAACAAAGTCTGGCGGCTATCCAGGGGCAACGTTTTGCGTCGCTTTGTATTTGTAGCCTACTAAATTATTTTAATAGTAGGCATACAGGTCGTGTATTGACAGTCTATATTATCTTATAAAAGGTTTTTAGATTTTTGCCGCTCTAGACAGGTATGGTTTTTTTTTATGTGTGGGGGGGGGACAACATGGCTTTTTGAACATTTTGGGTTGCCGACCCTTGGCCTAACACGTGAAAGATCCCCAGTTCGAGACTGGGTGGAAACAGCTTCCTCTACTATTTCTTGTCATTGCTGGTTCCTATGCAAAGTCCATGACACATTGAAACGATTTTGCGCTGCAATTATGTTGTGGTACCTGATTTGAGACTGGGTGAAAACTGGCTTCTTTCACTCACTTTAGATGGAACCATGCTGACTCTGATACATTCCATTTGGTAGTTCTTAGCTCTGTCTAAATTCATATCACGTGTCACGCAAATGCAGCCTGTAAATGATGCGCCAGCTGTGTTTCAAAGTAGGCCTCATTCGATAGTTGAACCCAATACCTCTCGCACCCTTAGCGAGAATCATTCCCCTCGACCAACGAGCCCCGTATCAAATTAGCTGATGCCGTTACATTCCGATTGGTAGCGAATATGACATGGACCTGAGTACTGCATTTCGGTGATCAATGAATTTTGATAAATATCATAGCCAGTTTGCGCGTATCCTTTCAGGGTCATAATTGTATGTCTACCGCCGCCTCGTGGAAGCCAGGCCTAAAAAAAGATAGGAATGCCTGAGGGAGTTTCACCAAGATGAATTAGGAAAAACTTTATGAAATAAAGTTGATATTAAAATATAGGTGGACGTAATGTCTGGAAGCTTGTGTTTAACAGAAGGCTGTTTGGCAACAGTGAACAACGGACACATTCAGCAAGGTAATCTAATTACGCCATGACCCAGATTCGTTCCGGGGATGCTGTTTTAGGGTCTTTTCCTTAGGATCTTCAGCCAGGACACCCAGGCTGTCAGGGTTTTCCAGATTATCTTGATCGTATGATTATGTTGGCAGACCATGAAAGAATGTTGATGTTAAAATGTTGGTGGAATTATCTAACTGCGCAGATCCGATAATCCCAAAGATTTTGGGTGAGACAAAATTGAAAAAACGTTTTTCTTTGTTGACAGTGTCACTTCTTTTGTGGCTTACCTCTTCTGGGTTTCACATCTAAAGTATCGTATTATATTACCTTGCGGCTTATACCACACCGTACATACGATACCATGTCGCCCATACAACTCATGCATGAGATGTGGTGGCTGAGCTATTCAGGCGATGTGTTGCTACCCCATTGTTCTCTCCACTCATCATTTCATATCACATCCTCGCCAGATTTTCATTATCTTCACATCCAAAGTATCTTGGCACAACGTACATAATGTGATGTGTCAACACAAGTTGTCCACGACGAGGTGGCCGAGAGTTCAAGGCGATGGATTGATAATCCGCTGTGCTCTGCACACATGGATTCCCATCCTCGTCGAAGGGTGGTTTTAAATCTGTAATCTGTCTTGTATTTGACTCAACATAGTAATGTTCGTACACTTTGGCGGCTCGGTGGTACACTGGTTAGCACGTCCGCTTCACAGTTTGGAAAGTGCAGGTTTGATTCCACCAACGGCTGTTGGATGTTGTTGATGATGTCTGTTCATGGGTCAGGAAAACTAAGATGTGGAGTAACGGTTGGTTCTTTATTGGCAAGATCTTGGGTTGTTTAATGGCGGTCAATGCAAATGGCACTTCAGCAGATGTAACAACACCCCCCCCATCTCCAGGTCAGAAGGTTTTATACTGTCCGGAAAAGGTGGGAAAGCTTCACCTGACCATTTGATATCTACGTGTATTGGAGAGTCACTGCCCTGTGTGTGTGTGTGTTTGTTCCATCAGCACAGGGCGTGTGATGCGTCAGTGCAGTAGTCTTGGAGTCGTAGTGCCTGTAGTTTGTGCATGCTGCATGCTGCCTCTGCTTGCCACTTTTCTGCTTTCAGCTACCGCCACCGGCTAGCCCTCTGTTTCCGGGAGTGAAAAGAGGAGCGGAGTGTATAAGCCTCCTCAACCGGTACACAGCCTCTCCATTGCCAAGACTTGCACACGCCTCCTCGTGGCCACACACGGCAACTGGCACCTCGTGGTCCCAGGCTAAGTTGTGCAGGATCTCGGAGCAGCAGTGGGCCCCAGAGATGTGGCATGTAGGCCCACCGGTGTGTGGACACGCCCTACTGCCCATCAACCACTGTGGGTAAACAGCTCCAGCTATAGCTAAATAGTGAAGACCTCAACGGTGGACCAGGCGGAGGATGATGGCTGACCTAAGGGGTGGCGTCACAACAGCTGGGAAGGCGGATGAAGGCTGCAGCAGAAGAGGGTCACCAGTCGTCTTGGTCTCCTTGCCACTGGACCCCGATCTGTCAAGGACAGTGTGGTGACTGTCGGTGCACCAGTCTCCTCACTCTAAACAAAGTCACGCACAGGCGTCTTTTTCAGGGAATCCACCTTACATCCCGGATTAAAGTCCTGTGGCGACCAGTAAGTGGCAACGGGGTCAGGATTGTGAAGTCTGGAAGCCCCTAGTCACAAGCTGGCACATCAGGCGGTGGATGTTAGATGATCGTTGGGCTCTTGGACCGAGGCAGAAAGAGCTCTTTGGTAGCTGCATACACGACTGAGCAGCCCTTTTTAGGATCCACTCTGCTCACCCCTGAGGGGGAAGGGGCTAGAAAAGGTGCCCTAAACATAGCCTCACGACTGGATTACCGCGTTCAGAGCGATCACCAATATGCGGTTGAAAACACAGAAACATGAATTTTAGAGCATGTGTAACACCTATATCGCTTTGGACAGTGCTTACAGTAATTTAGATCATGGACCAATTCTAAGTTCGGCTATATTTGCAGTGGTGATAGAGTGAGCAGAATAAATGACCACAGACCAAAGTTTGAATTGAACTGCCGGCTTATTTTAGAAGAGAAAAATAGAGAAAAATAGTTGACATACAATTTACAACAATAGACATACAATTCACATTTAAACTCAACGTTAGTTGAAGAAAATAAGTTTCCTTTCAGTAAACTTTTCAGTTTAAATGATTTCAATTAAAACCCGGGTTGTTTTATTAATTCTAAGGTTCAATCGGTTTAGTTACCTCACTTTGTGTTGTTTGAATAATATTCAATACAAGTAAGTAATTCGAAACAATAATAAATCTAATTTGAGTTATGTAAAGCCACTTTTAAATTCCCTCGACTTCACTGGTTTTGTTCACACCAATCAATATTTCAATAACACCATTTCAGCATCATCGTACATATAGTTCACAAAAAAATTAAAGTGACAAAATGTACAAAACTCAAAACAATTCAGCAAAAGACTGAACGACTTTCGTTATCCAAATGTCTCTATATCCCTTCAGTTTGTTTCTCTTGCTTTGTTCCTGAAGAGTCAATCAATCCTTTCCGAAATCCACCTCGGTGTAGCAGTGGGGAAAAAAATATGGATAGATCCTACCAGGTTCGATGAACCTCGTCCAGCAAGTGCTCTCCGCTCCTGCGTGAGAAAAAATTCAAAGGCCTCTTTGGTGGCTCGCCATCTTGCGACTCGCACAAGAAATCAGCTTCGTTATTAGTTCAGAGGTTTCCGAACCAACTCTCGTGAATCCAGTCCTGTTCCGCACTTAGTGCATCACCAAGGTGAAAAAAAAGTTTGGAAACAGAAAAATAGGTCCATCAAATACAAAAAACTTCATACAATACTGTGTCACGTTCCCTCTCTCTCTTTAGTTTAACGGACTTACTCCCGTATCACCTTCGTCATCCTCTCTCCAAAAAAAACAAAAACGGCGGGAAAAGGAAAAAAGTAGAGTTCGCATTTCTGGTCACATGGGTTTTTTCCTACGTCATCATGTCCCTTCAAAATAAAAGTGAATGTTCACACTTTTGTCATTTTATCAACTACAAAACGTTAATAAAATAATAAATTTGTATTGTTTTAATATTTTACATGCTTTTAATCTGTGTTGGTCTGTTTAGAAGATATTTACAATGTACTTTCTTTTGACTGTTTTTATTAACAGGCTCTTATTTTACAAGGCTATGTTTAACAGGCTCTTATTTTACAAGGCTATGTTAACCTGGGTTACACCCTCCCTGCCTAAATCTATGCAAGTCCCTTTGCATAACGCATAGTTTAGAGTACTTTGATCTCATGGTTCTCCTCATGGTTCTCGATGTAATTTGTTACAGATTCGCTTAAGCTCTGGAACAACGATTGAACTAGGCTCACAAGAGGGGTTCCTAACTGAGGGTAGGTTAACCTTTTGGGTTTCGTTCTCTCTCGAGAAGATCTTCTGACAACTTGGTCAGATTCTGGGACAATTTCTTCATTGTCATCTGTCACAGTTTCAGTGTCATTTACTTGAGGTCTTCTTGTCTCCTCATGGTCAGTCTGGTTTAGATCCGGGGGATTTCCCTTTTCACTCAAGTGAGTACTTGATTCTCCTTCCCTTCCAGGTGATCTTTCCAGTTCCGGCAATATTTCAGTTTCAATGGAATCCTTTGGAGCATTATCAGACAACATCAAAAGCTCTGGAATTACATCATCATCTGGTTCATTCTGTTCATCAGTAAGATTGGAATGTGGTCTGGGAAGAACTACTTTATATTCCTCAAGTGACCTCGAGATCTCCCGTGGAGGACCCGAAGAGTAGTATAAAGGGTAGTTATCCTCTTCCTCAGAGTTGTAGTCAGGTTCAGGTTCTTCAGAGTCTGGTATTGGATGTTGTCGTGTGATTGGTCGACGGGGCTTCTGTGGGACGGCAGGAGAATTTGCAGGGACAGATGGCAGAAATCCGCATGGCAACAAAAGGTCTCTGTGCAGGGTCCTAGTAGGACCATTTTGATGTTCTGGTCTTACTATATACACAGGTAAGTTGTCCTTTTGACTCACAACCACATGGACCGTGGACTCCCATCTATCAGCCAACTTGTGTTTCCCCCTTATTCGGACATTCCTCACAAGCACACGATCACCAACAGTTAAGGCAGATTCAGTTACATGTTTGTCATATCTGCTTTTGTTTCGTTCAGCAACTTTAGCAGCATTTGTGATAGCCAGTTGGTAACTCTCTTGGAGGTGAGATTTGAGAGCTTTGACATACTGTGAATGAGATTGTCCCCGACGTTGGTTCCGAGGAAGATTGAAGGCATGGTCTATTGGCAGGTGAGGTTGTCTTCCAAACATTAATTCGTACGGTGTAAACCCTGTGCTATCGTGTCTGGTACAGTTATACGCATGCACGAGTGGTTTTACAAAGTCATGCCAATGCCTCTTGTCTTCATCTTTGAGTGTACCTAACATGTTCAGTAAGGTACGATTGAATCGTTCTACAGGGTTTCCCCTGGGATGATAGGGTGAAGTCCTAACTTTTTGTATTCCAGCCAAGTTACACAGTTCTTTGATAGTTTTTGATTCAAAGTCCGCTCCTTGGTCACTATGCAACTTCTCAGGAAAACCATAGTGGATGAAGAAGTTTTCCCACAGGGCCTTCGCTACAGTTCGAGCTTTTTGGTTAGGCGTTGGAGTTGCAACAGCGTACTTTGTAAAGAAGTCTGTGATTACAAGGACATCTTTTGTAGAACTGCGGTCTGGTTCGATCGACAAAAAGTCAATACATACTAATTCCAGGGGTCTGGTAACTTGTATGTTTACCAAGGGTGCGGCCTTCTCTGGCAATGTTTTCCGGCAGACGCACCTCTGACAACTTTTAATCTTTTGCTCTATGTCTGCAGCCATTTTGGGCCAGAAGAATCTGGCTCTGATGAGGTCAAGGGTACGGTCAAACCCAAGATGGCCCATGTCGTCATGGAGACTTTTCAATGTCATGGGTCTGAGGCTTTCAGGAAGGACAAGTTGATACTGGGTTTCACCAAGTTTCCTCTTCCGATACAAAACACCATTCTGCAGCTCAAGTTTGTTTAGTTCACGCAGAAAGATGGAAAGTTGTGGAAGTTCTTTCCGTAGCATAGGAGAAGATGTTTCACCCGTTTCAAGCTGGTGTATGATTTCATTGATAGCAGGATCATTTCTTTGACTTTGTCTTAACTCCTCTTCTTCTGGCATAGCACTCAGCTTCTGTATGATTCGCTCCTTCCATTCAGCAGAAATGGGAGAATCAGAGAAATTTAAATTTAGCTCTGTGGACTTCAAGTTGGATTTCTGCTTGGTTTGCATCACTTCTTGCACAGCATGCATTTCTGCAATGACACTTTTTGCAGGAATACTTATGTCATGTTCACTTTCATTCCTTAGGACAACTGCAAGCTTTTGTGAGCGGTTTTCCGGAAGGGTAAGTAAACAATTGGTGACTACGACACCACCAGGCAAGGAGGATGAGGAAGGTGACTCGACCACTATCCACTTCCCTGGCGTTGCAGTGTTTACATGGACTACTCCCTCCAAAACTCGACTTTGACCAGCAGGAAGTAATTCAGGTTCTTTTCCCGACAGTGTGACAAGACCAAGACTGCCGTCATCTTTCATTTTGTGTCTCTGTTGTAACACGCTCAAGACCACTCTGTAACCATGTGGGAGGACACGGAGATCTGTATCAGTCAAGGGAAGGTTTTCAAAAAGAGGGTCAAGCGTGTTAGTGCCAATCAGGAGAGAAGACTGGACACTAGAGCGTGTGTCTGGAACAATTAATGCAAGAGAGGACACAGTGAGTTCAGTTCCAAAACAGTCTTTTGGAAAAGTGATATCAACACCAATGTAGCCTGAATAGGGAACATTTTCACCATTTGCAGCTTCGACTTCCAACAGATCTTGTATTGGATGGATTGTCAGGTGTGAGAGATAGCTTTTGTAGAAAGACTGGGACACTGTGGTCACTTGCGATCCGGTATCAAGAAGACAATGGCAGGCGTGTCCATTGATTTGTACTTGAGCAGTGTATTTAGCTCCAATCAGACCTTTAGGAATTTTCACAGTGGTGAAGCGGTTGTGGAAGAATTGTCTTTTGGTTTTTGGTGAATGTTCAGTGGGACTAGTTTCCGTTTCAGCACCCATTTGTCCCGCCATGAGTGCTACTTTTAGTTTAAAGGTGGGGTCTGGTTGTTTTGCTTGTCCCACAGTGACTGTTTCTCTCTCAACTGTTTCTTTTTTTTAGCAACTAAGGATGGGTTTGGCTCACTGGTACATGTCGAGATGATGTGACCATCTTCACCGCACTGGAAGCAGTACCAAGGCTTTGGTCTTTTACTTGCAGCTTGAGGTGGCAAGAGAGCTTGTTCAGGTACTTTGTGTTCAGGGTTTGTCTTGGTATTAGCTGATGGTTGATTAAGTCTTTTCTTGCTTCTTTGTGGCTGTAGCTTAGTGATGTGGCTCTGGAGTTCAGCGATTTGTGCTCTCATTTCTTTGAAGATGTCATTTTGTGGAATTTCCGTTGGTTGTCCCTTTTTAAGTTTCAGTTGTGTCAGTTGAGTTTGTAGGTCACCTATCTGGGTTTGCATTTCAGCAAGATCAGTTTGCATTGGAGGATCTGAGAAGTTCGCGCTAGCAGCAATAGAATGTGCTGTTACTTTTGGTCTGGTTGCAGCAAAATGTTGTTTCATCCTACTCTCCTTTGCAATATGGTTGTCTTCTTCTACTCTCAACTGTAGAAGTAGATTAGTGAATGTAGGAGGTTTGTCTTTCAATTTTCCAAGCTGAAGATCTGTTAACAGGGCATTATTCCAACAGCCGCGGCAGAATTGACGCAGAAGGTCAGCTTCACCGGCTACTACTCCACCTCTGTTCAAGGCTTTGGATAGCGCTGTTTGCAACCGATGGAGATAGTGTGAAGGCTTTTCACCTGGGTCTTGAAATGTGTTGAGAAATTTGGCAAAGAGCTCATCGCCGTCTTCCACTGTGCCAAAAGCTGAGTTCAGCAGTTCAAGATAGGCAGATGGTAAGGCATTAGGCCCAAGAGGTTTCACCAAATTTGCAGCAGGTGATACAAGACTGTCTAAGATCTTCCGTGAACGATGCAAATCAGATAAATCAGGATCTTGCAATATGAGCTCAACACTGTGACGCCATGTATCAAAATCAACCTCGTGACTGGGATAAGGTATTTTACCTGAAAACTGTCTGAGGCGGAAAGAAGAATTTATCGGTGAGACAGGAGCTTCACTTCGCACTATGTGTTCCACAACAACCTTTTGAACCTCTGGAGGAGTTAGAAAGCGTGCTGGTATGTGAGATGGTTGGTCACTTTGTGGTTGGTTAACTGTTACAGGAGAACTGAAGCTTATATTCGGATTAATTGGTTTCATAGTTTCATCTTGACGTTGGTCAGTGACTTCTGGTGGTCTTTCAACAGTGGTTGTTGGCTCATTCTGGTTCTCTGAGACGGAATCCATATCTTCGGGTGTTTTTGGGTTGCTTACAATCGACTGAGCACATTTGGAAAGGTGTTCATGCAAAACATCTTCGAAAGATTTGCCGCTTATTTTGGCAATTTTCTGCAGTTCACTGAAAAAGCTGTGGGTGGCACTGTTCGTAACAGTTGATAAATACTCAGTTGACAGAGCTCTGATGTGGTAAGAGACTTCATTGGAGCATTCAAGTGTATGGGGCAGTAAAGGTTCAAGTGCGGTCAAGGCAGCGCCGCTCTCATATTCCACAATGGCATTTCTGTGGTAGGAAGACTGGGGTTCATCTATTTGAATTGTCCTAGCAATCTGCCCGTACCTACTCAGGAAGTCAGTTAATTCTTCATCAACATCAGTGTCAGTGAGCCCACTAACTATAACTGAGTTTGGGGTTTTAATATTTTCTTTATCAATGACCTCCATTTTTTTTTCCGGCTTGGTCTATTTTAAGGTCTGGGTCAGGTAATATTATTTGAATTAACCACCACTCCTGGCTGGCTCGCCACTTTCTGTAACACCTATATCGCTTTGGACAGTGCTTACAGTAATTTAGATCATGGACCAATTCTAAGTTCGGCTATATTTGCAGTGGTGATAGAGTGAGCAGAATAAATGACCACAGACCAAAGTTTGAATTGAACTGCCGGCTTATTTTAGAAGAGAAAAATAGAGAAAAATAGTTGACATACAATTTACAACAATAGACATACAATTCACATTTAAACTCAACGTTAGTTGAAGAAAATAAGTTTCCTTTCAGTAAACTTTTCAGTTTAAATGATTTCAATTAAAACCCGGGTTGTTTTATTAATTCTAAGGTTCAATCGGTTTAGTTACCTCACTTTGTGTTGTTTGAATAATATTCAATACAAGTAAGTAATTCGAAACAATAATAAATCTAATTTGAGTTAAGTAAAGCCACTTTTAAATTCCCTCGATTTCACTGGTTTTGTTCACACCAATCAATATTTCAATAACACCATTTCAGCATCATCGTACATATAGTTCACAAAAAAATTAAAGTGACAAAATCAATCAATCCTTTCCGAAATCCACCTCGGTGTAGCAGTGGGGAAAAAAATATGGATAGATCCTACCAGGTTCGATGAACCTCGTCCAGCAAGTGCTCTCCGCTCCTGCGTGAGAAAAAATTCAAAGGCCTCTTTGGTGGCTCGCCATCTTGCGACTCGCACAAGAAATCAGCTTCGTTATTAGTTCAGAGGTTTCCGAACCAACTCTCGTGAATCCAGTCCTGTTCCGCACTTAGTGCATCACCAAGGTGAAAAAAAAGTTTGGAAACAGAAAAATAGGTCCATCAAATACAAAAAACTTCATACAATACTGTGTCACGTTCCCTTTCTCTCTTTAGTTTAACGGACTTACTCCCGTATCACCTTCGTCATCCTCTCTCCAAAAAAAACAAAAACGGCGGGAAAAGGAAAAAAGTAGAGTTCGCATTTCTGGTCACATGGGTTTTTTCCTACGTCATCATGTCCCTTCAAAATAAAAGTGAATGTTCACACTTTTGTCATTTTATCAACTACAAAACGTTAATAAAATAATAAATTTGTATTGTTTTAATATTTTACATGCTTTTAATCTGTGTTGGTCTGTTTAGAAGATATTTACAATGTACTTTCTTTTGACTGTTTTTATTAACAGGCTCTTATTTTACAAGGCTATGTTTAACAGGCTCTTATTTTACAAGGCTATGTTAACCTGGGTTACACATGGAATGGACAGTGTGACCAGTGATAGGCCGGAGAGGAGAACCTCCATCATTGCCAGGGAACTGAGAAGATGCCGGATTGACATAGCTGCTCTTTCAGAAACCCGACGGGCAGAGGAAGCTCATCTGAAGGAGGAAAAGGGTGGGTACACTTTCTTCTGGAAAGGAAAGGCCACAGATGACCCTAGGATCCATGGGGTTGGTTTTGCCATCAAGAACCAACTGATCAGTCAGCTCTCTGAACTCCCTGTGGGAATCAGTGAGCGCCTGATGACCCTCCGTCTGGTGCTGGCCAACAACCAGACGGCAACAGTTCTTAGTGCTTATGCACCTACCCTCGTTTCCGATGAGGACAAAAAAAGAGTCCTTCTATGCCTGTCTGGATGAGGTATTGTCAAAAATCCCTAAGGAGGACAAGATGATTATATTGGGAGATTTCAATGCCAGAGTGGGCCGAGACCACCACCTCTGGAAGGGCACCATTGGAAAGGAAGGTATTGGAAACATCAACTCCAACGGGGTTTTCCTTCTTAGCAAATGTGCTCAATACGACCTTACCATCACCAATACCATCTTTCACCAGAAGAACAACCTCAAGGGACACCCTCGCTCTAAACCAATGGTTCCCAAACCTTTGCAGGCTGGCGCCCCCTTGACTCCCCAGTGAATTCCTAGCGACCCCCCCACACAGACACATATGGAAACAAACACCTCTTTCTTGATATTTGGTATGCTGCAATTTGAAAAGAGAAAGGTTAAACACAAATGTGTATTTCACAAATAAAACCCAATTTAGTAAACCAATTCATTTTTTAGCAGTTTTAACTGTTTCAGCAACATAGAATGGTAAATAAACATTCCACCAGTAACCTTCATTATCTCACACTTAATATTAATGGGATGGTTGTGCTTGGTGCAGGGACATAAGCTTCTCAACATCAGGCTGGAACTCACTAAGAAGAAGTCGTAGATCCCCACGGTCAGTAATTTTCAGTCGTTTTTGTTTTCAGTCAAACAAACGTCGACTTCGGACTGCCGTCCCCCTACCGCCCCTTTCTTCCTCACCGCCCCACCTTATCTTTCCACCGCCCCCAGGGGGGCGGTACCGCCCACTTTGGGAACCACTGCTCTAAACAATGGCATCTGTCACGGATCGGAGTGTGGAAATGGAGCAGGGCGACCAAGTGCAGCTTGGACCAGGGTTTATTGGAGCAAACTCAAACTAACAGAATCGGTACACTGACATAACTGACTAACAAAACCAACAACAGGAACCGAACAGAGACGTGAGAAAAAAAGACAGGGTGACATTACCAAAGACAAGACCAAACAAAACCTCATGACAGTAACAACCATCATCAACGCTCCGACAGGGAGTAACACACAGACAGGACTTAAATATGCGACAGGTAACAAGAAGCAGGTGAGTATGATCACACTAATCATGGGCACACAGGAGGGGAGGGGCGAGCACACAGACACACGGACATGAGCACACAGACATGATCGGGGATGAGTCGTGACAGAACCCCCCCCACAAGAGACGGCTCCCGACGTCCCAAAACCCAACCCCCCACGGCGGCACGCGGGGGGGGGGGGTTAAGCGCACCAGTCCAGACGACCCTACTGGTCTTTGAAATAGCCTGAACCGTGCACGGCGGCGACTTGGGGCACAGAACCGCACTCGGGCAGCGACTTGGGGCACAGAACCGCAGTCGGGCAGCGACTTGGGGCACAGAACCGCACTCGGGCGGCAACTTGGGGAACCGAACCGCACTCGGGCGGCGACTTGCGGCACAAAACCGCACTCGGGCGGCAACTTGGGGAACCGAACCGCACTCGGGCGGCGACTTGCGGCACAGAACCGCACTCGGGCGGCGACTTGGGGCACAGAACCGCACTCGGGCGGCGACTTGGGGGACAGAACCGCACTCGGGCGGCGACTTGGGGGACAGAACCGCACTCAGGCGGCAACTTGGGGAACCGAACCGCACTCGGGCGGCGACTTGGGGAACCAAACCGCACTCGGGCGGCGACTTGGGGAACCGAACCGCACTTGGGCGGCAACTTGGAGAACCGAACCACACTCGGGCGGCCACTTGGGGAACCAAACCGCACTCGGGCGGCAACTTGCGGCACAGAACCGCACTCGGGCGGCATAAAAAAGTCATCGCCGCATTCGGCGGCACCTGAAAGTCCGGACCGCGATCAGCGGCATTTGGAAGGCGGGGCTGCGGCAACAGCAAGAGCCACCACGCGCCGCAGCTGTGGGAGTGGGGCCAGGGACGATCGCGGGTCCGTCGCAGCTGGCCTGTAATCTGGCGACGCGGCAGTGGAGTCCGATCGCGGCCGCGAAGCTGCTGTCGCCAGAAGCACTCCGATGGCGACCGCGGGTCCGGCGTCGCGGCAGCGAAGTCCGATGGCGACAGTGGAGCCGATCGCGCTGGAACCTGCTCGGACGATGGACGGGTGTCGCAGTGGGAGCTAGTGGTGGAGGGAGGTCCAAGCGCTGGTCGCTGTAGTGGTCGGAGCATTCTGTCACGGATCGGAGTGTGGAAATGGAGCAGGGCGACCAAGTGCAGTTTGGACCAGGGTTTATTGAAACAAACTCAAATTAACAGACTTGGTACACTGACATAACTGACTAACGAAACCAACAACAGGAACCAAACAGAGACGTGAGACAAGACAGGAACCAAACAAACCCCATGACAGTAAACTTCATCAATGCTCCGACAGGGAGTAACACACAGACAGGACTTAAATACGTGACAGGTAACAAGAGGCAGGTGAGTATGATCACACTAATCATGGGCACACAGGAGGGGAGGGGCGAGCACACAGACACACGGACATGAGCACACAGACATGATCGGGGATGAGTCGTGACATCATCTTACTGACCATGTCATTGTCAGAGCCAGGGATCAGCACGACGTGAGCATCACAAAAGCCATGATGGATTCAGAGGCCTGCTGGACAGATCACCGCCTGATACGATCCACGATGTCCATCGGACTCAAGAGGAAGAGGAGACTGCAAAAGAAGCTGAGCCGGCAGAGACTAAACCTAGAGACCCTGAACAAAACTGCCGCTCTGCAGCTGTTTCGGGCCTCTCTTGGAGAAAGCCTCAATCAGGAATACCCTGAGGACATTGAAGAACACTGGAGCCTGCTCAAGTCTTCCATCCTCGACACCTGCCGTGCCGCTCTCGGGTACAAGGCCAGAAAGCATCAGGACTGGTTTGATGACAACGACACATAGATAGAACAGCTCATATCCAAGAAAAGGGAAACCTTTCGTGTCTCGCAAAATGACATCACCTGCACAGCAAAGAGACAGGCTCACTCCAGAGCCAAGGCTGACGTCCAGAGCCGGGTGAGACAGATTAAAAACTCCTGGTGGACAGAAAGGGCACTGGAAATCCAGAGTTTGGCAGACTCTGTTGACACCAGAGGCTTTTTCAGCGCTATTAAGGCTGTCTACGGCCCAAGCCATCGCAGCCAAAACCCCCTACGCTCTAAAGACGGGCAGGAGCTGTTGAAGGACAATGAGTCAACAAACAACCGGTGGAGAGAGCACTTTCAGGAACTCCTCAACTGTGACAGCACAACTCAGTCAGATTTCCTCAGTCACATCCCTCAGAGTCCCATCAGGGAAGACATGGGTGACCCTCCCACTTTAGCAGAGGTCCAAGATGCCATCAGGACCCTGAAGAACAACAAGGCCTCTGGGCCAGATGGGATCCCAGCTGAGGTCCTAAAGGAAGGTGGAGTAGAGCTCCAGCGCCACCTCCATTCATTCTTTCTGAAGGTCTGGGAAAAATAAGTACTCACCTCGGAGCACAGGGATGCTCTGATAGTGACCATTTTCAAGAAAGGGGACGAAGCGGATTGCGGAAACTATAGGGGCATCTTGCTCCTTTCAACAGTTGGCAAAGTACTTGCTCGTGTTCTTGCCAATCGCCTGCTGCCACTGTCTGAGGAAGTTCTCCCAGAATCGCAGTGCGGTTTTCGCCCATCTAGAGGCACTGCAGACATGATTTTTACAGCACGCCAACTCTCGGAATAATGCCGTGAGCATAAACTGCCTTTGTTCATGGCTTTCATAGACCTGACAAAATCCTTCTGAGGTATGGTTGCCCGGATAAATACGTCAGAATTCTGCGTTTATTACATGACGGAATGACAGCCACAGTGCTCAACAACAGCTCCTTGACTGAGCCTTTCACTGTAGAGACAGGGGTCAAACAGGGATGCATCATTGCACCCACCCTGTTCTCTGTCTTCATTGCCCCCATACTCCACCTCATCAACGAAGAACTACCACACGGAATCCCAATTTGGTACAGAACTGATGGCAGGCTCTTCAACCTTAACAGGTTCAAAGCCCAAACCAAGATCAGAACCACCACGGCCGTGGAGCTTCAGTATGCAGACAATAATGCCATTGCAGGACACTCTGCAGAAGACCTCCAGGGCATCCTGAAATCCCTCGCTAAGGCATACAGACCCCTGGGTCTGACCGTGAACATCAAGAAGACCCAGGTGCTACATCAACCCCCACCCAACCAGTCATCTAGTCCGCCCATCATAAATGTGGACAACACTGCACTTGAATATGTTCACCACTTCCCCTACCTCGGCTGCCTTCTCTCCTCCAAAGCGGACATTGACTCTGAGGTCAACCATTGCCTGAGCTGTGCCAGTGGAGTGTATGCCAGACTCCAGAAAAGAGTCTTTAAAGACAGAGACCTCCGGGTTGACACCAACCTCCTGGTTTACAAAGCTGTGGTTCTCCCCACCTTACTTTATGGGGCAGAATCATTGACAACCTACAGCATGCACCTAAGAGCTCTTGAACAACACCACCAGAGAACCTTGAGGAAAATACTCAGGATCAAATGGGAAGACAGACGCACAAACATCAGCGTTCTGGAGGAAGCCAGGATACCGAGCATCACCACCTTAATAATGCAGCACCAACTCCGATGGATAGGACATCTCATCCGCATGGCTGACACCCGCCTCCCCAAACAGATGTTATTCTCCCAGCTGGAGAGAGGTCCGCGAGCCCCGAGCGGGCAGAATAAACGTTTTAAGGACAACCTCAAGACCAATCTCAAGAAATTCCAAATAACATCTCAGGACTGGGAGCGCATCACCTTGAACAGGAACTGCTGGAGGGTAGCGGTGCAAGAAGGTGCAGCACATCATGAAAAGGAACTCCGTGTCCTAAAAACCAAACGACAACTCCGTAAGGAAAGACAAAAACAGGCTCCAGCACGACCACAACCACTCACCACTTTCCCCTGCCCAAACTGCACAAAAATACGTGGATCCCGGATCGGCCTCTACGCCCACCTGCGGACCCACAAGTAGACGACCCTGAGACGACCTTCTGCCACCCGAAGCCTCCGCTCATCCAATTCACACCTTCTCTCTGTAATGGTTAGCACTCTGGACTCTGGAATCCAGTGACCCGAGTTTTAAGTTTCAGTAGGACCTCAAATATTTGGTCTAATAGTATTTGATAAAGTAATCACGTTTTC
This sequence comes from Syngnathus typhle, assembly GCF_033458585.1. Classification (NCBI taxonomy): domain Eukaryota; kingdom Metazoa; phylum Chordata; class Actinopteri; order Syngnathiformes; family Syngnathidae; genus Syngnathus; species Syngnathus typhle. The sequence goes on along the minus strand of NC_083746.1, from coordinate 15,535,462 downwards.
CGAGATACAACGTCAACTGGTGGAACTAACTTTACTAGATCTTGGATGGTTCGAAAGCAAATGCTCTTCTAGATTACCGTGTAATGTGTGCATGGTGTGATTGTGAGCACTCTGAATCTAGCAATACAAGCTCAGGTCTTGCTGGAAGTTCCAATTTGTAGTCATTTACCTGGAACAAAAATCTCAGTACATTGTGTACAGCACTATGAGTGTGTAATCACTGCTTCCAATAATTTTGTCAATTTCGTAAAATGAGCGCCTTAGATAGCGCATTGTGCTCAGAAAAATTATGCTCCTCCTTCCATCACTGCCAGGGTTCCATGGTGTAATGGTGAGTACTCTGGACACTGAATCCACCAATCTGAGTTCAAGTCTTGGTGGGACCTAAAATATATTGTCATATTGCTGAGAAAAATCTGTGAAAGGGTTGCTTGTTTGCTCCCCGATGAAAACCTATTCTTCTATACACCTGTGGCTTCCTTGAACATTCTGGACTCTGAATCCATTGATCCCAGCTCAAGTCTCGGTTGGACCTCAAACCTTTGGTTTGAGGTCATATGCAAAAGTTTCATTCGTATGCAAAATCAATTTCAAGATTTTTCTTTGTAAATCGTTGGCTGTTCAGATCAGCAATATCAGTTAAATATATCATATAGCGGACAGACACAATGATATTTGAAAAGTGAAATGAAGTTTATAGGATTTTCAGATTTGTCAAGAAGAATGGTGAAATATACCTTCAACCAGAATCCACACTCATTGGAAGCTATAGGAAATATCTAGAGCAGTGGTTCTTAACCTTGTTGGAGGTACCGAACCCCACCAGTTTCATATGCGCATTCACCGGACCCTTCTTTAGTGAATTTTGTTTTGTTTTGTATTTTCAAGACAGAGATGTTTTTACTGGTGCACAAAATGAGCCGTGCATAAACATCACCTTGTTCAAAGAATAACACCAACACAATGCATGAATTCACGACAAATGACATTCCAGCAAATCAGTGTGACTTCTGCTGTTGCCTTTGCGAGACCAGTTCAGATATGCAGATATATAAATCAGGTGTGTTCGGACCTCTGCAGTGGAGGCTCTACCGAACCCCTGAAACCGACTCACCGAGCCCCCAGGGTTGGACCGAACCCAGGTTAAGAACCACTGGTCTAGAGGCTGTTATTTCTGCAAAAGGAGGATCTACTAAATTTATGTACCTGCCTACTTTTGTTGAAATAATGATTGCACACTGTCTGCAAATCCAATAAACTCATTTCACTTCTCAAATATCACTGCCGCCATCCACCGTGTATTAGGGAAGGGCGGATCGATACCAAAATATCGATATATCGATCCAGGCTGCTCATTTTTGAGTATCGATCTCCCTAGCTAAAATATCGATACTTACAATTATTTAATTATATTTTTCCTCATTTTTTTTCTGCTCCAATTTGACGACTTGCACTCATGCTAGCACTACTTTTCCTTCCGCCTGCTGCACCGGCGTGTCCTGCACTGCTCTGCTCCCGCCCCCTTTTCTCACAAGCCAAGCCCTCCTCCTCCGCCCCCCGTTCCAATCCAAACAAACACAAACAAGCATGGCCACGGCGGCGGCCCAGTCCGAACGCAAGAGAAGTCAGTTTTGGGGATATTATATTTTACTTAATAACAACGAGGCAAAATGTGAAATATGTCACAAAACAATTAAATATTGTGGCAACACCACAAACTTGACAAAACATTTAAGCAAAATTCACCCCACGGTTCATGAAGAGCTGCAATTGAAACGTGCCGCAGACACTAAGGCAGCGACGGAAAACCCTGCAGCCACACCGAGGCTAAGGTACCAAAGTACCTTAGAAGCAGCGTTTCAGAAAGGCAAGACATATCCAGGTATCAGGTGCTAACCAAAAATCGTAAGCATTTGTGGTTGATGTGCTATTTGAAGCAATAATTACTACGCTTTAGTCAGTCATTTATAAATAAAGTTTTCCCCTTTTCAATTTGTGGTCGAACGCCATACGTTTTATTTGTAACTCCACTTCCTATAAACAACACTAAAGTATTACAATATTAAATGTAAGTATCCAGTGGCTTTACAAATTGATAGTTTCGCTGCTCATGACGATTAAACCCTGCATCTCTGTTGGTACCATGTCTCTTTTTAGATCATACTAAAAGACAAAACTTTTTCCCAACAACAGAGAGAGAGAGAGAAAAAAGTAAAGAATAGCTCCTTTTTATTAAAGTTATACTATTAATATGCATCTTCCACTAATGCACTAATGTCTAAAAAGGTTAATAATTCATGTACATGACGTAATACTTTTTTCTACAAAATTCAATAGATGACTCTCCAAGAGCAAGAATGCCACTGCATTTAAATTGTTTTTTTGGCGGGAAATTACACTTCCGGTATCGATATCGGATCAAATATCGGGTATTTTGGGTAGGAAATACTTGGTATCGGATCGATTCCAAAATCATTGGTATCGCCCATCCCTACCGTGTATGGATTCGGGCTAGCGCCCAAGATTCAATTGGGCTAGTTGATCAACAGCAATGTTTTAAAGTAGGGCTCGTCGGGGAGTCGACCCAAGGATCTCCCACACCCAAAGGGAGAATCATACCCCGAGACCAACGAGCCACAGCAAGAACTGGCAGACTATGTAACGTTGGCTTGTCAAACGCTCCACATAATGATAGATACCGATGGTTGCAAGAAGAGCTCGTCCGGGAGCTAAACCCGGGCAATCATGCATCCTAAGCAAGAATCATGCAAGAATCATTCCCCTGTACCAATGAGCCTCATAGTGGACAAGCTGACCCCGTTACATTCCGATTGGTAGCCCATGTGACATGGACCTGAAGACTGAATGTCAGTGATTAATGGAATAAATGGAATCTGGTTGGCCTGAGGCTCCTAATTCCTTCACTTCAGGCCCTAACGCTAACTCTAAAACCCTAACAATAACCAAACCCTAATAATTAACCCCTAACCTGCTAACTCGCTAACAGTAACCCCCTGACCTTTAACCCTCCCCTTTAATGCTCCCCCTAAAGGTAGTGCCCTCTAAACTTGAAGGCAGGCATATATGAACCAGACCAGCAGATTGTCCCATTTCAGTACTGTTTTAGAAACCTTTACAAATGGTTAAAATACACATACCGTTTTTTCCCATGTATAATGCGCCCCCATGTATAATACGCACCCTAAAAATGGCATGTTGATGCTGGAAAAAAGCCTGTACCCATGTATAATACACATCTAATTTTTATGATTTTTTTTTTTTTTTAAGTCCCAATGATCGTCACACACGCAGGGAGGCAATGGGTCCCATTTTTATAGTCTTTGGTATGGTCTTAACTAGGCTGGATGTAATTTTTTTTGTTGGCGTTAATTTCTCCGACTGCCCGTAAAGGCACCACCGCGATCAGTGCGCACATGTGAAAAAGGCGTGCGGACGTGAAAAAGGCGGCTCTGTATGGGAGAGACGTTGAAGAGGAATAAAAACACCCTTGGAAACCAAAACTTGCCCCTCGTCGTGACTCGGAGCCGCAACAAATGTTTCGGATTTGTGTAGGGTACATTGTGACAGCAAACGAGCAGGTGATTGAGCAAGCGTCTGATACGAGAGCATTGCAGTCGTATGGAGCGTGTTTGAAGTAAACAGCAGAGACGAAAGGAACAAGGCAAAGTGTTGTGAAATAAAATATTACCTGTAATACGCATTTTGTTATTTGCTGATTGAAACTGCTAATTAAACTGTGAATTGAAACTAATAGGAAGAAAACAACTCTCGCTCTTTATATAGCTGACGTGTCTTGCGCATCCGTTCTGCGCATCGGATCCATAGTGCGCATGCGCAGTCATACTGCCTCCGTATGACGTCCGGTCCGCGATGGAGATTAAAAAACAAACAATATTTGACAATAACACACCATCAAGGATTGCACCATCGCATCAAACGATGTGTCGTCAATTATGAATTTTACTAAGTGTGTTGGGCAGGATGGCTGAATGCGATGCGCGATTGACAACAAACAAGAAGAAAGGTGATTTCAAGTTTTATTTCGAGGGAGATTTGTCATGTCTCGTCCCCAGTTTTGCTATGTGTCTAGGTTGCCATAGTTTCTGTTCGCGTCGCCCCTCCCTTCCTGTGTCACCTCAATCAATGTAACGTGTTTTGTATTTAAGTCCTGTCTGCCCCTCGCTCACCGTCGGATCATTGCATGTGTTACTGTCATGATGTCTGTTTGGTTTCTGTTCTTGTCTTTGGTAATGTCACCCTGTCTTTTTGTTCCACGTCTTTGTCGGTCAGTCCTGTTGTTGGTTTTCTTGTACCATGATTTTCTTAAAAAAAATAAATAAATAAAATAAAATTGTACCCATGTATAATGCGCACCCCAGATTTTAGGACAATAAATTAGTTAAATTTTGCGCACTATACACGGAAAAAAACGGTAATTTGTTTCTCTTGACTCCAGTCGAGCAACCTGTGCTTGCTGATATTCACAATCCCTGCTTACTTTGCTGCCCTACCCCTTAAAAGAAGAAAAAGTTATTTTAGTCTGAGCAACCTGCTCCCTACTGAAAATAGGGTTTCCAACTAGGACTAGGGTTTCCAACTAGGGCTAGAGTTAGGGTTAGGGCTAGTTTGGACTAGGTATATAAAAAGTCTGCCCCACCTGAGGACCGAACTCTTCACCTTCAGATTGTGAGACTGACCTGCTAGCACCTGCACTATGAGGCTGTACATTTGTGATGTTACAATTCTTTTTTGGTGTAAAATGGATCCAACCACCGGCCATTTCAATCAAACTGAACTTCACAGAAAGAAATAGTGACTTTAAGTCGGAGTATTCTGAAACTAGGGTTTCCAACTCAGGTCAAGGAGGCCAACTAAGGTTTCAAACTGTGGCCAGGGTTTCCAACGAGGATGAGTGTTTCGAACTAGGGCTAGAGTTAGGACTATATAAAAGTGTGCCCCGTGTGAGGCACGACCTTCAGATTATGAGACTGACACGCTACCACCTGCGCCAAGGAGGGTATGTGTTTGTATTTTGTGCAATTGTTTTTTACTGTAAGATTGATTCAACCGCCGCCCATTTTGATCAAACTTAACTAGGCTAGGGCTAGGATTTCCAACTAGGACTAGGGTTTCCAGGAAGGGCTAGAGTTAGGGTTGGACTGTATATAAATGATGCGTGAACGAGGATCAAACTCTCGACCTTCAGATTACAACACTGACGCGCTACCGCCTGCGCCAACGAGACTATGTGGTACCTGTCTTATAATTCTATTTTACTGTAAAATTGATTCAACCACCGGCCATTTCCATCAAATTGAACTTCATCGAAAGAAAAAGTTACTTTTGTCTGAACATTCTCAAACTCGAGTTTCCAACTAAGGTTTCCAACTGGGGCTCGGGTTTCCAACAAGGGCTCAAATTAGGGTTAGGACTAAATAAAACAGAGGCCAGTGTGAGGGTTGAACTCACAACCCTCAAATTACTAGACTGACGCGCTACCGCTGTGATAACGAGTCCATGAGTAATTGGTTTTACAAAGCTATTTTACTGTAAAATTGATTCAACCACCGGCCATTTCAATTAAACTCAACTTCACAAACAGAAAACTTTATTCTATTCTGAGCAACCTACTATCTTCTGAAATTGACAATGATTTTACTGTGGACTATGGAAAACAGCGCCCCGTGTGAGGGTTCAGCTAACAACCTTCAGATTTTGAGACTGATGCACGATCACTTGCACTAACAAGGCTATATTTCAATGGCATAGCAATTCTCTTTTACTGTAAATGGATTAATCCACAGGACATTTTTGTCTATAACAACTGTGAACTTCACTTGCTTCTGAAGGCTGGGGAATCATCAAAATCATTGCCCTGTTTTCACTTGATGCAGTTTTCCACATGGCTAGGTGGCAGAATGGATAAGGCGTCTGACTTCGGATCAGATGATTGAGGATTCGAGTCAGCGACATCATGAGGCAGAAAGACAATGTTGCCTTTGCTGAACTGCTGAACCGACTCTGCGTCGAAGTCTGATGAACTGGACAGAGCTCTCTCCTTGTGACGAGGTACACTTCCCCAGAAATGTGTCCAAAGCATATTCTGGATGTTTTTGCCACCAATAAACAGGTGGATGGCCATAACTCCGCGATGCTTAATCTGCTTCATAAGGACATTGTGCAAATTGACGCAGATGACTACAAGAAAGACAAAGGAACTGGCAGAATGGCAAAGCAAGCTTCCCCTGTGCAAGGCGCTAATCAATCAAAGTTACCTTCGGTGCTCGTGTTATGATCACACGCAATATTGATGTTCAAGCAGGTCTGTGCAATGGGATGTTTGCAAAAGTTGTCAAATTGGTGAACTATCCAAATGAAGCATGTGTCCAGAAACCTGGGTTTATTAAATAAACCGGAATTGACCTTATTTCAACAAGAAGTGCCTTAAATGAAACCAGAAGTGACCTAAATATAACATAAAGGGAAATGTGCTTTTGCCAGTTTGCAAACATATTTTATTAAAGCTGCGTTAAACGTATATATAATCATATCAATATAATTTCCAGTAGTAGTGTACTCGTGTGGTCGCATGATAAGCGGTAAGGAATGTGCAGACAACTGCATGAACTTATTTTCTACAAAGTATTGTGGAACAGGATGTCCAGACAGGGAGGACGTCTTACAAGGACATCTCGAGAGGAACGCGAATAACAACTCGTCATGGTGGTCCAGACCCAACCGCCCACAACTGAGACCAGACACCTGCGCTGAGCCACACTATACTTTGCATGCTTGAATATTCATATTGTGTTTCCTTAAAACTGGGCAACCCGGAAGAATGTGTTGTCTTTGATGGTCACGAAGGCAAACAAGTTTTTTGGTGTTAAGGACCCGAGACCCAGGCGCCTGTATTAGCTTGCTTTGTCAGGATTAAACAATTGGTAAATTCGGCCTAATTGATCTACTGGTCTTCTCTTTGACAGAACGAACTCGCAAAATTGTTAGGTGTACCAGTGTGTGGATTAGGACATAACGACTCATGTGTTAAGTGTTGATCGCAATTTGGAGTCAGATCAATAACTAAAATCCGTAGCCTAACAATTTCTTGGTGACCCCGACTGTGCTGTCAAGAGAAGGGTTATTGACAACTCGTGGTCTGTATCCAAGACACCGGACATTTTGTCTGGGACAGCTGTCTCCCGGTCGGCGTACCGTTTGGGAATAAGCGCACAACGTTGAGCTGGTACGACGTCTCCTCAACCCTGAGCTCATCACCGATAAGGTAAGCAGAATACCTGTTACTATATGTTGAAATTCTGCAACTTGAAAGAGGAAATTTAAGAGGAGACTGTCGTTCAGATCAAATAAGGTGTGCAAGAAGTTAAGATACATACGGTTGATAAGTTTGGAACTTACGTGTGTAACGTGTACGGTAAAGTCAGGGACTCCTCTTCTTTATTTTGTTATCTGTTTATTTATTATTTATTTATCACTCTTATTATTTATTGTTTGTGCCTTCTTGTTTTTATATTGTGTTGCTTACTTGTATGTCTATCGTGTAATATGTCGTCACCGTGGGATAGAGAAAAGGTAATTTCGGCTTCTTTGTGTGTCTTGACATGTGAAGAGGTTGACAATAAAGCTGACTTTGACTTGACTTTGACTTTTGTACTAAGGATAGGTCAGGGAGCTAGTGCTTCATCATGGCGGACAAGGGTGCGGTGATTTTGAGATCCCCGAGGAGAAGTGAGGCCTCCTCAAAAAGTATCCGGTGGTAACAGTTCCTCCTGTGAGAGATCTGACCGCTAAAATATCCAAAATGTGCAACCAAATTGGGGGGAGTGTGTGTGCGATGAGAGGTATGAATAGAGTGAGATTGAAGGAATGTATGCTGATGTGGAAGCGCAAATCGTGAGCTACATGAGAGATGGATTCTAATCCCTTTGTCTGTGTGCTCTGTGTTCGTGTGTAATCTCTGTAAAGTTTGTGTCAGTCTGTCGTCGTTCGTCTGAGCTCTGTGTGCGCACTTTGTGTGTTGCCGTGCGTGCGTGCGGATGCGTGTGTGTATGTGCGGTTGTGTGCGCGCTCGGTGTGTGTGTGTTTATGTGCACACCCTGTGTGGGTGCGGGCGTGTGAGGAGGAAGACGGCATGGATCAGAGAATGTTCAAGAAGGAGGGGGCCCGGTGGGCTCCAAGGTGTGGAATGGCGCTATACCGGCGGGGGTGGGGGCCAGCGGGACGCGTGGGCCTGGCCGGATCGTGGCGTCAACATTAATGCGCTTACAAAGCATTTCGGAACTTTATTTGATGATAAACACTGGAACGAGGATTTTAGCCGTGTTAATGGGTAGGGTGGATGGATTACTCAGAAGGAAAAAAAAAAAGCATTTGATATGGGCGGCTTGATAGTAAGATGATGAGTGTGCGCAACTGATAGGATACAAAATGTTAATAGGAACATTTGGGGTGTAAGGAACAAATACTACACAGGAAGACTGATAACACGAAGATGGTTTTGTGAAATTTGTGTGTTCTGCCTTAGCGCGTGGAACAATTCCTGAACTGAGTCCTGTTACTCCACTGGCTGTCTCAAAATCAACAGAGGACTGTCCCTGGTCATGAGACACCTTTGAGAGAACAACAGGAACTATTACCATGCTTGAAGGGGGCAAGCACAGCTCTTCACAGGACAAGAACCATACAGTTGGTGGAATACACACAGTTACAGATCAAAAAGAAAATGGACTGAAAGAACAAGAGCAAGATGGACACATTTGAGAGTGGCGGACGATCCAGCCCTGAATCTTCATCATGAGAATCTAAGAGGAGAGGCTGCTGGCTGCTAAAGACTTGCACGAGTCACATGAAGTCAAACTGGACACATTGCTAAAGACTGCTGAATCATTACAAAGTTGGTGGAGTGTGGGACAAAAGGGATGGAAGTGTGTTTGGGTGCTGGGGCGGACATATCTGAGGAATTTTGAATAATAAGGCTGCTTATTGACACTGAAACGGGGATAAAAAACAAAATACATAGATATGGACAGTGAAGATGCACTAATAATAACAAATCATACGACAGCGTGATCAGAAACTTTGCAAAGTGGACATTGATCGATAGAAATTAAATCATTTGAATCATAAATTTCTATATGTAACATAGCATTTCGAAGACATGATGAATCTAATTGAAATAATGAAATTTTATAATTGGACCGGTGAAAATTTGGATTCGGGCAACAGAAGGCTGAATTGCTAAACTTAATTGACCTTTATCAAAACGACAGAATTCAACTTATAGGATGCATATTTGAGCTTGAAGGGGTGAGGGGCCGTAAGAACGTTGGAATTTTGGATAGTCAGCAAAATAGTAATACAGGGCACTACCTAATTCAAAAAGGATACAGTAGGGCTTTAAATAACAAATACAGTGACATGACCCTTGCGACAATTGATTTAAATGGCAATTTATGATAGGCATTTAGGGTTAGGATTAACAATCCATCCATCCATCCATCCATTACTGGTGTGGCTTGTCTTTACGAGGGTCACGGAGGATTAACAATAATAACTAGAATTTGTAATTTCTGGAGAAATTGTGTGTGAAGGCGAAGAGGCTGAATAAGAATTCGGGGAATGCTACAAGATTATGTTTAAATTTGGAATGTGTTGAATTGGTCAGAAAATGGATGAAAATATAGAAAGAATTTGGTAAAATTGGGCGTGAATTTTAAAGTTGAAAATTTGAAATTTTTCACAAGTGGGAAGTTTTTAAATAGGTAGGCATAAGATGAACAGTTAAAAAATTGAAATGGGTTGAGTCAGTGAAATAAATTTATTAGAAATTAGAAGGTAAAAAGGAAATTTTGCAAGATTTTACCGCAATGTTAAAAGGGAAAATGTGAAATTTTAATCTAGAAAGTGAAAGAAGGTGAATTGGAGGAATTATGTGGAAGAAAATGAGAAATATTGAATGTGCCATGAAGAATGAATGGTGAAATATTGGCTTAAAATTTGTACATTTCTCAAAAACCGTAAATATTAAGAATATCCATCTTCTTCCGCTTATCCGGGGTCGGGTCGCTTCAGGAGGGACTCCCAGACTTCCCTCTCCCCAGCCACTTCATCTAGCTCATCCCGGGGGATCCCAAGGCGTTCCCAGGCCAGCTGAGAGACATAGTCTCTCCAGCGCGTCCTGGGTCGTCCCCGGGGTCTTCTACCGGGGAAATATTTAGAATATTTGGCATGAATATTTGGAATGTGTTAAAAGTGGTGTGAAGTGAATCAGATGAATTTGTAGAAGTAGTTAAGCTAAAATAAATAAATAAATAAAAAAGAGGCAGAAGAATGCAGAAGAAGTTGAATAATAATAAAGTCAAGGCAAGTCAAGTTTATTTATATAGCCCACAAGCAAGTCTCAAAGGGCTTCAAATGTACAAAAAATGACAATTTAAAGTACAGGAACAATAAGTGTGGGGGCCACAATGATGATCATGACAGCAAAAATATTTCTAATTGGTTTTGATATGTACAAAGGGGGAACGTGGAAGAAGGTTTTCAAAATTTGTGATATAGCGTGGCTCTATTATCAAGAGTAAGCATTGCTTTTTAATTCTACGAATTGGCATCAACAAAAATGAGAATGATAATCTTCAAGGTGATAGTGTAAGTGGCAGGAGGAAGCTGTGTATATTGTTTTTAAACAATATTTTTGGTATCATTATTTTTTTAGGAGGGTCAGTTATGCTTGTGAGGAGATGAATGAAGGAACAAGGTAACTGTATAAGGGAGTGCTCTATAAATTGTTGGTTCTTTGCCAGAGGTAGTTATTTGGAGGGATGAATTTAAACTGAAAGCAAAATGGAACGGTTTAGTGGAAGAAATATGGGAAGGTGGAAATATTGAAGTTACAGCTCAACACAAAGTGTCAAATAGTCTAAGTGTGAGATGTGAGCAAACTAAATGGGGAATTAAATCATGTTCCAGCATTATGCATATTGGCAAACGACGAGAGGACAGGAGACCAGACAATTAGATACTAACTTTGGATTTAAAAATCAAAAAGGGAAATTTTAATTGAGGAGAAAGTTTTGCGTAGGGAGGGTTTCTTTTACAATTTAATATTGTATGGGGTTCATGTGTGTGTTGTGGGATGACAGTTTGTCTGTAGTAGTGTATGAATGTCAAGTCTGTGCTTGTGGTGTGGTGTTTGTGTATTGTGAATGGTTAACATAATTCAAGGCTCGGGTGATGTGATCACAGCAGAGGATAACATTCTTCTCACCTGAAAAATATAAAGATACTACAGATTGGAAAAAGCAAGATTGATCAGGGCTAATTTTGGACTAAATATGGGTTTAGGATCAATCATGGTCACCATCGACAACAAAACAGTGCAATGGAGAAGGCCCATTTCAGTAATATGGTCAGACAAGACAGAACTAGTATCGAACATCAAGACTTTGGACGATTTCACGTGTGACGACTTTGAGCTCACCCGACAGGGTGACGGACTAGGTGGACAGTGACCAAATGTTTGACGCTTGAGCTTGCTTGCGACAAGAGCACGCTCTGCTTTGTTTTTCTGTGTGACTTAATTGTTTAATTTTTTTTTTTTGCAGCAACAGCCACCAGCCAAGGAGCGGATTGCGCGTTGCTTGCGTAACTTGTTTTCGTTCTTGCAGGCTGTCGATTGCGTCCGTTTTATAAGATTTATAAGAAATTTATAAGAATATGTTAACCCTTGTCCTTTTGGTTTTTATGATAAACTTGTTGATGACATGGTTTTCAGGACATGATCCGCGGGCGCCACGATTCATTTTATGACTTGTTTTATTTTGACACTTGATGTCTGTTATTGTGTGTACAAATGTCCGCTGTCAGCAGGGCTATAAGCTCACTGAAAGGAGTGCGATGATTTTTGTTTGTGTTGCCGAGTGTGTGGTGGACGGTTAATTTTCAGGGACTTGGAGTGACGGTCCCGGGGCCCAGATGGGAGCTAGAGGTTCCGCGAGCCTGGCTACAATGAGTGTGGTGATGAGAGGGGACGCTTTGCAGGTTCGTTTTGATACGTAAGGACACATTGGATGAATGTGTCAAAGGGGGAGTGGTAAAATAGAAATGGGTGCGTAGGTGAAATGGGTGAGTAGGGAGTGGTAAAATAGAAATGAAATGGGTGAGTAGGTTCCAATTCGTAATTGTGATATAAAAAGTTTTTTTTCCAAATTCACTTGTTTTAAGCTATAACAGGACATGCCAGAATTCAACTAGCAGTGATGGAAGGAGCAGAGGAAGACCAGTGACATCCTGTTGTGGTGTGGTGACAACAAATTATATGATCGCTTGCCGAAGGATGCATCAGGTATCTGTTCCCTCGTGTCTTTGATAATGCCTGTAGTGGTTGTCCCCATTGAAATACAGAATCTCAATTGGAACATGGATTCCCCACTGGCGGGGCTCCTGAAGCGAGCCACAAAGAGACGTTTTGCCCCCATGGTTGAGCGACAACGATCCAACATATATTGACGCTATAGGAGTGCCCCGGGGTGTACCAGATAAGTATAAACTCGTTAATCAAGTGTCCTCGGGATTCGAAAGCATTTTCTTATGGATCACCCCCAATAAAAATGTAGACTGTATTAATTACGTTCATGACAATGTCCAACGACTGGGTGATTATACAACTGAATCATTTGCAGCAGTCCATGAACAATTGGCTGCGACGTCTTTGATGTCGTTCCAAAATAGAATTGCGTTGGACATGCTATTGGCTAAAGAACATGGTGTGTGTGGAATGTTTGGTGATGCATGTTGTACTTTCATCCCCAACAACACGGCACCAGGGGGCCGACTGACCCGGGCGTTGGAAGGACTAAGGTCACTGAATAAAAAGATGAAAGATCATTCAGGTGTACGCACCGATATTTGGTCTCATTGGATGAAAACGTTCGGAAGCTGGAAAGGCCTCATCATGTCTGTGCTTGTTGCTGTGGCTATTTTTACTACAATAATGATTTTATGCAGTTGTTTTAGATCACTCACTGTTCGTTTGATCGAGAAAACCGTTGACCCGTTGTCACCGAATGGCCAAGATACCCTGGTGACTCAACATGAGCCGCGGAGGGAAGAAATGACCGACAGTGTGCTGGTCGCTGCTTGCTAGAGTAACGGGTGATGACCTCATAAATGACGTCATGAGAGGGAATAAAGGGAAATGTGCTTTCGGCAGTTTGCAAACATACCGTTTTTTTCCATGTATAATGCGCAAAATTTAACAAATTTATTGTCCTAAAATCTGGGGTGCGCATTATACATGGGTACAATTTTTTTTTTTTTTTTTTTGAAGAAAATCATGGTACAACAATTTTTGATGAAAATCTTGTCACGGATGGAGTGTGGAAAGGAGCAGGGCGACCAAGTGCAGCTTGGACCAGGGTTCATTGGAGGAACTCAAAACACAGACTTGGTAAACTAACATAACTCTCTAACAAAACCAACAACATGACTGACCGACAAAGACGTGGAACAAAAAGACAGGGTGACATTATCAAAGGTAGGAACAGAAACCTGTGTTATTGTCAAATATTGTTTGTTTTTTAATCTCCATCGTGGACTGGACATCATACGGAGGCAGTATCACTGCGCATGCGCACTATGGATCCGATGCGAATAGTCCTCTTCTCTTCTTGACTGACAATGAATGTGATAGTTTAATACAATCAGCAAATAACAAAATGCGTATTACAGGTAATATTTTATTTCACAACACTTTGCCTTGTTCCTTTCGTCTCTGCTGTTTACTTCAAACACGCTCCATACGAACGCAATGCTCTCGTATCAGACGCTTGCTCAATCACCTGCTCGTTTGCTGTCACAATGTACCCTACACAAATCCGAAACATTTGTTGCGGCTCCGAGGCACGACGAGGGGCAAGTTTTGGTTTCCAAGGGTGTTTTTATTCCTCTTCAACGTCTCTCCCATACAGAGCCGCCTTTTTCACGTCCGCACGCCTTTTTCACATGTGCGCACTGATCGCGGTGGTGCCTTTACGGGCGGTCGGAGAAATCAACGCCAACAAAAAAAATACATCCAGCCTAGTTAAGACCATACCAAAGACTATAAAAATGGTACCCATTGCCTCCCTGCGTGTGTGACGATCATTGGGACTTAAAAAAAAAAAAAGAAAAAAAAATTGGGTGCGTATTATAAATGGGTACAGGCTTTTTTCCAGCATCAACATGCCATTTTAAGGGTGCGTATTATACATGGGGGCGCATTATACAAAGAAAAAAAACGGTAATCTAGCTAGGTTATTTATTACAGGTTACATTCCAACATAACCATACGATGAAGATAATCTGGAAAACCCTGACAGCCTGGGTGTCCTGGCTGAAGATCCTAAGGAAAAGACCCTAAACCTCATTGCATGCTATTGCATGATCGTATAGCGTTGTGGCCGCAGCATCCCCGGAACGAATCTGGGTCACGGCGTAATTAGATTACCTTGCTGAATGTGTCCGTTGTTCACTGTTGCCAAACAGCCTTCTGTTAAACACAAGCTTCCAGACATTACGTCCACCTATATTTTAATATCAACTTTATTTCATAAAGTTTTTCCTAATTCATCTTGGTGAAACTCCCTCAGGCATTCCTATCTTTTTTTAGGCCTGGCTGCCACGAGGCAGCGGTAGACATACAATTATGACCCTAAAAGGATATGCGTAAACTGGCTATGATATTTATCAAAATTCATTACTCACCGAAATGCAGTACTCAAGTCCATGTCATATTCGCTACCAATCGGAATGTAACGGCATCAGCTAATTTGATACGGGGCTCGTTGGTCGAGGGGAATGATTCTCGCTTAGGGTGCGAGAGGTCTTGGGTTCAACTATCGAATGAGGCCTACTTTGAAACACAGCTGGCTCCTGTTCTCTGCCAATGTCACATGCGCATCATTTACAGGCTGCATTTGTGTGACACGTGATATGAATTTCGACACAGCTAAGAACTACCAAATGGAATGTATCAGAGTCAGCATGGTTCCATCTAAAGTGAGTGAAAGAAGCCAGTTTTCACCCAGTCTCAAATCAGGTACCACAACATAGTTGCAGCGCAAAATCGTTTTAATGTGTCATGGACTTTGCATAGGAACCAGCAATGACAAGAAATAGTAGAAGACGCTGTTTCGACCCAGTCTCGAACTGGGGATCTTTCACGTGTTAGGCCAAGGGTCGGCAACCCAAAATGTTCAAAAAGCCATGTTGTCCCCCCCCCCCCCCCCCACACAAAAAAACATTCCTGTCTAGAGCGGTAAAAATCTAAAAACTTTTTATATGGCAATATAGACTGTCAATACATGACCTGTATGCCTACTATTAAATTAATTAAGTAGGCTACAAATACAATGCAACAAACGGAGCCCCTGGATAGCCGCCAGACTTTGTTGTGCAGCAGGAGATCGGCATATTCGCTCTCAACTTCATCTAGCAATTCACGGAACTGATGGTGGTTTAATGCTTTTGCGATTATTTTCTTCACAATTTGGATGACAAGGTTCATTACCTCCATACACTCTGGTGGGAATGTTTACGCACACAACGCCTCTTGGTGCACTATGCAATGGAATGCAAGCAAATTTCGATCCAATGCTTTCTGTCGTAAAGTCACAAACTTTTGCGACCCTCTCAAACTCGGTGTGCCGTCTGTAGCGTCTGAAATCAAGTGGCCAGTGTGTATCGCTGTCATTTAAACACTGCAGCACAGCCTCGCAGATGTCCTCCCCCTGTTTTTGGCCTTTTAGTTGTATAAATTTCTTCTTGCGGCCCATTAGAGTTCACGTCCCTGCATAGCAGAGCTGTCTGTTTGATATCGGTCATGTCACACGACTCATCACAGGCAATTGAGAAAGGTGGAGCTGAATTGATGTCCTTGATACATGAGTATCATGAACTCATGCCCTTCTTAACATCTAAGGCCCCATCCCTGAAGATGAGGGGCCAAGTGTACTCAGCCTGCGTCAGAAGTGGTATGACGTACGGAAGTGAGGCATGGGCCCTGAAAACAGAACACAAAGACAAACTAAACAAATCAGAAATGAGGATGATCAGATGGATGTATGGTGTGTCAATGAGGGAGGAAAAGACCAGTGCAGAGCTGAGAAAGAAGATGGGAGTGGAGGCCTGTTAGGGTTTGCAGAATATCTTCATCGTATGATTATGTTGGAATGTAACCTGTAATAGTTTAACTAGCTTGTCCTGTCTAGACAAAAGTAGTTGACCAAAGTGGTAAGATCTTTTCAACTTATTGACTAGCTGCAGAGGAAGCAATCAAAGTTGCTTTGTATACAGAAAGTCGTAAAAGGCCCCCTGCTATGCTTTGATCAGCAGGGGTGCGTCTCCACCCTATCCTGTGTGTTCCCACACCCCCACTTTCAACCCCACTTTCAACCCCACTCTGTTTCTCTCAATAAATAAGCACCTGACGAGGCCTGAGTCAGACTTCATTCGACCATCGCTGTAAGCACAGCGACGAGTGAACTCTCCGCCTGCAGGTGTCTAAAATGACTTGCTTGACTCCAGTGTGGTTCTTGCAAAATAAGTTAGAGCGAGCAACACCCTAACATTTTGGTGCCGAAACCCGGGACCCTCATACCCGCCATCTGGCTGACGGAGGAGGACGTGCTGCATTGTCGACAAGCCAGCGTCCTTTAGGGGGACCTGGAAAAGAAAGTCCTGGGAAGAGAATTTCTTCGCTGGGCCAGCATCTTAGGTCTGCCTTCGTCTGCCAGAGGTGGATTGACGGGTTCCCGCAATGCAACGGACCAGGGGTCAGGTAAGTTAAAAAATTGTGAGGTTGTGAAACGCGTAAAAGGTGCACGGGAGACAGCTTGGGTTCAAGTCCCAGTGGAAGGAACGGGCTAAGAAAAAACAGAGCTTCTTTTTCTTAATTGAAGGAGGGCGTAGATTCTTTTTTTTTGTCCGTTCTTCCAAGCTGTGTTGGAAGGTTTTCTGGCTTGGGTTAGAGTCCCAGTGGAAGGAACGTGCTAAGAAACACGGAGCTTCTTTTTTGTTAATCAAAGAAGAGCGTAGATTTTTCTTTGTATGTTTTTCCGGCCAAAGAACAGCTTGGGTTCAAGTCCCAGTGGAAGGAACGGGCTAAGAAAAAACAGAGCTTCTTTTTCTTAATTGAAGAAGGGCGTAGATTATTTTTTTTGTCCGTTCTTCCAAGCTGTGTTGGAGGGTTTTGCACCCATCCTGGATAGGCTTAGGAATAAAAAGCGTTGGTGTTTGTGTGGTTGAGAGAGTGCGACTGGTAGGATAAATTGACTGCAAAGAGAATTTGGTGGAAGGTCAATTTAAACCTGCATCCTCAAAGAAAAGAAAAAAAAAATTGTAAAAATTGTATAAACCTAAAATACCAAATTAAGATGGGAAATAAGAACGGTAGATCTCTAGCTCTTGAAGAAGATGAGAAGTTCATGGCGAGTAAATGTCTTAATTGTATGCAATACATGCCGAACTGGAAGAAAAAGTAGGGTGTAGAAGGTAGGGATGGGCGATACCAATGATTTTGGAATCGATCCGATACCAAGTATTTCCTACCCAAAATACCCGATATTCGATCCGATATCGATACCGGAAGTGTAATTTCCCGCCAAAAAAACAATTTAAATGCCGTGGCATTCTTGCTCTTGGAGAGTCATCTATTGAATTTTGTAGAAAAAAGTATTACGTCATGTACATGTATTATTAACCTTTTTAGACATTAGTGCATTAGTGGAAGATGCATATTAATAGTATAACTTTAATAAAAAGGAGCTATTCTTTACTTTTTTCTCTCTCTCTCTCTGTTGTTGGGAAAAAGTTTTGTCTTTTAGTATAATCTAAAAAGAGACATGGTACCAACAGAGATGCAGGGCTTAATCGTCATGAGCAGCAAAACTATCAATTTGTAAAGCCACTGGATACTTACATTTAATATTGTAATACTTTAGTGTTGTTTATAGAAAGTGGAGTTACAAATAAAACGTATGGCGTTCGACCACAAATTGAAAAGGGGAAAACTTTATTTATAAATGACTGACTAAAGCGTAGTAATTATTGCTTCAAATAGCACATCATTCACAAATGCTTACGATTTTTGGTTAGCACCTGATACTTGGATATGTCTTGCCTTTCTGAAACGCTGCTTCTAAGTTACTTTGGTACCTTAGATTTTCCGTCGCTGCCTTAGTGTCTGCGGCACGTTTCAACTGCAGCTCTTCATGAACCGTGGGGTGAATTTTGCTTAAATGTTTTGTCAAGTTTGTGGTGTTGCCACAATATTTAATTGTTTTGTGACATATTTCACATTTTGTTATTAAGTAAAATATAATATCCCCAAACCAGACTTCTCTTGCGTTCGGACTGGGCCGCCGCCGTCGCCATGCTTGTTTGTGTTTGTTTGGATTGGAACGGGGGGCGGAGGAGGAGGGCTTGGCTTGTGAGAAAATGAGTACGGTGAGTCGGTCTCAGGGGTTCAGCAGAGCCTCCACTGCGGAGGTCCGAACACACCTGATTTATAAATTTGTGATAACGCATATCTGAACTGGTCTCGCAAAGGCAACAGCAGAAGTCCTACTGATTTGCTGGTATGTCATTTGTCGTGAATTCATACATTGTGTTGGTTTTATTCTTTCAACAAGGTGGTGTTCATGCACTTCTGGATGAGTTCCGCTCTATTCTTCTGGCCCAACTCTTTCGGCGCAGCCGTTAGGTAGATATGATGACCATGGAAAGTTCTTTGTGAATGATCAATCTTTTCCTTTCATGTTCATCGGGACTACACTTTTAATAGGTACCTACACTGTGTATTTGGATAGAGACTGCTGAAAGGGGACACATATATGCCTTGTGAACTACATGCATTGCTGCGGGTGAAGAAGTGTGAACAAATAAGTCAGCAGACAAGTTTGGGGATTTATTAGTGCCCAGAAGAGAAGCACTCTGTTCCGTACTGTAACCTGTTAAGTTTGTTCCCAGTTCTTTACAGTTTACCAGTTCATGACATGTAAGCGAATCCGTCACTCGTATACTCCATCGCTCCTCTGCCTTTTGGCTCAAATCAAGTGTAGTATCTGTTCTTGGGTTTGGGGGATTAAGAGAGCTGACCATAGAAGAGAAAAATGTAACAATAAAAGTGGTGATTTTACCCTTGCTTTTACTAATCAGTTCTGTTTTCATCCCAACAATGAAGGTGATTTTAAAATTGGAATGAGCCATTTTTTACTTCATCTGGAAATCCAAGTTGGAGAGACTGAAGAGGGACACCATGAAGAAAAACAAAAAAAAGGAGGAAAAGGAGTGCCGGACTTAAAGCTCTTCCTCGGAAGCAGATATGTTGCCCTGCACCTGCGAAGCGCGCTCCTTACACCAAATGTCACGTACCGGCGCCACCTGTGACAGGACCACGCCCCCCTATCAGCCGAATCGCCGCCACCTGCCACAGGCTCAGGGACAGCGCTATATCAACGCCGCCAGCGCAGACCCGAGTGTCCGTCTGTCGCATGATATTGCTTCGCTCTCCGGTCCACGATCCGGTCCATGAAGAATCGAAGAAACCGCAGAACAGCTTGTTCTTCCCAGCCTGATCGCCGATCCAGCGCTAGTTCCAGCTACTCCCACCGCAATAAAGTCTATCGC
Source organism: Syngnathus typhle (assembly GCF_033458585.1). NCBI lineage: Eukaryota > Metazoa > Chordata > Actinopteri > Syngnathiformes > Syngnathidae > Syngnathus > Syngnathus typhle. Next base: position 15,515,758 of record NC_083746.1, on the reverse strand, counting down.
TACGCACTTGGCTGTACTGTCCAATCCCTTACACCAAATGCACCGAAAAGCCAAGCAATAACACGATTCTGGATGGGCTCATACCTCCGGAAACTAAAGCTAAAAACCATCGACCAAAGAATTCCTGTGTCTTTTAACCTGCCACCTTCTTTTTCCTTAATCAAGAAGTTTTTGAAGAACTTTAAATTACATAGAGCAAGAAAATAGTGAAATTTTAACAAATCACAGATCTATGATCTCTGTCCCACAGGAGCGGGAAGCGGTGTGTCCAGTGCGCGGCCTTGCAGTTTGGCGCAACGTCAACCACCCCGCCCTCTCGAAACAAACTTCGGGACCTGTCATGGATGGTGGCCCGTGATGTCCTCCCAGTCAGGTCGGTTATGCACTCTCGGGGCATGTCAGCGCTCTCAACGTGCCCCTGATCTGGCTGTGGCGCCCAGGAGTCAGTGTGGGACCTGCTCTGGTAGTGCAGGGCTGCCGTAGACCTGTGGGCGACCTGCAATTCCCCGCAAGGAAAGCGCTGAATGCAGACCTTGTACTCTATGGGGTGAGACCGTTGAAAATGAAGCAAGAAGACTTTACAAAGCAGTTGCTGACCTTTGCTGCCATCAATGACGCCATGTGGACTTCCAGAAACTAACTGGTAAGGAAGCACAGACAGATCTCCCCCCCCAGCCCGTGGCTGTGCTCCAAATGGCTGCAGCAACTCTCTCAGCTGCACACGGCAAGCCTAGGAGACATCGACCAGGTATTGCAGTACCTCCAGGAATGGTGCACCCCCTCTACTGGTTAAATCAATAGTTCAAAACCAAAACCATTTCAATCCGTTCGCTTCATTCTTACAGGATTAAGCAGTCAATTATGACTTGATGGGGTCTGATCTCAATGTAAGATGTTGGGATTCGAGGCTTTCCCACCAAACGGTTTGCAAATAGGTTCATTTCTCGAGGCTTCATGTGAACACCCCCCCCCCCCCCTGCTGGTCAAAAAGAGTAATTTATTCCATGAATGAGAATTACATTCACCTTTATATTTTGCTTCATGTAGCCTGATCAAAATGAATAAAACTTCTCTCTGTATGTGCATTCACGTGTAACATTGAAGGAGGTGGACGTGTGTTTCAATATGTAAATAAATACCATCGTTGTCTATTAAGAAGCTAAAAGTTGATGGAACACATTTTTTTTGTTGGGATGCTGTGTTTTAACAAGGAAAGACTGATGTGCTTATGGATGAAGATGACTTGTACTTGTGATTGTGCTTGTAAACAGTAAAGAGGAGTGTGTGTGTAATTGAGGGCGGTGGTTATTGGTTTTATTCGAAAACAATATTTTTTGCCAAATTACAATAGACTGACATGTGTCCATTCAAATGCAAACCACCAGAATTTAAACTGCATTGATAAACGAGGCCCCTCCGTTAGTCCTCACCTTACCGTGGTGGAGGGGTTTGCGCGCCCCAATGATCCTGGAGCCATGTTGTCTGGGGCTTCATGCCCCTGGTCGGGTCACCCATGGCAAACGGATCCTAGGTGAGGGGCCAGACAAAGCACAGCTCTCACAAGCCCCTTATGAAGAAAAACATAATTGGATTTCGTTTTTCCTCCCCCGGGCGCGGGTTACCGGGGCCCCCCTCTGGAGCCAGGCCTGGAGGTGGGGCTCGAAGGCGAGCGTCTGGTGGCCAGGCCTTCGCCCATGGGGCCCGGCCGGGCACAGCCCGAAAAGGAAACATGGTTCCCCCTTCCCATGGGCTCACCACCTGTGGGAGGGGCCAAAGGGGTCGGGTGCAGTGTAAGCTGGGCGGCGGCCAAATGCAGGGACCTTGGCGGACCGATCCCTGGCTGCAGAAGCTGGCTCTTGGGACATGGAATGTGACCTCTCTGGCTGAAAAGGAGCCCGAGCTGGTGTGCGAGGCAGAAAAGTTCCGACAAGACATAGTCGGACTTGCCTCCACACCCATTTGGGTTCCGGTACAAGCTGGCCCTGGACTCTCTTCCACTCTGGAGTTGCTCACGGTGAGAGGCGTTGAGCAGGTGTGGGTATACTTATTGCCCTCCAGCTGGGCGCCTGAACATTGGAGTTCACCCCAGTCAACGAGAGACAACCCTAACCTTAACGCCTTCGGGTGGGGAGATGGGTCCTGACTGTTGTTTGTGTCTATGCACCAAACGGCAGCTCAGAGTACCCACCCTTTTTGGAGTCCTTGGAAGAAGTGCTGGAGAGCGCTCCGTCTCGGGACTCTATCGTTTTACTGGGTGACTTCAATGCTCACGTGGGTAATGACAGTGAGACCTGGAAGAGCGTGATTGGGAGGAACGGCCCCCCCGAACTGAACCCGAGCAGTGTTCTATTATTGGACATCTGTTCTTGACACAGATTGTCTGCAACAGGACACCCTAGGCCACAGTTCAATGATCGACTTTGTAGTCATGTCATCGGATTTGCGGCCGCATATTTTGGACAGGGGCGGAGCTGCCAACTGATCATCACCTGGTGGTGGGTTGGCTCCGACAGTGGGGGAAGATGCCGGTCCGACCTGGCAGACCCAAACGTATTGCTCCGGCAGAGCTTTTCCCACGTTCCGGAGGAGGCGGGGGATATTAAGTCCGAGTGGACCATGTTCCGTGCCTCCATTGTTGAGGCAGCCGACCGGAGCTGTGGCCGTAAGGTGGTTGGTGCCTGTCGTGGCAGAAATCCCCGAACCCACTGGTGGACACCGGCGTTAAGGCATGCCGTCAAGCTGAAGAAGGAGTCCTATCGGGCCATTTTGGCCTGCGGGACTCCGGAGGCAGCTGGCAGGTACCGGATGGCCAAGAGGTACGCGGCTTCGGCGGTAGCTGAGGCAAAAACTCGGGCGTGGGAGGAGTTTGGCGAGGCCATGGAGAACGACTTCCGGACAGCTTCGAGGAAATTCTGGTACACCATCCGGCGTCTCAGGAGGGGGAAGCAGTGCACCGTCAACACTGTTTATAGTGGAGATGGCGTGCTGCTGACCTCGACTCGGGACGTCGTGAGTCGGTGGGGAGAGTACTTCGAAGACCTCCTCAATTCCACGACACGCCTTCCATTGTGGAAGCAGGGCCTGGAGACTCTGAGGTGGACTCTCCAATCTCTGGGGTCGAACTCACTGAGGTAATTTGATGCAAGGCGCCGGGGGTAGATGAGATCCGCCCAGAGTTTTTAAAGGCTCTGGATGTTGTGGGACTGTCATGGCTGACACACCTCTACAGCACTGCATGGACATCGGGGACGGTGCCTCTGGATTGGCAGACTGGGGTGGTGGTTCCCCTCTTTAAGAAGGGGGACCGGAGGGTGAGTTCCAACCATAGGGGAATCACATTCCTCAGCCTCCCTGGTAAGGTCTATTCAGGGGTGCTGGAGAGGATGGTCCGTCGGGAGGTCGAACCTGTCACTGGCCAAGCAAGATACCTGGGCCAAGTTTGAGAACCAGTTAGTGTGCTCGAACCTCATAGCTGGTGTAAGTGCTGGTCTTGGAAAGCAGGATCGAGTCCTGATTTTGATTCTCCTTTATGTACAAGTTTGAATGTTGTCAGGGTTTTCCAAACTATCATGATCGTTATTTATTATTTTGGAATGTATGTAACCAGTAATAAATAACCTAGCTTGTCCCATCCTACACAATGTCGTAAAACATCCCCTGCTATGTTTTGACTAGAGGTCAAGGGCTTTCTCTCCATCCAGTCCACTCACACCCCCACCCTGTTTCTCTTAATAAAAATGCTCTTGCGGGAGGCGAGAGTCAGACGTCATTCGATCATTGCTGTACGCACAGTGACGAATGGACTCTCCGCCTGCAGGTGCCCAGAAAATGACTTAATTGTCTCCCATGCGGTTCTTGCAAAATAAGTTAGAGTGAGCACCACTCTAACATTCTGCTGCCGAAACCCGGGACCCTCATACCCGCCATCTGGCTGACGGAAGAGGACGTGCTGCATTGTCGACAAGCCAGGGTCCATTAGGAGGACCTAGAAAAGAAAGTCCTGGGAAGAGAATTTTTTGCTGGGCCAGCATCTTAAATCTGCCTTCGTCTGACAGAGGTGGATTGACGGGACCCGGCAGTGCAACGAACCAGGTGACAAGTAAGTTAAAACCCTAAAGTTGTGTGATTGTGTTGTTGTGAAACGCGTAAAAAGTTAAAGGTGCACGAGATATACGGCTTTGGTTTGTCAGAGCTATGAGATACGGCTTTGGTTTGTCCGAGCTATGAGATACGGCTTTGGTTTGTCCGAGTTATGAGATACAGCTTTGGTTTGTCCGAGCTATGAGATACGGCTTTGGTTTGTCCGAGTTATGAGATACGGCTTTGGTTTGTCCGAGCTATGAGGTACGGCTTTGTTTTTTCCGGGCTATGAAACAGCTGGGATTCTAGTCCCAGTGGAAGGAATGGGCTAAGAAAAAAACAGTTTATTTTTCCTAATTGAAGAAGGGCGTAGATTCTTTTCTTTCCGTTTTTCCAAGCTGTTTGGGAGGGTTTTACACCCATCCTGGATAGGCCTAAGAATAAAAAGCGCTAGAGTTTGTGTGAATGAGAAAGTGTGACTGGTAGAATAAATTGACTAGATAGCAGTTCTAGCATTGATCAACGGCAATAATACAGGCTAGTTATTGTTGAAAGGTCAATTTAAACCTGCATTGAGGATCCTCAAAGAAAAAAAGATTGAAAAAAAAACTGGAAAAACTAAAATTAAGATGGGAAAAAGGAACGATAAATCTCTAGCTCTTGAAGGAGATGAGAAGTCCATGGCGAGTAGATTTCTTAATTGTATGCAATACATGCCGAAGTGGAAGAAAAAGTATGAAGTATAAGGAAAGTTGAAATGTAACAAAAGATAGAAAGTTGAAAAGTGATGAGGTTGCGACTATGTTTGTCAGGCTGGAAGACAATGAGGCCACAGTGCGCAGGCGCACTGTCCCGGTTGCAGCGCAAGCAGAGGAGCAAGGGAGGCATTCCGCTCGTGCGCAAAACTTGTATACAACAACTATGCAGTGGGCCAGACATGCTAAAAAAGTAATCCAAAAAGGCAAAAGTTCTGATGTATTTCATCTAGATGATGATGGTAATGATCTAGATGAAGATACAACGGTCTTCTTCCAAAGTTCCCAAAGGGGGAGAGGAAGAGTTAGAGACCAACAAGGCCGCAGGCCGCCATTCAATTCAAACTCCACATCAAATTTGGACTGTTGGAATTGTGGGGAACGGGGACACTTGGCAAGAGTGTGTCGTCGTTAAAAACAAAACCAATCAAAGGGCGGAGGAAGAGGCAGAGGAAAAGTAACATTTTAAGTTAAAGTTAAAGTTAAAGTCCCAATGATCGTCACTCACACATCTGGGTGTGGTGAAATTTGTCCTCTGCATTTAACCCATCCCCATGTGATTTTGATCCATCCCCTGGGGGAGAGGGGAGCAGTGAGCAGCAGCGGTACCGCGCTCGGGAATCATTTGGTGATCTAACCCCCCAATTCCAACCCTTAATCCTGAGTGCCAAGCAGGGAGGCAATGGGTCCCATTTTTATAGTCTTTGGTATGGTTTTCAGCATGACAAGCTTCCTCCACTTTGACTCCTCATGCTAATACAGAGAAAGAAAGAATAGATGCCAATATGACAATGCTGTTTGTATGCCCAATGGCAAATGACCAGAGATCAAATTGTGTGTGTACACTAAAGTTAAAATTTGCAAATCATGTGGTAAATAAATGGAACTTGCTTCTAGAAGATAAATGAAAGATTTAGAATGTACTGTCCTCGTGTGCGTGGGAGGGACCAGCTCATGATCGACCACAGGAAATGGCCAGCCTGTGACGAATCATTGGTGCTGGGACCTACCTTACGCGCGTGAGAGCTGTGCATGTGTGTTAAAATGATGAAAATTGGCTAAACTTTTAGTGTAAAGAAATTTGCTAGACTGTGGTCTATCCAATTTGCACCGCAGAACAGAAACGATTTGGAAAGATAAAAATGAGAGGAAAAGAGAGAAATCTGTTTGCGAGCAGAAATTGATCCCCACTAGTGCATGTTAAGTGTTGAGCCCTCATGAGAAATTTGAAAGAAGAAAAAAAAAATGACAGAACATACTTTCAGGAATTGGAAGAAGCAAAATTGTGAATTTAAGACATTGCAATGCTACAATTAATAGGAATAATTGATTGATGGTTTTCAATATGCGAGCTAAATCTGAGAGATTGAGTTCTTCAAATTTGAAAAACAAAGAAAAAATTAGGATTAATTTGCCAGTAGTTTTTATGAGTTGAGGTTTTTTTTTTGGGTTGGTGGATTGTCCTATCAGGAAGCCTGAGTTGAAAATGGTATATTAATGTTGTGTGGTGAGCTTGGTTAAACTGGGTCCAATGTGATGGAAAGACTCCTTTTTGGAGACTGTGTGTGAGATGCAAATGAGCATTGATGAATGATTCCCTGAATGAAAGGAAAATACAGGTTGAATGGTTGAAGTTGTTGGCGACTACTATGGAAAATTAGTAGAGCGACTTTGATGAAAGAGTGATTTTGAGTACCGTATTTTCCGGCCTATAAGGCGCACCGGACTATAAGGCGCACCTTCAATGAATGGTCCATTTTAAAACTTTATCCTTATATAAGGCGCACCGGACTATAAGGCGCACCATTAATGCATCATGTCAGATTTTTAATCCAAATCAAATCATTCTCCATTTTATCTTTTTTATTTCAACTTCAGACAGAACAAATTACTTTATAATCATAAAATAATGATCCATAGTCTTTTTGAGTCATGATTCATAGTCTTCAGCGGGCCACTTATGATTGATTTCATGACACAATGCTTTGGGCCAGTTTAAATTTAGGAATTTGGTCCATATATAAGGCGCACCGGACTATAAGGCGCACTGTTGATTTTTTAGAAAATTTTAGGTTTTTAGGTGCGCCTTATAGGGCGGAAAATACGGTAAGTTAAATACTAAAAAGAGAAACGTAGCTTTTGGATTGATAATTAACGAGAGAGAGAGGTGTCATACTGTGGTAAATTTTTATTCTGGTATCATGCAATGTATATCTCACTAGTAAGCCTAAGTGTGACTGGGTCATGTTTCGGGTCAGGTTCGTGCGGGATTGTTTGGGCCTTGGTCCATGATCTCATTGGCATGAGACACATCTGGTTTCCATTAACAACTGACGAGATATGCACCCGAGTGAGGAAAGGGGGGCTAACTCATAAATAATGAGGAGATATTGGGAATAATCTGTTGGTCCTTTCTTTAAGACCCTTTAAATGGTTTCCTGGTGTAGATAGGTTAGCAACACGAGAGATTTAGATGTTCAAAAGAAAGACAGTTAAAAGAAAACAACATTATTGATTTGGACAATTGCAGGCTAACAGGAGCATGAAAAAGAAGAGCTAAGAAGCAGGATCCAATTTGATCAGGGAGATTGGAAATTCACAGCACCATATTCTAAGTCACATTTTTGAACAATCATGACACAAGTAATAACGTTTGAGAGATCAAGACATAGATCAGGGCTAGATGTGGAACGCAGACCTCGTTGAGTTAATTTTGAATAATGGTACTGAAAACATGGCGGCTCGGTGGCGCACTGGGTAGCACGTCCGCCTCGCAGTTAGGAGGGTGCGGGTTCGATTCCACCTCCGGCCCTCACTGTGTGGGGTTTGCATGTTCTCCGGAGTGCCCAGAGAAAACCCACGCGGGCCCGGGGACCGGGGACCGGGGACAGAAAACCCACGCGGGCCCGGGGACCGCGTGGGTTTTCTCCGGGCACTCCGGTTTCCTCCCACAACCCAAAAACATGCTTGGTAGGTCGATTGAGCACTCCAAATTGTCCCTAGGTGTGAGTGCGAGTGCGTATGGTTGTTTGTCTCTGTGTGCCCTGCGATTGGCTGGCAACCGGTTCAGGGTGTCCCCCGCCTACTGCCCGATGACGGCTGGGATAGGCTCCAGCACGCCCGCGACCTCCGTGGGGACTAAGCGGTACAGAAAATGGATGGATGGATGGTACTGAAAACACAATGTGCTGTGCCATTAAATTGGAACTATAGACGAAACGTAGCTCGGAAATAGGATGAGTTGCAGGACTTACAATATAAAGACGAGATCGCTGTTACTAGGAGAATTTGAAGTTTGGTAAACAAACGTTACTAGCGAATTGATGGCAGCAGCAATTGCGACACATGGGCCTTGCCATGTGTCGACAGGAGGGATGAAGTCCATCATACATCAACAATTCACTACAATTGGTTTAGATGCTTACTTAAAACAAAATTGTAAAGCATGTCCTGTTTGTGTGAAACATAATCCACAAGGAAATATGAGACCAAAGAGAGGCTAATTTCCAAAACCATCTTGCCCATTTCAAATGCACATGGATTTTATTGAGCTCACACAAAGTGGACCTCACAAATACTGCTTAGTGATGATTGGTGCATTTTCCAAATGGGTGGAAATAGTTCCATCTAAACGAGCAGATGCCTTAACAGTGGCAAAAGCCATCTGCAAAGCCATCATACCGATTATATAAGTACGCTCAAACTGAAAGATGTGTCAAATGCAAATTCACTGCCGCCTGATCTTTCCTCCTCACAGGTCGACAACCCCATTAAAAGAAAGAACTGGGTCAGCCCACGGTGGGAGGGACCATTCCAAGTCTTGCTGACTACCCCCACCACAGTGAAGATCGCTGAACGGCCCAGCTGGATTCACCTCAGCCACTGCAAGTTGCAGAGTGTGCTGGACCCCTAATTCGGAGTGGTGGGGGAGGCTGACTTCAAAGTGGTCCTATCGTTTAGGGTGGGTGGTCTCAATGTTGGTGAGGAAAACAACGATCCCCACTCCGCTAGGCGAGGGGATGTCCCGGTGTCTGTGCCATCCTAGTAGCAACAGGGCTCCATATGGCAGATGGATCCTCTGCTGCGTTGTGGTTGGAGCGTGCTATGGTCTATGGACTCATTTGAACAGACCAAGTGACAATGTTGACCGTGGAAAACGACGGTCCCACGATGAGAACTTTGAGGACTGGTCATGGGACCCCAAAAACCCATACGAAACCAACACGTGGTACCGGTACGTCAAGTTCACTGTGAGAGCCCAGACACAGGAGGGGTGTTATGTTTGTTCAAAACTCCCCCCTTCCTCCACGCAAGTTCATTTGGAGGCCAGAGCAATGAATGAGGCAGATCGTGGCCAGAGTGCCTAGACTTAGTGAAGCGCTATATGATAATTACTCCCACTTCAGAAGGGTTAACACCTTTTGAAATCATCCATGGGAGACCATATAGACTACCTGTGTTCCCTGCAGATGTGCAAAAAGCAGATGAAGAACAGTCCTTGGCAGACTATATGATAAGGACGCTCAAACTGAAAAATGTGTCAAATAGAAATTTACTGCCGCCTGATCTTTCCTCCTCACAGGTCAACAACCCCATCAATCCAGGAGACTGGGTCTACATCAAGGTTGTTAAAAGAAAGAACTGGGTCAGCCCATGGTGGGACGGACCATTCCAATTTTGCTGACTACCCCCACCGTAGTGAAGGTCGCTGAACGGCCCAGCTGGATTCACCTCAGCCACTGCAAGTTGCAGAGAGTGCTGGACCCCTAATTCGGAGTGGTGGGGAAGGCTGACTTCAAAGGGGTCCCATCGTTTAGGCTGGGACGTCTCAATGTTGGTGAAGAAAACAACCATCCCCACTCCGCTAGGCGAGGGGATGTCCCGGTGTCTCTGCCATCCTAGTAGCAACGGGGTTCCACATGCGAGGTGGATCCTCTGCTGCGTTGTGGTTGGAGCGTGCTAGTGTCTATGGAACCATCTGAACAGACAGTGTTGACCGTGGAAAACAATCGTCACACAATGAGAACTTTGAGGACTCGTCATGAGATCCCGGAAACCCATACAAAACCAACACTTGGTACCGGTATGTAAAGGTCACTGTGAGAGCACACACACAGGAGGGATGTTATGTGTGTGTTCGAAAACGCCTCTTACTCCACACAAGTTCATTTGGAGGCCAGAGCAATGAATGTCACTGAAACGAAATGTATGGCATCCATGGGAGGAGTTGGATAACAACACCGTGCTGTCACAGACAGTGACGCTACCCCTACCGCCCTGGACTCGCAGAAATGAATCTGTGATTGAACTCTTTTGGATTGATCCCAATGTAACTGTTGGAGGACGACAGATGCCACAAGTGGCCTAAACAAAAAGGCTACCTGGAATGGACTACACGTGTTTCATCCAAGAAAACAAGACCCCCGAATGCATTAACGACAACTGCTCTCCAGGAGGAAACTGGATGGGAGCTTTGGACATCACCGCTGTGTGCCAGGATGGGAGAGCCATTTCAAGGCGTAAGGGCTCTCCTACCAACATGGCTGCACCATCGAACGGAACATACTTCATACAGAATGGCTGGTGGCTTTGTGGTCACAAGGTTTACCCGATGCTGCCAGCCAACTGGACAGGAGTGTGTGCACCAGTGTGGGTGACAGACCACACCTACAGGATACGACATCGTCAGCTGGGGACAGCACACAACTCTTCTGGACGTCAACGCAGGGTGGTTGCAACCTTTGACCCTCATGGCCCTGTCTGGGGTGCGAATGTTCCAGACGACCATAAAGTATGGTCCGTTGGAGACAAAGTTGTTCATGCGCTTTTTCCCTGGGTCAGAGTTGGAAAACATTCACTCTTCATCGAGACACTGAACTATTGTTTTCAATCCTTTCCGAATCTCTCACTACAAGTCAACGATGGACAAAATAGAGAGATTCAGGCTATTAGGCTGATGGTCTTGCAAAACAGGATGGTTCTGGACTTGTTAACAGCAGCACAAGGCGGTGTGTGCCACATCATTGGGACTTCCTGTTGCACATACATTCCGGGAAAAAATGACACACACATCTACGACGCCATGGCTTCACTGAAGAACTTACAGCAGGTCATGTCGAATGACAAAGTTCCACAACAGTGGGGTTTCTTTTCATGGCTATTCTCTCGCAACTGGTAGCAACTGCTGTTGAAAATTGTGTCTCCTGTGCTGGTTGTGCTGGTGTTGTTGTGCTTGTTTACGACCTGTGTTATCCCATGTTTGAAGTCTGCTGTGACGAGGGTTGTCTCTTCTACCGTAGCGCAAGTACATATGCAACTTCTTGGTCGTGATGGATGTGATAACCATAATGAAACGCAGATTTCGTAGGTGCTGTTATACTGTGCGTGTTTTACAGAAACTTGATGATTTGACCATCGAAAATGCTTCGCAAGAGATGGATACAATGATGTACTGTTTCTGTGTTTTTCTTTTTCTTTTTTATTGGTAGCTTTCTGGTCGCCTAAGGCAGAGGGACCGTGTGAGACTTTTCCTACATATTAACATCGGCCACCAGGTTTTTAGATCACACAATAAGTTTGAACTGGAGTATTGAGGAAAATCCTCGTCTTCACTTGAGATTGTTGCTATCATTGTTTGTTGTTTTTGTCATGTTTCACCCTACACTAGGGGTGTCCAAAGTTTTTGCAAGGAGGGCCATATTTAGTAACATGAAGGGGCCCGACGGCCAATATTTTTTGTCGCTTCACTTCCGGGGGTCGGCGGCGCTAGTGGGACGGCAAACGCTGTGCGTTCCCTTCTCTTCCTTGGGGGTTGCTAGTGAGACGTCCAACGCTGCGCGTTCCCTTCTCTTCCGGGGGGTGGGGGGGCTGCTAATCGGACGTCAAGCGCAGCGCGTTCGCTTCTCTCCCGGGGGGGCGGGGGGCTGGGGTCTAGTGGGACGTCAAATCGAACGTTCGCTTCTCTTCCGGGGGGTGGGGGTGGGGGTGGGGGGCTAATCAGACGTCAAGCGCTTTGTGTGGCGGGCTCCATCTACTGTGGAAACTGAGAAGTGCTCAGGCTGTTGTGCGGGCCACATTCAATTATGTTTTCAGAATTTGCTGCGGGCCAATAAAAACTGGACCGCGGGCCGCGGTTTGCCCGCGGGCCATAGTTTGGACACCCCTACCCTACACGTTCCCCAACCTGTCCGCCTCGTCTCTGTTTTTTATTGATCTTTTTTATTAGTGTTTTTATTATTTTTACTATTCTTCTTTATATTTTCTTGCTTGTGTTTGTGGATTGGGTTGACATAATCACGTGATAAAACACAAGGGATATGTCAGGGTTTTCCAAACTAAGATAAGATAAGATAAGATAATCCTTTATTATTCCCTCAATGGGGAAACTCCTATGTTAGCAGCAGTACACTTAACATATACACACACACACGCATGCGGGGAAGGGGGTAAAAGATTTTAAAGAAGTAGAAGGTATATATAATTGTTGTCTCTGTGTGCCCTGCGATTGGCTGGCAACCGGTTCAGGGTGTCCCCCGCCTACTGCCCGATGACGGCTGGGATAGGCTCCAGCACGCCCGCGACCCCAGTGGGGACTAAGCGGTACAGAAAATGGATGGATGGATGGATGGACAGTGTATACAAAATACACAATACACAATATGCAGTGGAGATAAAAAAAATATTAGGTAAAAAAAATAGTGCAAAAAACAGTGCAAAGAAAGCAGGTAGAAGAGTGTGAGGTAGACAGATATTGCACATAGTGTGATTGCACATATGGTATTGCACGTTATTGCATGTTATTTTGTCCGTTAGCTACGGTGATCGGCCTGGTTGTGCAGTCTGATGGCAGCAGGGAGGAAGGACCTGCGATATCTTGATCGTATGATTATGTTGGAATGTATGTAACCAGTAATAAATAACCTAGCTTGTCCCATCCTACGCAATGTCGTAAAACATCCCCTGCTATATTTTGACTAGAGGTCAAGGGCTTTCTCTCCATCCAGTCCACTCTCACCCCCACCCTGTTTCTCTTCATAAAAATGCTCTCAGACGTCATTCGATCAAAGTCAAAGTCAAAGTCAGCTTTATTGTCAATCTCTCCACATGTCACAACACACAAAGAGACCGAAATTACGTTTTCTCTATCCCACGGTGACGAGACATATAACACGATAGACATACAAGTACGCGACACAATATAAAAACAAGAAGGCAAAAATTCAACAATAAATAGTAAGAGTGATGAATAAATAATAAATAAACAGATAACACAATAAATAAGAGGAGCAAAACGGAGCCAGCAAGCATAGCGCAAAAGTAAAAATATCATAAACAAGAAGGCACAAACAATAAATAATAAGAGTAATAATAAATAATAAATAAACAGATAACACAACAAATAAGAGCCAGTGTGCATACAGACAGTACAGACAGTAAAAGTACAGGACGCTACGCAGAACGGGGGAGCGAGTTCAGGATCCTAACAGCCTGGAGTATGAAGCTGTTTGAGAGTCTGGTGGTGCGGGAGCGCAGGCTTCTGTACCTCCTCCCAGAGGGCAGAAGCTCGAACAAAGAGTGAGCGGGGTGACTCACATCACTCACAATCGTGGTCACCTTGCGGGTGAGATGGGAGGTGTAAATGTCCTTCAGGGAGGGGAGCGAAGCACCAGCAATCTTACCAGCCGTGTTCACTATGCGCTGCAGGGCCTTGAAGTTGTAGTCAGTGCAGCCGCCACCCCAAACAGCAATACAGCTGGAGAGGACGCTCTCAATGGTGCCGCGGTAAAATGCAGTCATGACGGCCGGAGGAGCGCTCGCTCGCCTGAGTTTCCGCAGGAAGTACAGGCGGCGCTGGGCTTTTTTTGCCAGTGATGCGGTGTTGGTGGACCAGGAGAGATCCTCACTGATGTGCACCCCCAGGAACATGGCGCTGCTCACTCTCTCCACCACAGCACCGTCGATGGTCAGTGGCAGGTGTTGGGTGTGACCCTTCCGGAAGTCCACAACAATCTCCTTGGTCTTGTCGACGTTCAGCAGGAGGTTGTTGTCCCTGCACCACGTGACAGAGGAAGTCCAGTAGCCAGTTGCAGAGGTACTGAGGCCCAGCGCGTCAAGTTTGCTGATGAGGCGTTGTGGCACAATGGTGTTGAAGGCAGAACTGAAGTCCACAAACAGCAACCTCACATACGAGTCCCTTCTCTCCAGGTGGGTGAGGGCCGAGTGGAGGGCAGAGCAGATGGCATCCTCAGGGGACCGTTTGGCTCGGTACGCAAACTGGAAGGAGTCAATGGTGGGGGGGAGAACGGATCGGATGTGCTCCATGACAAGCCGCTCAAAGCACTTCATGATGATGGGCGTAAGTGCCACGTGGCGATAGTCATTGAAGCAGGACGGAGCGGGTTTCTTCGGCACAGGTACGATGGTGGCAGCTTTGAAACACGACGGGACGATGGCCTGCTGCAGGGAAGTGTTAAAGATGTCTGTGAAGACATCCGTCAGTTCACCAGTCCTTCAGTCCTTCAGCGCTCGACCCGGGATGTTGTCAGGGCCCGCCGCCTTACGGATGTTGATAGCGGAAAGCGCCCTCCTCACGCTGTCGGCGGAGAGGCACAGGGGCAGCTCGTCTGAAGGGGGAGTGGCCTTCAGCGGCCAAGTGCTGTTCTGAGCGTCGAAGCGAGCAAAGAAGCGGTTGAGGTCATTGAGCAGACGGACGTCGCCTTCACAGCTCTGCGGCGCGGGCTTGTAATCCGTGATGGTCTGAATGCCCTGCCAAAGGCTCCGTGCGTCCCTGCTGTCCTTGAAGTGGGCGGTAATTTTGCACGAGAACGCCCTCTTTGCTTCTTTGATGCCCCGGGACAGGTCGGCCCTCGCAGTCCTCAAGCCAGCCTCATCCCCCGCTCTAAAGGCTTTGTCCCTGGCCCTCAGCAGCCTGAAGACAGCCCCTGTCAGCCATGGCTTCCGGTTAGCCCGAGCGACGATGGATTTTGAGAGAGTCACAACATCAATGCACTTCCTGATGTAGGAGGAAACAGAGTCAGTATACTCCTCAATGTCTGTCCGATCGTCGCAAGTGGCAGCCCTCCTAAACATGTCCCAGTCAGTAGAGCCAAAGCAGTCACGCAGTGCATCAGAGGCACCCTCAGGCCACACCCGTACCTGCTTGCGAACCGGCCTGGACGCTCTCACCATTTGTCTGTATGCGGGCAAAAGCATAACAGTGATATGGTCAGAAGGTCCAAGATGGGGGAGGGGGGCGGCTTTGAAAGCTCCTTTATGTGAAGAGTAGACCCGGTCCAGGAAGCTGTCGCCACGCGTAGGAAAATTAACATGCTGGTGAATCCTCGGAAAAACAGACTTCAGGTTAGCATGCTTAAAATCCCCAGCGAAGATGGTCAAACCGTCAGGGTGCGCTGTCTCTTGTTCACTGACAGCCTGGTACAGTTCACTAGGAGCCGCGATCCTGTCGCCTTCGATGTTGGAAGGCGGGATGTAAACCGCGACTAGCAGAATCGCGGTAAATTCCCTTGGCAGGTAAAAAGGACGGCACTTAATGATCACGAACTCCGCCAGTGGTGAGCAGTGCTTGCATACCACTACAGAGTCTCGGCACCATTCGTCACGGATGTAGACGCATATTCCACCTCCACGAGATTTACCCCCTTTCACAATGGCCCGGTTCGCCCGATAGCACGCTAGCCGCTCCAGATGTACGGCAGAGTCCGGAATGTTGACAGTCAACCAAGTCTCAGTGAACACGAGCACACAGCAGTCCCGCAGTCATTGCTGTACGCACAGTGACGAATGGACTCTCCGCCTGGAGGTGCCCAGAAAATTACTTAATAGTCTCCCATGTGGTTCTTGCAAAAGAGTGAGCACCAAATGTGACAACAGCCATGCCTAACGAGCAAAAGGACAAGGTGTGTTCTTTCATCAAAAAAGATGTGGCCAAAGAGTCTGTCAGAAGGGACATTTAAAAACACATGCAAGAACACACACAGGTGAGAAACGTTTTTCCTGCTCAGTTTGTGGCCAAAGATTGTTAGGGTTGACAAATTACAGTGGAGCCTCGGTTTTCAAACGTCCCAGTTCTCGAACAAATCAGTATTTGAACAAAAAATTCGAGATTTTTTTGCTTCGGATGTCGGACGAAATTCGGTGGTTGAACCTCGCGAGATGAGCCGAGAGGACCCGCATGCCAACTAACTCCGTTCGTTATTACATTCTCGTTATTCTGAGGATTGCATCAACTCTAATCACGCCTCCAAAGTAAGCAAGTGGGAGCAGTAAAGCCATCCTAAAACACAAAGACGCTCCTAAAGCAATGCGACAGTGAGCGCCCGGCGCGCTGCGGTTGCCAGATCGGACCAAATTAAGCTCCCTGCGCACTGAGGTCCACTTAAATTTTGGAAAGTCTATTAGGACTTCCATCCATCCATCCATCCATCTTCTTCCGCTTATCCGGGGTCGGGTCGCGGGGGCAGCAGCTTCAGGAGGGACTCCCAGACTTCCCTCTCCCCAGCCACTTCATCTAGCTCATCCCGGGGGATCCCAAGGCGTTCCCAGGCCAGCTGAGAGACATAGTCTCTCCAGCGCGTCCTGGGTCGTCCCCGGGGTCTCCTACCGGTGGGACATCCCCAGGGAGGCGTCCAGGAGGCATCCTGATGAGATGCCCGAGCCACCTCATCTGGCTCCTCTCAACGTGGAGGAGCAGCGACTCTACTCCGAGTCTCTCCCGGATGACCGAACTTCTCACCCTATCTCTAAGGGAGAGCCCGGACATCCTGCGGAGAAAACTCATTTCGGCCGCTTGTATCCGGGATCTCGTTCTTTCGGTCACGACCCATAGCTCGTGACCATAGGTGAGGGTAGGAGCGTAAATCGACCGGTAAATTGAGAGCTTTGCCTTTTGGCTCAGCTCTCTCTTTACCACGACGGACCGGTACAAAGTCCGCATTACTGCCGACGCTGCACCGATCCGCCTGTCGATCTCGCGCTCCATCCTCCCCTCACTCGTGAACAAGACCCCAAGATACTTAAACTCCTCCACTTGGGGCAGGATCTCATCCCCGATCCGGAGAGGGCATTCCACCCTTTTCCGATCGAGGACCATGGACTCGGATTTGGAGGTGCTGACCCTCATCCCGACCGCTTCACACTCGGCTGCGAACCGCTCCAGTGAGAGCTGGAGATCACGGCCTGAAGAAGCCAACAGCACCACGTCGTCTGCAAAAAGCAGAGACGCGATGCTGAGGTCCCCAAACCGGACACCCTCAACGCCTCGGCTGCGCCTAGAAATTCTGTCCATAAAAACTATGAACAGAATCGGTGACAAAGGGCAGCCTTGGCGGAGTCCAACCCTCACTGAGAACGAATCCGACTTACTGCCGGAAATGCGGACCAAACTCTGGCATCGGTGATACAGGGACCGAACCGCCCTTACGAGTTGGCTCGGTACCCCGTACTCCCGAAGCACCCCCCAGAGAACCTCCCGAGGGACACGGTCGAACGCCTTCTCCAAGTCCACAAAACACATGTGGACTGGTTGGGCGAACTCCCATGCACCCTCGAGGATCCTGCTGAGGGTGAAGAGCTGGTCCACTGTTCCACGGCCAGGACGAAAGCCACACTGTTCCTCCTGAATCCAAGGTTCGACCTCCCGACGGACCCTCCTCTCCAGCACCCCTGAATAGACCTTCCCAGGGAGGCTGAGGAGTGTAATTCCCCTGTAATTGGAACACACCCTCCGGTCCCCCTTCTTAAAGAGGGGAACCACCACCCCAGTCTGCCAATCCAGAGGCACTGTCCCCGATGTCCACGCGATGCTGTAGAGACGTGTCAGCCATGACAGTCCCACAACATCCAGAGCCCTTAAGAAATCCGGGCGGATCTCATCCACCCCCGGGGCCTTGCCACCGAGGAGTTTTTTAACTACCTCAGTGACTTCAACCCCAGAGATTGGAGAGTCCATCTCAGAGTCCCCAGGCCCTGCCTCCACAATGGAAGGCGTGTCGGTGGAATTGAGGAGGTCTTCGAAGTATTCTCCCCACCGACACACGACGTCCCTAGTCGAGGTCAGCAGCACGCCATCTCCACTGTAAACAGTGTTGACGTTGCACTGCTTCCCCCTCCTGAGACGCCGGATGGTGGACCAGAATCTCCTCGAAGCCGTCCGGAAAGCATTCTCCATGGCCTCGCCAAACTCCTCCCACGCCCGGGTTTTTGCCTCAGCAACCGCCGAAGCCGCGTTCCGCTTGGCCATCCGGTACCTGT
The DNA here is from genome assembly GCF_033458585.1 of Syngnathus typhle. Taxonomy (NCBI): domain Eukaryota; kingdom Metazoa; phylum Chordata; class Actinopteri; order Syngnathiformes; family Syngnathidae; genus Syngnathus; species Syngnathus typhle. The sequence goes on along the minus strand of NC_083746.1, from coordinate 15,497,654 downwards.
CAGCTGCCTCGGGAGTCCCGCAGGCCAAAACGGCCCGATAGGACTCCTTCTTCAGTTTGACGGCATCCCTTACCGCCGGTGTCCACCAGCGGGTTCGGGGATTGCCGCCACGACAGGCACCAATGACCTTACGGCCGCAGCTCCGTTCGGCCGCCTCAACAATGGAGGCGCGGAACAAGGTCCACTCGGACTCAATGTCCCCCGCCTCCCCCGGGACCTGGGAAAAGTTCTGCCGGAGGTGGGAGTTGAAGCTCTTCCTGACAGGGGATTCCGCCAGACGTTCCCAGCAGACCCTCACAGAACGTTTGGGTCTGCCAGGTCGGACCGGCATCTTCCCCCACCATCGGAGCCAACCCACCACCAGGTGGTGATCAGTTGACAGCTCCGCCCCTCTCTTCGCCCGAGTGTCCAAAACATGCGGCCGCAAATCCGATGACACGACTACAAAGTCGATCATCGAACTGCGGCCGAGGGCCTCCTGGTGCCAAGTGCACACATGGACACCCTTATGTTTGAACATGGTGTTCATTATAGAAAATCCGTGTCGAGCACAGAAGTCCAATAATAGAACACCGCTCGGGTTCAGATCGGGGGGGCCGTTCCTCCCAATCACGCCCTTCCAGGTCTCACTGTCATTGCCCACGTGAGCATTGAAGTCACCCAGTAGAACGATGGAGTCCCCAGAAGGAGCGCTCTCCAGCACTTCCTCCAGGGACTCCAAGAAGGGTGGGTACTCTGAGCTGCCGTTTGGTGCATAGACACAAACAACAGTCAGGACCCGTCCCCCCACCCGAAGGCGGAGGGAGGCTACCCTCTCGTTCACCGGGGTGAACCCCAATGTGCAGCCGCCCAGCCGGGGGGCAATAAGTATACCCACACCTGCTCGACGCCTCTCACCGTGGGCAACTCCAGAGTGGAAGAGAGTCCAGCCCCTCTCGAGAGGGCTTGAACCGGAACCCAAACTGTGCGTGGAGGCAAGTCCGACTATATCTAGTCGGAACTTTTCTGCCTCGCACACCAGCTCGGGCTCCTTTCCAGCCAGAGAGGTGACATTCCATGTCCCAAGAGCCAGCTTCTGCAGCCGGGGATCAGACCGCCAAGGTCCCTGCCTTTGGCCGCCGCCCAGCTCGCACTGCACCCGACCCCTTTGGCCCCTCCCACAGGTGGTGAGCCCATGGGAAGGGGGACCCACATTTCCTTTTCGGGCTTTGCCCGGCCGGGCCCCATGGGCGAAGGCCCGGCCACCAGACGCTCGCCTTCGAGCCCCGCCTCCAGGCCTGGCTCCAGAAGGGGGCCCCGGTGACCCGCGTCCGGGCGAGGGAAATCTGTTTCCATATATATTCTTCATCATAAGGGGCTTTTTGAGCCGTGCTTTGTCTGGCCCCTCACCTAGGACCCGTTTGCCATGGGTGACCCTACCAGGAGCATGAAGCCCCAGACAACATGGCTCCTAGGATCATAGGGGCACGCAAACCCCTCCACCACGATAAGGTGACGACTCATGGAGGGGCCATTAGGACTTTAAAAATATTTTCTAAATTTTAGCGACGGCTCTGTCGCAATAATGCGACCAGCACGGTGCAGTTGCGTGTTCGGCGCTGCGCTGCAGTTACGTGATCGGACAAAAATGCGCAAATGGAAAAAAATTGTTAAAAAAGACAGGTTTTTTTGCTTGGAATAGATAATTTTTTTTTCCATTATTTGTAAAGGGAAAACATTATTTGGAATTCGAACGATTCACTTCTGGAACAGCCTTCTTGAACGGATTGTGGTCGAAAACCGAGGCTCCACTGTTCTTGATCGTATGATTATGTTGGAATGTAGACTATATTGATTAACCAGTTGCTGAGGGGAACAAACTCCCCCTCCTGCCCTGTTTTTTCTCAATAAATATGTCCTTATATGTTCAGAGTTTCTGAATAGATATTTGAAAGAGTAATATGGGAAATTACTTTAAAATATATGTAGTCTCCGCTCAGCATCTGTTGCCATTTAAATTATGCCGGTTTCAAGGCTGAATTCGTGTGTCACATGACGTGCGTTCGCGTCGCACCAGAAGTCATGTCATGCAGCCTGATAATTGGCAAAAAAAAAAGTATTTCTGAGGATGCAGCCTGTGAATTGAGACACAGCGAGTGAATCTTTGTTTGCAAGACTAGTTCTCTTGCTAGCAATGAGGCTTTAACACCTACCGCTAATCAAAAATTCAAACACACTACAACCAAACAGGGTTAGCAGATGTAGCTGTCTGTCAGACTCTAGTGGGAATTTAACTCACACCCTCTGAGTTACAATTCTAATGCTCTTATTAATGAGCTACGCGGTCTTGCCTGGCAAAACTGTGTCAACCTTTTAGAAGATTGACCAAAAGAAACGCTTGAAAATGTAGTCTAAACAGGACTGTAAGCCAGTGATTCTCATCCAGTGTGGACACATTGGTGTGCCGTCTGAAATTATAAAATTTCCCTTAATATCCTCAAAGACAATAACAACTCATCACATAACTGCTGGTCACCAGTACTATGGACAAGATAAGTGGAATTACACCCTCAACTCTTATATGTCAAGCTTGCGCAGTAAATGTTTAGTATACAATCAGGCCTCAGTGAGAATTGAACTCACGACCCCTAGTTTACAAGACCAGTGCTCTAACCACTGAGCTACAAGGCCTGTTCTGCTGTGGTTGATTATAAACTATAAATTATTTAACTACAATATTACAAAGTGGAAATCAGGATGTCACCACGTTTACCTCCCATGCTACTATTCTGCGACCAAGCAAGGCTAGATAGCTTGGCCAAGTTTGAGAATCAGTTAGCGTGCTTGAACCTCTGGTTGAAGCTGGTGGTTGAAGCTGGTGGTTGAAGCGCTAGTTTTTATGTACAAGTTTGAATGAGACAACAGCCAGGAACAGCCATGATTAATGAGAAACAGGAGGCCGGGCCAGAGCAACTTTGATAAAAGAGGAGGGGAAAGAGAAGGACGAAGAGGATATCTACAGTATGCCCTCAACTTGTCTTGAGTCAGAAGTTGATATTTTATACCAAACACTGGAAATGTTCTCAGTCTTGGAAAATGTTTGCTCATAAGAGGAGTTTGAAACTACACCTAAGAATACACACAGAAGGGAAACGTTTTTCCAACGATTCTCTCAGAAGAGGCACTTAACAAGTCACATGAGAACCCAGACTGGGGAGAAACGTTTTTCCTGCTCAGTTTGTGGCCAAAAATTCTTTCAGAAGGGTGACTTGCAAACACACACAAGAACCCACACCAGTGAGATATCCTTTTCCAGATCACTTTGTGGCCAAAGATTCTCTCACAAAGTAAACTTAAAACTACATGCAAGAACACACTCAGCTGAAAAAATATTTTTCCTGCTCAGTTTGTAGCCAATCTTTCGCAGAACTGTCACCTAAAAATAATGACAAGAACACACACAGTTGAGAAACCTTTTTCCTGCCCAGTTCCTGGCCAAATATTCTCACAGAAGGGTGACTTAAAAACACACACAAATACCCCCACCCATGAGAAACCTTTTTCCTGCTCAGTTTGTGGCCAAAAATTCGGTCAGACGGGACACTTAAAAACACATGCAAGAGTACACAGGACAGGAAACGTTTTCCTGCTCAGTTTGTGGCCAAAGATTCTATCAGAAGGTAAACTTAAAAACACATGGAAGAACACACACAGGTGAAAAAATTTTTTCCTGCTCAGCTTGTGGCCAAATATTCTCTCAGAAAGTAAACTTAAAATCAAATGCAAGAACACACTGGTGAAAAACCTGTCTCCTACTCACTTTGTGGCCAAAGATTCTCTCTGAAGAGAAACTTCAAAATCCACTAATTGTCGGACACCACGAGCGGTTACCTAATATGCAAGCCCCTTTTTTTTTGTTTGGCGCCACTGTGAGTGGCAGCCCCGCAGCAGTGTTCTCTCTTTTCCTCTTTATTTCCTTCCTTTCTCCTTTTTCTTTCTTTCTATTTGTCCATTCGGCAATGCTGGTGCTAGAGATGCACCGATCCGACTTTTTCAGTTCCGATACCGATACCGATGCCGTGCCTTTGCGTATCGGTCGATACCCGATACCGATCCGATATTATGGTTGATTTTTTTTTTTTAGACGTTTATTTCGAACATTAAAGAAATACAAGAAAAAAATAAAAATACAGAAAAATGATAACTCCATAATACAATAGAATATAAAAGAAAAAAGATATTGCATCATAATTTTCCTTTATCGTAAAATCATATTTGTTCAAAAAGGGAGTAGAAGGAAGCCTAAGCTTATCTGACTCTACCCCATGTAACTACATGTTTCTATTTAATTCTGTCAAGAATTTGTCCATAGTCAATATATTAAAGAAAGAAAAAAAAACATACATATATATATATATACATATATATATACATACATACACACATACATATATATATATATATACACATACATATATATACACATATATACACATATACATACATATATATACCATATATTTTCTCATTAAAATACAAATCAACTTAAACAACTTCACAGCATGTTACGGTATCCCGTCAATATTTTGTCCTTATACATTTTTTTAAACTTAGGTAAGGTACTACAGTTCTTTAATTCGTCACTGCTGGTGTTCCATAGTTCCACACCTCTAACTGTTATACAATGTAACTTTAAGTTTGTTCTCACCAAATCTCTTTTAAACATACGTGTTCCTCTTAAATAATGGGTACTTTCCCTCCACTCAAACAACCTCTGGATACTGTTTGGTAATTGATTATTTTTTATTTTGTACATGAGTTGGATGGTTTTAAAGTCGACTAGGTCGTTGTATTTCAGTGAGTTCAATTTAATAATTGAACTCACTGAAATAATAATTCCGATTTTATTTAAGAAGCTACATAACTCTACATGTGGAACAGAAAAGACAGTTCTCTGCTCTAAATTAGGGGTGTCCAAACTAACGGTCCAGTTTTTATTGGCCCGCAGCAAATTCTGAAAACATAATTGAATATGACCCGCACAAGAAGCTTGAGCTCAGCTTCTCAGTTTCCACACTAGATGGAGCCCGCCACACAAAGCGTTTGACGTCCCATTAACACCCCCCCGGAAGAGAAGCGAACACGCAGCGTTTGACATCCGATTAGCCCCCCCCCCCCCCCCCAATTCGGGAGAGAAGCGAACGCGCAGCCTTTGACGTCCCATTAGCAACCCGAAGAGAAGCGAACGCGCAGGGTTTGACGTCCGCTTAGCAACCCGGGGAAGAGAAGCGAACGTTCGCTCCATGTTTGCGTTTGTTTAGAAAACTCTCGTGGCATGCGGCACACGTGCTGCTAGCGTATGACGTAGCCCGCGTCCCAATAGATTAAGGAAAGTATCGGCTCACAGATCGGCTGTATTTTCCGATACCCGATCCATCTATTTTCTTGATATCGGGACCGTTATCCGATCCAGATATCGGATCGGTGCATCTCTAGCTGGTGCCATCTATCACAACTCGGTGTGTGCAGATTGTTTCGGATCGGATATTTTTTTCCCTGGGAGATGGGATGGCTGCACACATTGGTCGAGACCGGCGTGACTCTACGATGGCCATCCTGCTCATCCGGCCGGTGCTGACCAGATCCCTCGCCTTGGCCTCGCAGCCGCGACCCGTGTGGGAGGTCCGCTCCCTCATGCTCGTTGAAGCCAATGATCTTCGCCGTACCAGCCCCATGGTGACTATCTGCACGTGCCCCGACTGGGTGCCCAGGACGCTGCTCACACGTTTGCCTGTTTTGTGATGTTTTACCGATTTACGACCACGGTCCATTGGGCGGCGTTGAACTTGACTGCCCTTACACCTGTTTATGGACCCTGTGGAGGGTATTTTGCGTGTTTTGGGGTGTTCTTTGGAATTGAAGGGGGCTGGTTGGCCGGTGTTACTTTTTTCCTTTGTCTTGTTGCTTTGGTTTGATGGCTGAGATTCAAGAGTTTTTTTTTATTCAAGAGTTTTTATTCGCCATGTTTGAGCGTGCCAAACAAGGAATTTAACTTCGGTAAAAACACACCCTCAACATTTAGGTGACTAACAACATTCAGGACGTGAATAATGGCAAAAACAGTGTAGACAAATTCAAAAAGGTGTGAAGAGCTGAAGAGATGTTATTGCACAGTAATGTCTCTGAGACTCTATGAGTGGTGTGAGTTCATCAGAGCAACAGCCTGGGGGAAGAAGCTGTCTCTGTGTCTGCTGGTTTTGGCGTACCGAGCTCTATAACGCCGTCCGGAGGGGAGTAGTTCAAACAGACTGCAACCTTGGTGAGAAGGGTCTGTAGAGATGTTCCTTGCCCGATTCCTGGTCCTAGACAGGTACAAGTCTTAGATAGATGGGAGGTTGATTCCAATGATCTTTTCTGCAGTTCTGATTGTCCGTTGTAGTCTGTGCTTGTCTTGTTTGGAGGCCGATCCAAACCAGACAGTGATGGACGTGCAGAGGACAGACTGGATGATGGCAGTGTAGAAGGTCTTCAGAAGCTCTCGCGGCAGGTTGAACTTCTTGAGCTGTCTCAGGAAGTACAGCTTCTGCTGGGCTTTCTTCCGGACAGAGTCTATGTGGCCAGTCCATTTCAGGTCCTGAGAGATTGTGGTTCCCAGGAACTTGAAGGTGTCTGTGGAGAGATTAGTATTACTGCGGATAGTGAGGGGTAAAAGTGGTGAAGGGTCTCGCCTGAAATCCACTGTCATCTCCACGGTCTTGAGCGGGTTCACCTCCAGATGGTTTTGACTGCACCAGTGGACCAGACGCTCCACCTCTTGTCTGTACGCAGTCTCATCACCGTCCTGGATCAGTCCGATGAGAGTGGTGTCGTCTGCATACTTCAGGAGCTTCACAGGAGAGTCACCTGAGGAGAAATCATTGGTGTAGAGAGAGAAGAGCAGTGGGGAGAGGACGCACCCCTGAGGGGCTCCAGTGTTGGTGGTCCGGGTGTCAGATGTGATGCCCCCCAGCCTCAAACGCTGTCTCCTGTTGGTCAGGAAGCTGGTGATCCACTGACAGGTGGAGGCAGGCACCGCAAGCTGGATGAGCTTCTGTTGGAGGATGTCAGGGGCGATGGTGTTGAACGCCGAGCTGAAGTCCACGAACAGGATCCTGGCGTACGTTCCTGGGGTGTCCAGGTGGTGCAGGATGTAGTGCAGTCCCGTGTTGACCGCATCATCCACTGACCTGTTTGCCCGGTAGGCAAACTGGAGGTGGTCAAGCAGGGGGCCCATGACCTCCTTCAGGTGGTTCAGCACTAACCTCTCGAACGATTTCATGACCACAGATGTCAGTGCGACGGGTCTATAGTCATTCAAACCTGTGATGGCGGGCTTCTTGGCCACTGGAACGATGGTGGAGCTCTTGAAGCACGAGGGCACCTCACACAGCTCCAGAGAACGGTTAAAGATCCGTGCAAAGGTGGGCGCCAGCTGCTCAGCGCAGACTTTCAAGTAGGAAGGTGACACGCCGTCTGGGCCCGGTGCCTTTCTGGTCTTTTGTCTCCGGAACAGCTGGCGCACTTCCTCCTCGCGGACCTGGAGTGCCGGCGCGGCCTCTGCAAGAGAGTGAGTGGGTGACAACGATGATACAGGTGTGGACAGAGCAGTTGTGGGTAGAGGTGAGTATGTAGATTGTGCTGCCGGAGGTCCCGTTGTGTGGGAGGACAGATAAAACCTGCAGTAGAACTTGTTTAGCTGGTTAGCAAGCCTTGGGCTCTCGACAGGACGGGGGGTTCGTTTCTTGTAGCCCGTGATGCTCAGCAGACCTTTCCACACCGTTGAGGGATCAGGATTGGCAGAGAGGTGTCTCTTCAGGTTCTCCCCGTAGCACCTCCTGGCTTTCCTGACCTCTCGGTTCAGTGTGTTTCTGGTCTGCCTGAACAGCTCGCGGTCGCCGCTCCTGTAGGCCTCCTCCTTGACTTTGCGCAGCCTCCTGAGGTTCGGTGTAAACCAAGGTTTGTCGTTGTTGTACGTGCAGAAGGTCTTAGTCTGCACACACAGATCCTCACAAAAACTGATGTATATGTGACAGTGTCAGTGAGTTCATGAAAGTCTGAAGTTGCAGCTTCGAAAGCTCCCCAATCGCTGCAGTCAAAGCAGGCTTGGAGGTCCTGCCTTGACTCCACTGTCCACTTCCTCACAGTCCTCACCACAGGCTTAGAAGTTTTTAGTTTCTGCCTGTAGGCCGGGATCAGATGAACTAGACAGTGGTCCGAGAGTCCTAAAGCTGCACGAGCCGCAGAGTGGTATGCATCCTTGATCACGGTGTAGCAGTGGTCCAGAGTCTGTGCCCCTCTGGTGGGACACGTTACGTGCTGTCTGTATCTGGGGAGTTCGTGTGTGAGGTTCGCCCTGTTAAGATCACCCAGAACAATGATTAGTGAGTTTGGTAGAAGTTTCTCCATGTCTGTTACCTGGTCAGCCAGCATCTGCGTGGCTTCACTCGCACGTGCGTGTGGTGGGATGTAAACAGCCGTCATGACGATCGAGGAGAACACGTGGTGAATAGAACGGCCGGCAGTTTATGAAAAGTGTTTCTAGGAGAGGGCTGCAAAACTCTTTCAACACCGTGACATCAGTACACCAACGTTCATTAATGTAGAAACAGAGACCACCTCCCTTTGATTTTCCGGAGAGCTCCGCGCTGCGATCTGCTCGCATTAGCCTGAACCCGGCTAGCTCCACGGCGTGGTGGGGGGTTTGTTCGCTAAGCCACGTTTCCACAAAGCACAGCGCAGCGGATCTGCTGAAGTCCGTGTTCCTTGAAGTGAGGAGCAGCAGTTCATCCATTTTGTTCGCCAGGGAGCGGACATTCGCCAGATGAATTGACGGTAGGGCAGAACGGAACCCTTTCTGCCTCAGCCTTACGAGTGCTCCGGCTCGCTTTCCGCGCCGCCGTCGTCGCGCTAGCTTGTACAGCACCGCCGCTCCGGCTAGAATCTCCGACAAACAGTCTGAATCGGAGAGAACAGGAGAGAAAATACCAGAAGAAGTCTGTCCGATGTTTAACAGAGCTTCTCTGGTAAAAGTGATCCGGGATGGACAGCAGAGGACACAGAAAACACACAAAATAAGACAAATAAACAGAGAGCGACTCACCGTGGCTGCCATCCGCGGCGCCATCATATGACGTCACTGAGTTGCGCTCATGTCATCTGGGTGTCTTTTACATACCAGCTCTATCAAAGTCAAAAGTCAAAGTCAGCTTTATTGTCAATCTCTCCACATGTCACAACACACAAAGAGACCGAAATTACGTTTTCTCTATCCCACGGCGACTGGGGCCTGAATTTCCCCACTCCCGGGGATCTATAAAGTTTCAATCAATCAATCAATCAATCAATCAATCAATCAATCAATCAATCAATCAATCAACCAATCAATCAATCAATCAATCAATCAATCAATCATCTGTCTTGGTTCCTGTTCGAGTGGTGCTCACCAACTTATTTTGCAAGAACCACATGGGAGACAATTAAGTCTTTTTGGGCACCTGCAGGTGGAGAGTCCATTCGTCAATGATCGAACGACGTCTGACTCTCGCTTCCCGCAAGAGCGTTTTTATTGAGAAAAACAGGGTGGGGGTGACAGTGGACTGGATAGAGAAGAAAAAGCCCTTGACCTCTAGTCAAAGCATAGCAGGAGATGTTTTACGACATTGTGTAGGATGGGACAATCTATGTTATTTATTACTGGTTACGCACCAACATAAGCATAAAACTAATCTAGCTAGGTTATTTATTACTGGTTACATACATTCCAACATAATCATATGATCAAGATAGTTTGGAAAACCCTGACAGCTCCCACAATTGTCATGCTGTTATGTTTTGTGAGTTGTTTTTGTCTTGTCCTGTTTGTCGTATTGTCACTTCCTGTTTTGTTTTGGTAACTCTCCTCTCGTTTCAGTTCGTGGGTCCTTCCTCTGTGTGTCAGGCTACTTGTCTTCCCTGATCCCAATTGTGTGCACCTGTGTCTTTGGTCCTAATTGTCTGCACCTGTGTCCTCACCTTTCTATGTGTATTTAGCCAGCGTCTTCCCCTTGTCTTGTGCCAGTGCGTCTGTTGGATTTTGTCCACAATTTAGGGAGCGCGCTATCTGCGCCTCATGGCCATTGCCAATCACCTGTTATCCAATTTACTCACTGCATGCTCGTTTGATTTCTTCAGATTTAGGAAAATGCTAAGACACTGAAGCAGAAATTAGACTTACACAGGTTGGTTGAGTTCAATCACAATTCTTGTTAAGAAAGCTCTGTTTTCAGGAAAGTACAATACAGCGCTGGGCCTTTCAAGAGCAGAGAGTCTCCATTCAGAAAACGCCACATTCAAGGTTCTTTGGTCAGCTTATATTCATTTCCACATGCCAATGTGGGCCGAGTTTGTTGGGTGATGAGTCAGGGGGTGTGGCAAGTTCGCAGGAGATTCTGATTTCATGGGAGTGGGTGGTGGTTATGAGCGATTCAGTGTGTGTGGGGGCTGTTGTCTTCCATCCCGTCTTTCGGCCTTGGCGATCATCTTTGGCCGAGTCCTTGGCTGGCTCCCTCTGGCACCTGCTGGTTTTTATCTCCAAGTGACCTTCCTGTAAACATTCCCCTCCATTCTTGCACATAGACTGTCTCACCTCATCCTTTCATAATTATTTCAATTTTGTCATTTTGTACGAAATTATGTGAGCTTTTTGTCTGTGACATCATTAATCTATTAATGTTCCTTGACTATGCAAAGTTTGTTCTTTTGATACTCCATGTCTTTGCTTACGTCATTATTTTCTTAGTTTAATCATGCTTCCAACCATATATTTTCTTTGTTAGGCAAAATATTTCCCTCTGTCCAGAACGTTCAGTAGTAATCGAAAATTGGCGTCTAGCATTAGTCAAAACATAAAATACAATCAAGTACTGAACATTTTTAGACGACTTTGGCAGTGTCCGTGATTTAGAGAATCATCAGGCATGCATTAAACAGTTCCTTAAGGGTCATTAAGCTATTCAAGCAATATATCAAAAAACATTTGTTATTTCAAAGTGCTCAGAAATATATATCAGTTCATAAAGTTATAAAAACCTTTGTCATTACCACCTATCAAAAATGTCTAGTTATGTCTTCTTTATTGAGTTGGTGTGTAGGTATAATTATATGCTTAAAATGTTTCTTTTATTGATTGAATATGTGAATATACTTTTCTACTTATGTACTTTATTCAATGAGGTTTGAGCATATCTGTTTTTGTAGCTAGGCAGGACTTTTTGTATTTTGACCCCATTCCTTCACGTCTTGTCCCGTCTTGAGCACCAGCGATCGCGTGAGTAACAGATATTGCTTTAGAGAACCTAGTTTAGAAGATACCTTTTTTTTGTCAAGCCTGAGCGCTGTTTTTCAATTTTGTTTTTTGCCACCGTGTTTTCCCTCGTTTTGAGGTGCTTTTGGTTTTTGCTGTCTTCAGCCTTGTTTTCCCTCTTTTTGAGGCGCTTTTGGTTTCTTTGTGCTGTCTCCAGCCTGTTCGAATAAATACCTTTTGTTTGCACTCTGCATCCGAGTCCTCTCCCTGATCCAAGCCTGACAACAATAGCTCATACAAGATGTCTCCCGGGTCTCTTAGCTGGCTCGTGTCTTTGTTTGTTAGCCTTGGAAACTCCTCTATCTTGTTTAGCAGTGTGTCCTCAATTGCTTCTGAGGAACGGTGACACTCTTCAAGCCGTTCCCAAATCATCTTTACGCCTCCAGCGGGTACTGCATGAACCCTTTTCACCTGTTCTGCAGATCTTGGATCTAGCCACCTTGTTAGTAGGTCGAACTCCTCTCTTTCTGATAAATTTAAGTCTTTAGTCGCGCCAATAAATGATACTTTCCATGTCCAATAGTTTTGCGGTTTGTCGTCAAATTGCAGTAAACCAACGCTGACGAGTTACCGTATTTTCACGATTAAAACGTGCACCGTAATAAAAGGCGCAGTCTCAGTTATGTGTGCCATGACTGTGTTTAACACACATATGGCGCACCGCATCATAGGGTGCGGGTTTTATATATACAATCCACGCCCCTTTAACGTTCTCATGGCGCTCTCAACTACGTCCGCCTTACAACAACACACACAAACAAACACATACACACACACACACGCACACAAATACACACACGCAGCAGTGACTCTCCAATACACATCGATACCAAATGATCAGGTGTTGCTTTCCCGCCTTTTCCGGACAGTATAAAAGCTTCTTACCTGGAGATGGAGGATGTTGTTACATCTGCTGAAGTGCCATGTGTACTGACCCCCATTAAACAACCCAAGATCTTGCCAATAAAGAACAAACCGTTACCCCACATCTTAGTTTTCCTGACCCAACAACGGACATCATCAACAACACTTATCCCACTTGCTTCCTTTGGAGGCATGATTAGAGTTGTTGCAATCTTCAGAGTAACTAGAATGTAATAACGAACGGAGTCAGTTGGCATGCGGGTCCTCTCGTGAGGTTTGACAATCGAATTTCGTTCGACATCCGGAGCAAAAAATTCTCGAATTTTTTGTTCAAATATTGATTTGTTCGAGAACCGGGACGTTCAGAAACCGAGGCTCCACTGTAAAAGAATGTAACATTAACTTTCGACGAGGATGGGATTTGAACCCATGCGTGCAGAGCACAATGGATTAGCAATCCATCGCCTTAACCTCTCGGCCACCTCGTCTTGCTCATATGGCATTGACAACACGTTGTGCCGAGATACTTTGTGTGAAAATCCGACGAGTATGATGAAATGCTGAGTGGAGAGCACAATGGAGTAGCAACCCATCGCCTAAATATCTCAGCCATCGCATCTCATGCATGAGTTGTATGGGCGACATGATATGTCATGTACGGGGTAGTATAAGCTACAAGGTAAAATGATACGATACTTTAGATGTGAAATGAAGAAGAGCTAAGCCACAAAAGAAGTGACACTGTCAGCAAAGAAAAACATTTTTTCAATGTTGTCTCACCCCGAATCTTTGGGATCATCGGCTCTGCGCAGTTGGATAGTTCCACTAACATTTTAACATCAACATTCTTTCATGGTCTGCCTGGGTATCTCGGCTGAAGATCCTAAAGAAAAGAACCTAAATTTCTTGTATGCTATTGCATGACTGTATAGCCTCCGGCCGTCATGACTACATTTTACCGTGGCACCATTGAGAGCGTCCTCTCCAGCTGTATTGCTGTTTGGGGTGGCGGCTGCACTGACTACAACTGGAAGGCCCTGCAGCGCATAGTGAACACGGCTGGTAAGATTATTGGTGCTTCACTCCCCTCCTTGAAAGACATTTACATCTCCCATCTCACCCGCAAGGCGACCACGATTGTGAGTGATGTGAGTCACCCCGCTCACTCTTTGTTTGATCTTCTGCTCTCTGGGAAGAGGTATAGGAGCCTGCGCTCCCGCACCACCAGACTCAACAACAGCTTCATACTCCAGGCTGTTAGGATCCTGAACTCGCTTCCCTTTCTGCGTAGCGTCCTGTACTTTTGCGCTATGCTTACTGTCTGCTGTATGCACACTGGCTCCGTTTTGCTCTTCTTATTTATTGTGTTATCTGTTTATTTATTATTTGTTCATCACTCTTATTTATTGTTTGTGCCTTCTTGTTTTTATATTGTGTCGTTTACTTGTATGTCTTTCGTGTAATATGTCTCGTCGCCGTGGGATAGAGAAAACGTAATTTCGGTTTCTTTGTATGTCTTGACATGTGAAGAGATTGACAATAAAGCTGACTTTGACTTTTTGACTTTTGTGGCCGTAGCATCCCCGGAACGAATCTGGGTCATGGCGTATTTAAATTACCTTGCTGAATTTGTCCGTTGTTCACTGTTAGACGCAGAGACCACTGCTCCAGCAGAAGAAGCCGAAACCCTACAAACAGCAACCACAGAATCATCTCAACCACTAGACCGGACCCAGACCGACCCTCTATCGCCTACAGCCGCCGGTACGGAGACCAACCATGCTCAGCAGCTCCCACATGCTTCAGACCCCCCCACCTCTCCAACTCCAGAAACCCATCACCCCCCCCTCCTCTCATCCACCCCCCACACCTCACCCTACACACCCCCAGAACCCCACCCCCCTTCTCTAATCCACCCCCCACTTCCCACCCTCCTCCATATCCCTTTCTCCCTCCCCCCCTCCACTGCCCTTCTCATCACACATGAATGAGAGGATTGAACGGGCAAACATCAATATAGCCAGCCCCCATCGATGCTCCACCCAGGATCCCCAAACCGACCTGAACGAACCCAGCCCCCATCGATGCTCCACCCAGGCTCAACCCCTCCCCATAAGCAAACTGAACAGCTCTCTACACAAACCCCCTTTCCCTCACCTAACTCCCCCCATACGTCCTCCCTTGTCCCATTACTCCCCGCAAGCCAGAGTTCTAAAGAAAATTCCTCACCCAAAAACAGCAAGAACAAGGTCACACAGCAACATACTCCAGAAGCTATCACAACGCTGATCACTCCTAGAATAAACAACCCTATCATCCTAGTTTGTTCCGTCCCTGGATCAAACCTGATACCCATCCGTCAGAAACAGCTCCAGAAATCAAAACACTCCACCAGAACCAAAACAATTCGAGCGGCCCTGCTCAATATTAGATCATTAGTCAATAAATCACTTCTCATCAATGACCTCATTACGAGTAATGAATTAGATATCATGTTTCTTACAGAGACCTGGCTTGATCTAGATAACAGAGAATATATCCTTAATGAATCAACTCCACCTAATTCCAACTGCATTGACGCCCTCAGAATCGGAAAGAGAGGGGGAGGCGTTTTCCTAATCTATTCTGATTTGTTTCAATGTAAACGGACGTCATTTGGAGATTGTCTTTCGTTTGAGTATCTTGCAGTTGTAATGAAGTCTTCTCCCCCTGTCCTACTTATGGTTGTATACAGACCCCCAGGTTATGCTAATAACTTCTTCGTCGAATTCTCTGAACTCCTCGCTATAATCTCCTTGGAACATGACTAGAGATGCACCGATCCGACTTTTTCAGTTCCGATACCGATACCGATGCCGTGGCTTTGCGTATCGGTCGATACCCGATACCGATCCGATATTATGGTTGATTTTTTTTTTTTAAACGTTTATTTCGAACATTAAAGAAATACAAGAAAAAAATAAAAATACAGAAAAATGATAACTCCATAATACAATAGAATATAAAAGAAAAAAGATATTGCATCATAATTTTCCTTTATCGTAAAATCATATTTGTTCAAAAAGGGAGTAGAAGGAAGCCTAAGCTTATCTGACTCTACCCCATGTAACTACATGTTTCTATTTAATTCTGTCAAGAATTTGTCCATAGTCAATATATTAAAGAAAGAAAAAAAAAACATACATATATATATATATACATATATATATACATACATACACACATACATATATATATATATATACACACATACATATATATACACATATATACACATATACATACATATATATACCATATATTTTCTCATTAAAATACAAATCAACTTAAACAACTTCACAGCATGTTACGGTATCCCGTCAATATTTTGTCCTTATACATTTTTTTAAACTTAGGTAAGGTACTACAGTTCTTTAATTCGTCACTGCTGGTGTTCCATAGTTCCACACCTCTAACTGTTATACAATGTAACTTTAAGTTTGTTCTCACCAAATCTCTTTTAAACATACGTGTTCCTCTTAAATAATGGGTACTTTCCCTCCACTCAAACAACCTCTGGATACTGTTTGGTAATTGATTATTTTTTATTTTGTACATGAGTTGGATGGTTTTAAAGTCGACTAGGTCGTTGTATTTCAGTGAGTTCAATTTAATAATTGAACTCACTGAAATAATAATTCCGATTTTATTTAAGAAGCTACATAACTCTACATGTGGAAGAGAAAAGACCAAAGGCAATGGCATCAGGCAGACTACACAGTTCTCTGCTCTAAATTAGGGGTGTCCAAACTAACGGTCCAGTTTTTATTGGCCCGCAGCAAATTCTGAAAACATAATTGAATATGACCCGCACAAGAAGCTTGAGCTCAGCTTCTCAGTTTCCACACTAGATGGAGCCCGCCACACAAAGCGTTTGACGTCCCATTAACACCCCCCCGGAAGAGAAGCGAACACGCAGCGTTTGACATCCGATTAGCCCCCCCCCCCCCATTCGGGAGAGAAGCGAACGCGCAGCCTTTGACGTCCCATTAGCAACCCGAAGAGAAGCGAACGCGCAGGGTTTGACGTCCGCTTAGCAACCCGGGGAAGAGAAGCGAACGTTCGCTCCATGTTTGCGTTTGTTTAGAAAACTCTCGTGGCATGCGGCACACGTGCTGCTAGCGTATGACGTAGCCCGCGTCCCAATAGATTAAGGAAAGTATCGGCTCACAGATCGGCTGTATTTTCTGATACCCGATCCATCTATTTTGTTGATATCGGGACCGATATCCGATCCAGATATCGGATCGGTGCATCTCTAAACATGACTGTATATCAATAGTAGGTGACTTTAATATTCACATAGACAACCTCAATGATAATAACATCAAAGAACTAAACAACCTCCTTGACACCTTCGACCTATCCCAGCATATCTCTGGACCTACACACAACAGAGGCCATACACTAGATTTATTCATAACCAGAGGTCTTGAGTCATCTTTCCTCTCAGCAGTCAATATTGCCTTATCTGATCACTTCTGCATCTTTATCGAAATGAAGGTCACCCCTATAGCTCTCAGTCAACCACAAACCATTAAAAAGCGGCACTTTAATCAGGCCACTAGTACACTATTTATGGAGGCCTTCTCGCAGGCCCCTACCCTTCCATCAGAATCTGTCAATGACCTCCTAGAAAGCACCATGGACATACTCTCTCTCTGTAAAAGATAAAAAAGAGAGTCTAGAAAAGCAGAACGCAAATGGCGGAAAACTAAACTTCACATTCATCATGATATTTACAAAGACCGCCTTAAATCCTATAACCAAGAACTAAAATACCCCAGACAATCTTTCTTTGCTGACATAATCAACAAAATCACAAATGACGCTCGTACTCTCTTTGCCACCATTAACAGGCTAACAAACGCCCCCCCTCCAATTGCCCCTGATTTCCTATCCACTGTCAAATGCAATGGATTTGCAACCTTCTTCAAGGATAAAATTAAAAACATCAGATTAGCCATCAGTAAAAGGACCTATGGCACCAATGCACCAACTGAAAAGGTGCCTAGTAAACATGACCCAATTTAATATCATTGACCAAAAACAACTAGAAGAAACAGTGCAAAGCCTTAAATCCTCAACATGCTGCCTTGACACCTTGCCAACAAGCTTTCTAAAAAAATGTCCACAAATGCCTTGCCCCAGACCTACTGCAGATAATAAACACTTCTCTACTTACAGGCATCTTTCCACGATCTTTGAAAACTGCTGTTGTGAAGCCCCTATTAAAGGAGCCTAATCTTGACCACTCCATAATCAGCAATTTCAGACCAGTATCAAATCTTCCTGTTTCAAGCAAAATACTCGAAAGAACTGTCTATCAACAACTCTGTGCCTTCCTATCCTCCAATAACATACTAGATCCCTTCCAATCCGGTTTCCGACCCCATCACAGCACCGAAACTGCGCTTCTCAGAGTTATCAATGACATCCGAATGAACACGGATTCAGGTAAAATCTTAATTCTAGTGTCACTAGACCAGGGGTGGGCAAACTTTTTGACTCGCGGGCCGAACTGGGTTCTAAATTTGGACCGGTGGGTCGAACCAGGAGCAGATGGACGTAGGCTTTGTGTGAAGTCATATAAGCGACCTGCAAAGGTCATTGCATAAAAGATTTTGGCCTTTAGTAGGTAGTAAAGCATGGATATTCCAAACAAGTTTTTTGAAAACAAATGCATTTATTAACAGCATTAAAAAAAAAAAAAAATTCACAAAAAAACCTGCTATCAGTGATTCTCATAAAATACGACACTGTTATTATGAATAACAGAATAACGTCACGTCGCGTACGTCGGGCCAAATTGGCGACTCTTTTAAACGCTCGGCACTGTGTTCACCTTGCTTTTCCTTGGGGGACTCATTTTAATGGAAAGATTCCAGGGGAAGGTTTGTGGCTGGCTTTAGCGCCAAACTGCATCTGAAAGCTCAGCGCGCGAATTACAAGAATGCTGTCGTCAAAGCCCACGCTCTAAATTCGGGACTGATACGAATAGAGCGAGAGTGCGCCATGTCCGTACTACTGAGTACGTACACGCACTTGTGAGTGTGCACCGAGCTTTCTGACACGGCTTCTGGTAGTAAATGCGCATGCGAGCGCTTCGCCATCTACTGGGGAAACGCAGTCATTGCAGGCAAAATTACCAAAAAAAAAAAAGTTTAATAATACAATTTGTTCAGGGTTGGCGAGCCGGATTAAACGGTCCCGTGGGCTGGATGTGGCCCACGGGCCGTAGTTTGCCCACCCCTGCACTAGACCTTAGTGCTGCGTTCAATACGGTTGACCATGAAATTCTATTAGACAGACTGGAAAACTGGGTGGGTCTTTCCGGCAAGGTTCTTGACTGGTTCAGATCCTATCTGCAAGACAGGAACTACTTTATCTCTATCGGCAATTTCATCTCTGACCTGACCAATATGACATGTGGGGTACCCCAAGGCTCAATCCTAAATCCGGTCCTATTCAATCTCTACATGCTCCCAATTGGCCCAATACTCCAAAAAACAACATAGCCTACCACAGCTACGCAGATGACACACAACTTTACATAGCCCTCTCATCGGATGACTATACCCCTATAAATACACTATACCAAACCATTGAGCAAATAAATGACTGGATGTGCCAGAATTTCCTCCAACTAAACAAGGACAAAACAGAGATAATTGTCTTTGGCGCTAAAGCAGAAAGGCTCAAAGTCACTGCTCAATTAAAATCCCTAGCCCTTAAACAAAAGGAACAAGTACAAATTCTTGGCATTATTATTGAAAATGTGCCTTCTTCCAGCTAAAAAAAATAGCAAGGCTCAGAGGCTATACATCCAAACAAGATCTTGAAAAATTAATTCATGCCTTCATATCTAGCAGATTGGACTATGGGAACAGCCTCTTCGAAGGCCTACCAAAGAAAGCTATGAAACAACTACAGCTCATTCAAAATGCTGCTGCTCGAGTTCTAACAAGAACCAAGAAAGCAGAACACATTTCACCAATACTCAAGTCCCTACACTGGCTACCAGTATGCCATAGAATAGATTTTAAGATTCTGCTAATAGTTTATAAATCTCTAAATGGGCCAGGGCCAAAATACCTCTCTGAACTGCTCCAACACTATGAACCTTCTAGATCACTTAGGTCATCGGGAACAGGCCTGCTAATTGTTCCCAGGTACAAAACAAAACATGGTGAAGCTGCTTTTTGCCATTATGCCCCCCATAGCTGGAATAAACTCCCAGAGGACATTAGATCTGCCCCTACTGTTAGGGTTTGCAGAATATCTTTATCGTATGATTATGTTGTAATGTAACCTGTAATAATTTAACTAGCTTGTCCTGTCTAGACAAAAGTAGTTGACCAAAGTGCTAAGATCTTTTCAACTGATTGACTAGACGCAGAGGAAGCAATCAAAGTTGCTTTGTTTACAGAAAGTCGTAAAAGGCCCCCTGCTATGCTTTGATCAGCAGGGGAGCAGCTTCACCCCCTCCTGTGTGTTCCCACACCCCCACTTTCAACCCCACTCTTTTTCTCTCAATAAATATGCACCTGAAAAGGCCTGAGTCAGACCTCCATTCGACCATCGCTGTAACCACAGCTATGAATGGACTCTCCGCCTGCAGATGTTTAAAATGACTTACTTGACTCCTGTGTGGTTCTTGCAAAATAAGTTAGAGTGAGCACCACCCTAACACCTACCCTACCCATCTTTAAATCTAAACTTCATCTAAATAAAACTTCAAACTTTTTTATTCTCTTTTGCTTTCTAGCTGCTTCTAAAGCAATGATGTTGTTTTTGTTTCTGTTTGTTTATCATAATCTAAAATGTTCTTAAATGTTCTTAAATGAATTTATGCCAGGCTCTGACCTGATGTGATTCTGTTCTATAATCTATCAATGACGTTGTAATCTATTTTTTTAAATGAATTTATGTACCGTATTTTGCGCCCTATTAGGCGCACCGGGGTATAAGGCGTACCTTCAATTAACGGCCCATTTTAAAACTTTGTCCATATATAAGGCGCACCGAACTATAAGGCGCATAAAATAGAAGCTTTACTGCAACAAACTGAGGTTGACTAGGGTTGCGGTATGCACCCACTAGCCAATAACCAATGAGCCCTCTGTAAACAATCGCGCTTCTCAAACGATCTCCTATAAAATTATTGGAACTGACTAAAGTTCGATCTAACGCATTGGTACTACTTACATATGTTTCCCTTCCATATCGATCCGTAGATTTACTCGAAACATTAACAGAGCAGCCTATTTTGACATGAAGTAGCCTCACGCGTATAGCAGCTATCATTATAGCATTAGCCATCCGCAATTTCCTATGAGCCTCAGCTCGCAATCTCCCATGAGCCTCAGCAAAGTGTAAACAATTGCGTTTCTCAAACGATCTCCTATAAAATGATCAGAACTGACTAAAGTTCGATCTAACGCATTGGTACTACTTACCTATGTTTCCCTTCCATATCGATCCGTAGATTTACTCAAAACATGAACAGAGCAGCCTATTTTGACATGAAATAGCCTCGCGCGTATAGCAGCTATCGTTATAGCATTAGCCATTCGCAATTTCCTATGAGCCTCAGCTCGCAATCTCCCATGAGCCTCAGTAAAGTGTAAACAATCGCGTTTCTCAAACGATCTCCTATAAAATGATCAGAACTGACTAAAGTTCGATCTAACGCATTGGTACTACTTACCTATGTTTCCCCTCCATATTGATCCGTAGATTTACTCGAAACATGAACAGAGCAGCCTATTTTGACATGAAATAGCCTCGCGGGCACAACAGCTATTCGGTGACGGCCCCTGACTACAGTTACCGTAATGTTGGGAAGCGATGCGACCTTGTAATTTACTAGTCGTACTAAAACGTACTAAAACATTGTGGCAGAGCACTGTGTACAACCAGTATGGATCAACAAATTCATCACTTGATCCATAAATATGGCGCACCGGACTATAAGGCGCACTGTCGACTTTTGATAAAAATTTAGGTTTTTAGGTGCACCTTATAGGGCGGAAAATACAATAAATGCTATGCATTGCTTCACCTGCTTTCAAAAATTTGTTTTGTAAAGCACTTTGAATTGCCTCTGTGTATGAAATGTGCTATATAAATAAATTTGACTTTGACTTTGTTACCAAACAGCCTTCTGTTGAACACAAGCTTCCAGACATTACGTCCAACTACGTTTCAACATCAACTTTATTTCATAAAGTTCTTCCTAATTCATCTTGGCGAAACTCCCTTAGGCGTTCCCATTTTTTTTTTTAGGCCTGGCAGCAGTAGACACACAATTATGACTCTGAAAGGACACGTCCAAACCGGCTATGATATCAGAATAATCACTGAAATGCAGTCCTCAGGTCCATGTCATATTCGCTACCAATCGGAATGTAACGAAACTGTTTCTACCCAGTCACGAACTGGGGACTTTTCGCGTCTTAGGCAAACGTGATAATCACTACACTATGGAAACATCTGCTAGAGTGGTGCACCTTACTTACTGGACCAAAGGTGAGGGCTGCTGGGCACCAAGCGCACCCGAACCATCACTATTTGAGATCTTTACGGTTACTCCATCATTTATTCACATTTGGTGAAACCTCCCCAAATCCCCACTCAAACATGCAAAGCATACGATTCGACATGAAAGCAAATCCATTTGTATCATGTAAGGACTTTTGACTTGTGATCTGGTGCTCCCTGTGTGGAGTTTGTAGGTTCTCCGGGTTTTCCTCCCACATCACAAAAACATGCTTGGTCAGCCGATTTAGTAATCCAAACTGCCCATAGGTGTGAGTGCCAGTGTGAATGATTGTTGTCTCTGTGTGCCCTGCGATTGTCTGGCAACCGGTTATAACGTGTCCCCCGCCTACTGTCCGATGACTGCTGGGATAGGCTCCAGCACGCCTGCGACCCCTCGCAGTACCGATAATGGACGGAATGGATGGAATTGAATGCCGATCAGTTTAGGGCCTGAAGAGGGAGCAACAGCAATATGCAGATACTCCTATTAGTTTATACAAACATATCAATCAATGTGTAAATAATTTACCCAAACACAGTTGCTCAATCAGAGCACAGACACAGCACACAGAGCTTTGTGACTTTCACTTACACATAGGCAGTGAGCACAGACACGGCACACAGAGCTCAGTTAAGTTCCATGACACATAGTCACAAAACAGTCAGTATATAACAGGACATTCAGGTGATAACAGAACAGACCTTATCCTTCCCTTCCGTTCCCTTCCTAGTTCCTGCTTTTGGTCAGTATAAAGCCTTCTGATTTGAAGTTTGACGTTGTTGTTTCATCTGCTGAAGTGCCTTGTGCACTGACTGCCATTAAAAAACCTAATATCTGTTACAAAAACTGTTACTCCACATTTTTGTTTTCCTTGCTTAACGATGGACACCTTGAACAAAACGCAACAGGCCGTTTTAGCTATACTATTCACGGCCTCGGCTCGGCAAACTGAGGCTCAATTCCCCGACACGGAGTCTAAAATCAAAAGGATCATAAGACTTGTTTCCAACCAGGGACCTTCAGCGTGTGAGGGAATGTGATAACCACTACACCATGGAAACTGCGCTGACACATAGCCTTTTGAAGAGCCTGGCAAAAGTTAAACAAAAGTGCGAAACCTGGTTTTCACCCAGTCTCAAATCAGGTACCCTTTAGCGAAACGACGCAGCCTGGGCTCGGCAAATCGGGCTTCAATTCCCCGACGTGTTTATTTCTTTGTATGGAAAAATTGCTTTTGCTGGCACAGTTTTGAAAAGCAAATCAAAAAGTTTATAAGTGCCTGCTTTCTTCCTCACTCACTTTTGTTGAACTTTTGCCAGGCTTCTCAAAATGCTTTGGACTTCACAGCAGTTTCCATAGCGTAGTGGTCATCATGTTCTTCTAAGACGCGAAACACCCCCTGTTTGAGACTGGGTGGAAACAACATTTTCTAAATCTATTTGTCAGTGTTGTCTGCTTTGCAAAGTGTGCCAGAGACACCTCGGCAAACAGGAGCCATATAGTATTTGATAAAGTAATCACATGTTCTCCGAGTTACAATGTCAACTGGTGGAACTTACTTTAGATCTTGGATGGTTTTAAAGCTAATGCTCTTCTGGATTACCGAGTAATCGGTTGAGACCGGCGTAACTCTACGACGGCTTCCTGCTTATCCGGCCGGTGCTGACGGGTCCCTCGCCTTGGCCTCGCAGCCTCGTGC
The DNA here is from genome assembly GCF_033458585.1 of Syngnathus typhle. Lineage (NCBI taxonomy): Eukaryota > Metazoa > Chordata > Actinopteri > Syngnathiformes > Syngnathidae > Syngnathus > Syngnathus typhle. The sequence continues at coordinate 15,474,149 of NC_083746.1, read as the reverse complement.
TCGTCGGAACCAACGACTTTCGCCGTGCTAGCCCCGTGGTGTCCATCTGCACGTGCCCAGGACGCTGCTCACACGTTTGCCTGTTTTGTGATGTTTTCACCAATTCACGACCACGGTCCATTGGGCGCCGTTGAATTGGACTGTCCTTACACCTGTTTATGGACCCCATGGAGGCTATTTTGTGTGTTTTGGGGTGTTCTTTGATATTGAGGGGTGCTGGTTAGCCGCTGTTACTTTTTTTCCTTTGCTTTGATGGCTTTTATCTTTCGCACTTACTGGCTTTCTTTGTGGCGCTGTTGTGTGGCAGCCTTATGAGAGCCTATTGAGTTGCGCTCATGCCTTCTGTGTCTTTTGTATACCCGCTCTGTGGTATGGATTCTGATTGGGCCTGAATTTCCCCACCCCCGGGATCAATAAATGTTCAATCAATCAATCAATCAATCAATCAATCAATCAATCAATCAATCAATCAATCAATCATTTAGTCAATGTTGGCATGGTGTGATTGTGAGCACTCTGAATCTAGCAATCCAAGTTCAAGTCTTGGTGGAACTTCCAATTTGTAGTCATTTACATGAAACAATTGGAAATTCCAATTCAGTACTTTGTGGACAGCCCTATGAGTGTGTCAGCCCTGCCTCCACTACTTCTGTCAATTTCGTAAAATGGGGACCTTAGTTAGTGCATTGTGCTAAGAAAAATTATGGTCCTCCGTCTGTCACTGCCAGGGTTCTATGGTGTAATGGTGAGCACTCTGGACTCTGAATCCAGTGATCCGAGTTCAAGTCTCGGTGGGACCTCAAATAATTTGTCATTTAGCTGGGAAAAATTTGCAAAATGGTGATAGCTTGTGTGCTGCCCCATGAAATTGTATGCTTCCCTACACCTGAGGGTTCCATGAGCGCTCTACACTCTGAATCCAGTGATCAAAGTTTTAGTCCCGGTTGGACCTCAAATCTTTGGTCATATACATATACGTCGTATGCAAAGGTTTGGGCGCCCCAATCAATTTCAACATTTTCTTTATAAATCCTTGGCTGTTCGCATCAGCAATTTCAGTTAAATATATCCTATAGCAGACAGACACAGTGATATTTGAGAAGTGAAATGAAGTTTATTGGAGTTAACGATTTGTCAAGAAGAATGGTCCAATATTCCTTCAACCAGAATCCACACTCTCATTGGAAGCTTTCGGAAGTGTTTAGAGCAGTGGTTCCTTGTTGGAGGTACCGAATCCCACCAGTTTCATATGCGCAATCACCGAACCCCTCGTTAGTGAAAAAATGTTATATATTTTTTTCAAATTCAAGACATAGATGTTTTTTACTGGCACACAAAATGAGCCGTGCATGAACATCACCTTGTTCAAAGAATAAAACCAACATAATGCATGAATTCACGTCAAATGACATACCAGCAAATCAGTGTGACTTCTGCTGTTGCCTTTACGAGATCAGTTCAGATATGCGTTATCACAAATTGATAAATCAGGTGTGTTCGGACCTCCCCAGTAGAGGCTCTGCTGAACCTCTGAGACCGACTCACCGAACCCCTAGTTTGACCGATTAAAGGTTCAGGACCCCTGGTTTATAGGCTGTTATTTCTGCAAAAGGAGGATCTACTAAATATTGATGTCATTTTTCTCTTGGGGTGCCCAAATGTATGCACCTGCCTACTTTTGTTGAAATAATGATTCCACACTGTCTGCAAATCCTATAAACTTCATTTCACTCAAATATCACTGTTTACCACCGCCGCCATCCACCGTGCTTGGATTCGGGCCATCTGATTGGTTCCTTTCGGTTCGTTTCTTGGTTCGGTTCAAATCCGGGTTATGGCATAATCAAATTACCTTGTTGAATTTGTCTGCTGGTCACTTTTGCTAAACAGCCTTCCTTTGGACAATGACAGTTTTCCACACAAGTTTACAGTCAATACAGTGTTGTAGGGCGAGTGGCGCAATGGGTAACACATGATGGCAGGTTTAAGTGATGTTTTATGTATGATGAGAAACAAAATAGCAGACGGAAGAGACCCAAGGTCAATTAACTCAAGCCGTTTCATTGCAATTGATAGCCCATATGACATGCACCTCAGATTAAATGGGGCTAGTTCAGGGGTCGTCAACCCACGGCTCCAGAGCCTCATGCAGCTCTTTAGCACAATCCTAGCTGCTCCCTGTAGCTCTTGCAAAAATGCGTGAAAATGGAAAAAGCTGTTTTTTTTATATATATGTTTTTAGATGGTAATCATGACACAAACATTCTTATTCTGTAGAAAATGTATGTAGTTGTGAATATATTAAAAATACTGAATTTTAGAATGGCGCAAAATTGCGACACAGCACAGGCGAGTTGTAAACAAACAGGTGTTTGAGTGACGGGCCATGGATTCTAAAGGCAAAAAGAGAAAGATTGCTGATAAGAACAGAGGGTTTAAGAAAGAATGGACTCAACTATTTGCTTTCATTACCAATGCTGAAGGATTGCCTGAATGTTGGATTTGCAATGAGAAGTTGTCAAATATAACAAAAAGAGCAATTTGGAGTGACATTTTCAGCTAAAGCATGCTAAATTTGCTGCCGATCACCCAGTTGGAACTGAGAGGAAAGGTGCAATTTGAGGAACGAAAAAACAGTTTCAAGAAATAGATTGCATCTCCAAACTCTACGACTGCTGCAAGTTTTGTTGCAGCCCGGGAGATAATAAAGCGCGGAAAACCATTCACCGATGGCCGATGAAGGACTCATTCGTTAAAATATCAGTGCCTATTTTCGGACTTCAAAAACAAAACCAAGATCATTCCAAAAATTAAAGACCTGCCTCTCTCAGCAAAATCAGTGAACGAAATGGTAATTCGAATGGCAAACAATATTACCGATCAGCAAATCATGGATTCTGGATTATCGATATGGCTTTCTTCCACCGGGAACGGTCCATGGCCATCTCGTGGTTGATGCCGAGTGCCTTCATGTCGGCTGCCACGGTCGTCTGCCAGGTCTTTTTAGGTCGGCCACTGGGTCTTGTTCCCTCTACGTTATACGACATAACTTTCTTCACCCAGTCGTTCTCGTCCTTCCTCACTACATGTCCGTACCATCGCAGTCTGCCTCTCCTCATCTCATCCACTATGGCCTCCACTCCCATCTTCTTTCTCAGCTCTGCACTGGTCTTTTCCTCCCTCATTGACACACCACACATCCATCTGATCATCCTCATTTCTGATCTGTTTAGTTTGTCTTTGTGTTCTGTTTTCAGGACCCATGCCTCACTTCCGTACGTCATACCACTTCTGACGCAGGCTGAGTACACTTGGCCTCTCATCTTCAGGGATGGGGCCTTAGATCTTAAGAAGGGCATGAGTTCATGATACTCATGTATCAAGGACATCAATTCAGCTCCAGCTTTCTCAATTGCCTGTGATGAGTTGTGTGACATGACGGATATCGAACAGACAGCTCTGGTATGCAGGGACGTGAACTCTAATGGGCCGCAAGAAGAAATTTATACCACTAAAAGGCCAAAAACGGGGGGAGGACATCTGCGAGGCTGTGCTGCAGTGTTTAAATGACAGCGATACACACTGGCAACCTGATTTCAGACGCTACAGACGGCACACCGAGTTTGAGAGGGTCGCAAAAGTTTGTGACTTTACGACAGAAAGCATTGGATCGAAATTTGCTTGCATTCCATTGCATAGTGCACCAAGAGGCGTTGTGTGCGTAAACATTCCCACCAGAGTGTATGGAGGTAATGAACCTTGTCATCCAAATTGTGAAGAAAATAATCGCAAAAGCATTAAACCACCATCAGTTCCGTGAATTGCTAGATGAAGTTGAGAGGGAATATGCCGATCTCCTGCTGCACAACAAAGTCTGGCGGCTATCCAGGGGCAACGTTTTGCGTCGCTTTGTATTTGTAGCCTACTTAATTATTTTAATAGTAGGCATACAGGTCGTGTATTGAAAGTCTATATTATCTTATAAAAGGTTTTTAGATTTTTGCCGCTCTAGACAGGTATGGTTTTTTTTTATGTGTGGGGGGGGGACAACATGGCTTTTTGAACATTTTGGGTTGCCGACCCTTGGCCTAACACGTGAAAGATCCCCAGTTCGAGACTGGGTGGAAACAGCTTCCTCTACTATTTCTTGTCATTGCTGGTTCCTATGCAAAGTCCATGACACATTGAAACGATTTTGCGCTGCAATTATGTTGTGGTACCTGATTTGAGACTGGGTGAAAACTGGCTTCTTTCACTCACTTTAGATGGAACCATGCTGACTCTGATACATTCCATTTGGTAGTTCTTAGCTCTGTCTAAATTCATATCACGTGTCACGCAAATGCAGCCTGTAAATGATGCGCCAGCTGTGTTTCAAAGTAGGCCTCATTCGATAGTTGAACCCAATACCTCTCGCACCCTTAGCGAGAATCATTCCCCTCGACCAACGAGCCCCGTATCAAATTAGCTGATGCCGTTACATTCCGATTGGTAGCGAATATGACATGGACCTGAGTACTGCATTTCGGTGATCAATGAATTTTGATAAATATCATAGCCAGTTTGCGCGTATCCTTTCAGGGTCATAATTGTATGTCTACCGCCGCCTCGTGGAAGCCAGGCCTAAAAAAAGATAGGAATGCCTGAGGGAGTTTCACCAAGATGAATTAGGAAAAACTTTATGAAATAAAGTTGATATTAAAATATAGGTGGACGTAATGTCTGGAAGCTTGTGTTTAACAGAAGGCTGTTTGGCAACAGTGAACAACGGACACATTCAGCAAGGTAATCTAATTACGCCATGACCCAGATTCGTTCCGGGGATGCTGTTTTAGGGTCTTTTCCTTAGGATCTTCAGCCAGGACACCCAGGCTGTCAGGGTTTTCCAGATTATCTTGATCGTATGATTATGTTGGCAGACCATGAAAGAATGTTGATGTTAAAATGTTGGTGGAATTATCTAACTGCGCAGATCCGATAATCCCAAAGATTTTGGGTGAGACAAAATTGAAAAAACGTTTTTCTTTGTTGACAGTGTCACTTCTTTTGTGGCTTACCTCTTCTGGGTTTCACATCTAAAGTATCGTATTATATTACCTTGCGGCTTATACCACACCGTACATACGATACCATGTCGCCCATACAACTCATGCATGAGATGTGGTGGCTGAGCTATTCAGGCGATGTGTTGCTACCCCATTGTTCTCTCCACTCATCATTTCATATCACATCCTCGCCAGATTTTCATTATCTTCACATCCAAAGTATCTTGGCACAACGTACATAATGTGATGTGTCAACACAAGTTGTCCACGACGAGGTGGCCGAGAGTTCAAGGCGATGGATTGATAATCCGCTGTGCTCTGCACACATGGATTCCCATCCTCGTCGAAGGGTGGTTTTAAATCTGTAATCTGTCTTGTATTTGACTCAACATAGTAATGTTCGTACACTTTGGCGGCTCGGTGGTACACTGGTTAGCACGTCCGCTTCACAGTTTGGAAAGTGCAGGTTTGATTCCACCAACGGCTGTTGGATGTTGTTGATGATGTCTGTTCATGGGTCAGGAAAACTAAGATGTGGAGTAACGGTTGGTTCTTTATTGGCAAGATCTTGGGTTGTTTAATGGCGGTCAATGCAAATGGCACTTCAGCAGATGTAACAACACCCCCCCCATCTCCAGGTCAGAAGGTTTTATACTGTCCGGAAAAGGTGGGAAAGCTTCACCTGACCATTTGATATCTACGTGTATTGGAGAGTCACTGCCCTGTGTGTGTGTGTGTTTGTTCCATCAGCACAGGGCGTGTGATGCGTCAGTGCAGTAGTCTTGGAGTCGTAGTGCCTGTAGTTTGTGCATGCTGCATGCTGCCTCTGCTTGCCACTTTTCTGCTTTCAGCTACCGCCACCGGCTAGCCCTCTGTTTCCGGGAGTGAAAAGAGGAGCGGAGTGTATAAGCCTCCTCAACCGGTACACAGCCTCTCCATTGCCAAGACTTGCACACGCCTCCTCGTGGCCACACACGGCAACTGGCACCTCGTGGTCCCAGGCTAAGTTGTGCAGGATCTCGGAGCAGCAGTGGGCCCCAGAGATGTGGCATGTAGGCCCACCGGTGTGTGGACACGCCCTACTGCCCATCAACCACTGTGGGTAAACAGCTCCAGCTATAGCTAAATAGTGAAGACCTCAACGGTGGACCAGGCGGAGGATGATGGCTGACCTAAGGGGTGGCGTCACAACAGCTGGGAAGGCGGATGAAGGCTGCAGCAGAAGAGGGTCACCAGTCGTCTTGGTCTCCTTGCCACTGGACCCCGATCTGTCAAGGACAGTGTGGTGACTGTCGGTGCACCAGTCTCCTCACTCTAAACAAAGTCACGCACAGGCGTCTTTTTCAGGGAATCCACCTTACATCCCGGATTAAAGTCCTGTGGCGACCAGTAAGTGGCAACGGGGTCAGGATTGTGAAGTCTGGAAGCCCCTAGTCACAAGCTGGCACATCAGGCGGTGGATGTTAGATGATCGTTGGGCTCTTGGACCGAGGCAGAAAGAGCTCTTTGGTAGCTGCATACACGACTGAGCAGCCCTTTTTAGGATCCACTCTGCTCACCCCTGAGGGGGAAGGGGCTAGAAAAGGTGCCCTAAACATAGCCTCACGACTGGATTACCGCGTTCAGAGCGATCACCAATATGCGGTTGAAAACACAGAAACATGAATTTTAGAGCATGTGTAACACCTATATCGCTTTGGACAGTGCTTACAGTAATTTAGATCATGGACCAATTCTAAGTTCGGCTATATTTGCAGTGGTGATAGAGTGAGCAGAATAAATGACCACAGACCAAAGTTTGAATTGAACTGCCGGCTTATTTTAGAAGAGAAAAATAGAGAAAAATAGTTGACATACAATTTACAACAATAGACATACAATTCACATTTAAACTCAACGTTAGTTGAAGAAAATAAGTTTCCTTTCAGTAAACTTTTCAGTTTAAATGATTTCAATTAAAACCCGGGTTGTTTTATTAATTCTAAGGTTCAATCGGTTTAGTTACCTCACTTTGTGTTGTTTGAATAATATTGATTGATTGATTGATTGAATATTTATTGATCCCCAGGGGTGGGGAAATTCAGGCCCCAGCAGTATTCATACCACAGAGTGGGTATACAAAAGACGCACAAATGGCATGAGCGCAACTCAACAGGCTCTCATAAGGCTGCCACACAACGGCGCCACAAAGAAAGCCAGAAAGTGCTCAAGATAAAAGCCATCAAAGCAAAACAAAGATAAAAGACAAAGGAAAAAAAGTAACTGTGGCCAACCAGCACCCCTCAATACAGGAGAACACCCCAAAACACACTAAATAGCCTCCACGGGGTCCATAGACAGGTGTAGGGGCAGTCCAGTTCAACGGCGCCCAATGGACCATGGTCGTGAATCGGTGAAAAACATCACAAAGCAGGCAAACGTGTGAGCAGCGTCCTGGGCACCCAGTCGGGTGCACGTGCAGATGGTCACCACGGGGCTAGCATGGCGAAAGTCGTTGGTTCCGACGAGCACGAGGGAGCGGACTCCCCACATGGGTTGCGGCTGCAAGGCCAAGGCGAGGGACCCGGTCATCACTGCCCGGATAAGCAGGAAGCCGCCGTAGAGTTACGCCGGTCTCGACCGATGATCCCGGTCCCAGGAAGAAAAAAAAATAATACAAAATATCCGATCCGAAGAGATACCGAGGTGCGGTAGAAGGCACCAGCATCGCCGAATGGACAAAAAGACAGAAAGAAAAAGGAGAAAAGAAAGAAATAAAGAGGAAAAGAGAGAACACTGCTGGGAGGCAGCCACTTACGGCGCCATACCGAAAGAAAAAAAAATTTATATTCAATACAAGTAAGTAATTCGAAACAATAATAAATCTAATTTGAGTTATGTAAAGCCACTTTTAAATTCCCTCGACTTCACTGGTTTTGTTCACACCAATCAATATTTCAATAACACCATTTCAGCATCATCGTACATATAGTTCACAAAAAAATTAAAGTGACAAAATGTACAAAACTCAAAACAATTCAGCAAAAGACTGAACGACTTTCGTTATCCAAATGTCTCTATATCCCTTCAGTTTGTTTCTCTTGCTTTGTTCCTGAAGAGTCAATCAATCCTTTCCGAAATCCACCTCGGTGTAGCAGTGGGGAAAAAAATATGGATAGATCCTACCAGGTTCGATGAACCTCGTCCAGCAAGTGCTCTCCGCTCCTGCGTGAGAAAAAATTCAAAGGCCTCTTTGGTGGCTCGCCATCTTGCGACTCGCACAAGAAATCAGCTTCGTTATTAGTTCAGAGGTTTCCGAACCAACTCTCGTGAATCCAGTCCTGTTCCGCACTTAGTGCATCACCAAGGTGAAAAAAAAGTTTGGAAACAGAAAAATAGGTCCATCAAATACAAAAAACTTCATACAATACTGTGTCACGTTCCCTCTCTCTCTTTAGTTTAACGGACTTACTCCCGTATCACCTTCGTCATCCTCTCTCCAAAAAAAACAAAAACGGCGGGAAAAGGAAAAAAGTAGAGTTCGCATTTCTGGTCACATGGGTTTTTTCCTACGTCATCATGTCCCTTCAAAATAAAAGTGAATGTTCACACTTTTGTCATTTTATCAACTACAAAACGTTAATAAAATAATAAATTTGTATTGTTTTAATATTTTACATGCTTTTAATCTGTGTTGGTCTGTTTAGAAGATATTTACAATGTACTTTCTTTTGACTGTTTTTATTAACAGGCTCTTATTTTACAAGGCTATGTTTAACAGGCTCTTATTTTACAAGGCTATGTTAACCTGGGTTACACCCTCCCTGCCTAAATCTATGCAAGTCCCTTTGCATAACGCATAGTTTAGAGTACTTTGATCTCATGGTTCTCCTCATGGTTCTCGATGTAATTTGTTACAGATTCGCTTAAGCTCTGGAACAACGATTGAACTAGGCTCACAAGAGGGGTTCCTAACTGAGGGTAGGTTAACCTTTTGGGTTTCGTTCTCTCTCGAGAAGATCTTCTGACAACTTGGTCAGATTCTGGGACAATTTCTTCATTGTCATCTGTCACAGTTTCAGTGTCATTTACTTGAGGTCTTCTTGTCTCCTCATGGTCAGTCTGGTTTAGATCCGGGGGATTTCCCTTTTCACTCAAGTGAGTACTTGATTCTCCTTCCCTTCCAGGTGATCTTTCCAGTTCCGGCAATATTTCAGTTTCAATGGAATCCTTTGGAGCATTATCAGACAACATCAAAAGCTCTGGAATTACATCATCATCTGGTTCATTCTGTTCATCAGTAAGATTGGAATGTGGTCTGGGAAGAACTACTTTATATTCCTCAAGTGACCTCGAGATCTCCCGTGGAGGACCCGAAGAGTAGTATAAAGGGTAGTTATCCTCTTCCTCAGAGTTGTAGTCAGGTTCAGGTTCTTCAGAGTCTGGTATTGGATGTTGTCGTGTGATTGGTCGACGGGGCTTCTGTGGGACGGCAGGAGAATTTGCAGGGACAGATGGCAGAAATCCGCATGGCAACAAAAGGTCTCTGTGCAGGGTCCTAGTAGGACCATTTTGATGTTCTGGTCTTACTATATACACAGGTAAGTTGTCCTTTTGACTCACAACCACATGGACCGTGGACTCCCATCTATCAGCCAACTTGTGTTTCCCCCTTATTCGGACATTCCTCACAAGCACACGATCACCAACAGTTAAGGCAGATTCAGTTACATGTTTGTCATATCTGCTTTTGTTTCGTTCAGCAACTTTAGCAGCATTTGTGATAGCCAGTTGGTAACTCTCTTGGAGGTGAGATTTGAGAGCTTTGACATACTGTGAATGAGATTGTCCCCGACGTTGGTTCCGAGGAAGATTGAAGGCATGGTCTATTGGCAGGTGAGGTTGTCTTCCAAACATTAATTCGTACGGTGTAAACCCTGTGCTATCGTGTCTGGTACAGTTATACGCATGCACGAGTGGTTTTACAAAGTCATGCCAATGCCTCTTGTCTTCATCTTTGAGTGTACCTAACATGTTCAGTAAGGTACGATTGAATCGTTCTACAGGGTTTCCCCTGGGATGATAGGGTGAAGTCCTAACTTTTTGTATTCCAGCCAAGTTACACAGTTCTTTGATAGTTTTTGATTCAAAGTCCGCTCCTTGGTCACTATGCAACTTCTCAGGAAAACCATAGTGGATGAAGAAGTTTTCCCACAGGGCCTTCGCTACAGTTCGAGCTTTTTGGTTAGGCGTTGGAGTTGCAACAGCGTACTTTGTAAAGAAGTCTGTGATTACAAGGACATCTTTTGTAGAACTGCGGTCTGGTTCGATCGACAAAAAGTCAATACATACTAATTCCAGGGGTCTGGTAACTTGTATGTTTACCAAGGGTGCGGCCTTCTCTGGCAATGTTTTCCGGCAGACGCACCTCTGACAACTTTTAATCTTTTGCTCTATGTCTGCAGCCATTTTGGGCCAGAAGAATCTGGCTCTGATGAGGTCAAGGGTACGGTCAAACCCAAGATGGCCCATGTCGTCATGGAGACTTTTCAATGTCATGGGTCTGAGGCTTTCAGGAAGGACAAGTTGATACTGGGTTTCACCAAGTTTCCTCTTCCGATACAAAACACCATTCTGCAGCTCAAGTTTGTTTAGTTCACGCAGAAAGATGGAAAGTTGTGGAAGTTCTTTCCGTAGCATAGGAGAAGATGTTTCACCCGTTTCAAGCTGGTGTATGATTTCATTGATAGCAGGATCATTTCTTTGACTTTGTCTTAACTCCTCTTCTTCTGGCATAGCACTCAGCTTCTGTATGATTCGCTCCTTCCATTCAGCAGAAATGGGAGAATCAGAGAAATTTAAATTTAGCTCTGTGGACTTCAAGTTGGATTTCTGCTTGGTTTGCATCACTTCTTGCACAGCATGCATTTCTGCAATGACACTTTTTGCAGGAATACTTATGTCATGTTCACTTTCATTCCTTAGGACAACTGCAAGCTTTTGTGAGCGGTTTTCCGGAAGGGTAAGTAAACAATTGGTGACTACGACACCACCAGGCAAGGAGGATGAGGAAGGTGACTCGACCACTATCCACTTCCCTGGCGTTGCAGTGTTTACATGGACTACTCCCTCCAAAACTCGACTTTGACCAGCAGGAAGTAATTCAGGTTCTTTTCCCGACAGTGTGACAAGACCAAGACTGCCGTCATCTTTCATTTTGTGTCTCTGTTGTAACACGCTCAAGACCACTCTGTAACCATGTGGGAGGACACGGAGATCTGTATCAGTCAAGGGAAGGTTTTCAAAAAGAGGGTCAAGCGTGTTAGTGCCAATCAGGAGAGAAGACTGGACACTAGAGCGTGTGTCTGGAACAATTAATGCAAGAGAGGACACAGTGAGTTCAGTTCCAAAACAGTCTTTTGGAAAAGTGATATCAACACCAATGTAGCCTGAATAGGGAACATTTTCACCATTTGCAGCTTCGACTTCCAACAGATCTTGTATTGGATGGATTGTCAGGTGTGAGAGATAGCTTTTGTAGAAAGACTGGGACACTGTGGTCACTTGCGATCCGGTATCAAGAAGACAATGGCAGGCGTGTCCATTGATTTGTACTTGAGCAGTGTATTTAGCTCCAATCAGACCTTTAGGAATTTTCACAGTGGTGAAGCGGTTGTGGAAGAATTGTCTTTTGGTTTTTGGTGAATGTTCAGTGGGACTAGTTTCCGTTTCAGCACCCATTTGTCCCGCCATGAGTGCTACTTTTAGTTTAAAGGTGGGGTCTGGTTGTTTTGCTTGTCCCACAGTGACTGTTTCTCTCTCAACTGTTTCTTTTTTTTAGCAACTAAGGATGGGTTTGGCTCACTGGTACATGTCGAGATGATGTGACCATCTTCACCGCACTGGAAGCAGTACCAAGGCTTTGGTCTTTTACTTGCAGCTTGAGGTGGCAAGAGAGCTTGTTCAGGTACTTTGTGTTCAGGGTTTGTCTTGGTATTAGCTGATGGTTGATTAAGTCTTTTCTTGCTTCTTTGTGGCTGTAGCTTAGTGATGTGGCTCTGGAGTTCAGCGATTTGTGCTCTCATTTCTTTGAAGATGTCATTTTGTGGAATTTCCGTTGGTTGTCCCTTTTTAAGTTTCAGTTGTGTCAGTTGAGTTTGTAGGTCACCTATCTGGGTTTGCATTTCAGCAAGATCAGTTTGCATTGGAGGATCTGAGAAGTTCGCGCTAGCAGCAATAGAATGTGCTGTTACTTTTGGTCTGGTTGCAGCAAAATGTTGTTTCATCCTACTCTCCTTTGCAATATGGTTGTCTTCTTCTACTCTCAACTGTAGAAGTAGATTAGTGAATGTAGGAGGTTTGTCTTTCAATTTTCCAAGCTGAAGATCTGTTAACAGGGCATTATTCCAACAGCCGCGGCAGAATTGACGCAGAAGGTCAGCTTCACCGGCTACTACTCCACCTCTGTTCAAGGCTTTGGATAGCGCTGTTTGCAACCGATGGAGATAGTGTGAAGGCTTTTCACCTGGGTCTTGAAATGTGTTGAGAAATTTGGCAAAGAGCTCATCGCCGTCTTCCACTGTGCCAAAAGCTGAGTTCAGCAGTTCAAGATAGGCAGATGGTAAGGCATTAGGCCCAAGAGGTTTCACCAAATTTGCAGCAGGTGATACAAGACTGTCTAAGATCTTCCGTGAACGATGCAAATCAGATAAATCAGGATCTTGCAATATGAGCTCAACACTGTGACGCCATGTATCAAAATCAACCTCGTGACTGGGATAAGGTATTTTACCTGAAAACTGTCTGAGGCGGAAAGAAGAATTTATCGGTGAGACAGGAGCTTCACTTCGCACTATGTGTTCCACAACAACCTTTTGAACCTCTGGAGGAGTTAGAAAGCGTGCTGGTATGTGAGATGGTTGGTCACTTTGTGGTTGGTTAACTGTTACAGGAGAACTGAAGCTTATATTCGGATTAATTGGTTTCATAGTTTCATCTTGACGTTGGTCAGTGACTTCTGGTGGTCTTTCAACAGTGGTTGTTGGCTCATTCTGGTTCTCTGAGACGGAATCCATATCTTCGGGTGTTTTTGGGTTGCTTACAATCGACTGAGCACATTTGGAAAGGTGTTCATGCAAAACATCTTCGAAAGATTTGCCGCTTATTTTGGCAATTTTCTGCAGTTCACTGAAAAAGCTGTGGGTGGCACTGTTCGTAACAGTTGATAAATACTCAGTTGACAGAGCTCTGATGTGGTAAGAGACTTCATTGGAGCATTCAAGTGTATGGGGCAGTAAAGGTTCAAGTGCGGTCAAGGCAGCGCCGCTCTCATATTCCACAATGGCATTTCTGTGGTAGGAAGACTGGGGTTCATCTATTTGAATTGTCCTAGCAATCTGCCCGTACCTACTCAGGAAGTCAGTTAATTCTTCATCAACATCAGTGTCAGTGAGCCCACTAACTATAACTGAGTTTGGGGTTTTAATATTTTCTTTATCAATGACCTCCATTTTTTTTTCCGGCTTGGTCTATTTTAAGGTCTGGGTCAGGTAATATTATTTGAATTAACCACCACTCCTGGCTGGCTCGCCACTTTCTGTAACACCTATATCGCTTTGGACAGTGCTTACAGTAATTTAGATCATGGACCAATTCTAAGTTCGGCTATATTTGCAGTGGTGATAGAGTGAGCAGAATAAATGACCACAGACCAAAGTTTGAATTGAACTGCCGGCTTATTTTAGAAGAGAAAAATAGAGAAAAATAGTTGACATACAATTTACAACAATAGACATACAATTCACATTTAAACTCAACGTTAGTTGAAGAAAATAAGTTTCCTTTCAGTAAACTTTTCAGTTTAAATGATTTCAATTAAAACCCGGGTTGTTTTATTAATTCTAAGGTTCAATCGGTTTAGTTACCTCACTTTGTGTTGTTTGAATAATATTCAATACAAGTAAGTAATTCGAAACAATAATAAATCTAATTTGAGTTAAGTAAAGCCACTTTTAAATTCCCTCGATTTCACTGGTTTTGTTCACACCAATCAATATTTCAATAACACCATTTCAGCATCATCGTACATATAGTTCACAAAAAAATTAAAGTGACAAAATCAATCAATCCTTTCCGAAATCCACCTCGGTGTAGCAGTGGGGAAAAAAATATGGATAGATCCTACCAGGTTCGATGAACCTCGTCCAGCAAGTGCTCTCCGCTCCTGCGTGAGAAAAAATTCAAAGGCCTCTTTGGTGGCTCGCCATCTTGCGACTCGCACAAGAAATCAGCTTCGTTATTAGTTCAGAGGTTTCCGAACCAACTCTCGTGAATCCAGTCCTGTTCCGCACTTAGTGCATCACCAAGGTGAAAAAAAAGTTTGGAAACAGAAAAATAGGTCCATCAAATACAAAAAACTTCATACAATACTGTGTCACGTTCCCTTTCTCTCTTTAGTTTAACGGACTTACTCCCGTATCACCTTCGTCATCCTCTCTCCAAAAAAAACAAAAACGGCGGGAAAAGGAAAAAAGTAGAGTTCGCATTTCTGGTCACATGGGTTTTTTCCTACGTCATCATGTCCCTTCAAAATAAAAGTGAATGTTCACACTTTTGTCATTTTATCAACTACAAAACGTTAATAAAATAATAAATTTGTATTGTTTTAATATTTTACATGCTTTTAATCTGTGTTGGTCTGTTTAGAAGATATTTACAATGTACTTTCTTTTGACTGTTTTTATTAACAGGCTCTTATTTTACAAGGCTATGTTTAACAGGCTCTTATTTTACAAGGCTATGTTAACCTGGGTTACACATGGAATGGACAGTGTGACCAGTGATAGGCCGGAGAGGAGAACCTCCATCATTGCCAGGGAACTGAGAAGATGCCGGATTGACATAGCTGCTCTTTCAGAAACCCGACGGGCAGAGGAAGCTCATCTGAAGGAGGAAAAGGGTGGGTACACTTTCTTCTGGAAAGGAAAGGCCACAGATGACCCTAGGATCCATGGGGTTGGTTTTGCCATCAAGAACCAACTGATCAGTCAGCTCTCTGAACTCCCTGTGGGAATCAGTGAGCGCCTGATGACCCTCCGTCTGGTGCTGGCCAACAACCAGACGGCAACAGTTCTTAGTGCTTATGCACCTACCCTCGTTTCCGATGAGGACAAAAAAAGAGTCCTTCTATGCCTGTCTGGATGAGGTATTGTCAAAAATCCCTAAGGAGGACAAGATGATTATATTGGGAGATTTCAATGCCAGAGTGGGCCGAGACCACCACCTCTGGAAGGGCACCATTGGAAAGGAAGGTATTGGAAACATCAACTCCAACGGGGTTTTCCTTCTTAGCAAATGTGCTCAATACGACCTTACCATCACCAATACCATCTTTCACCAGAAGAACAACCTCAAGGGACACCCTCGCTCTAAACCAATGGTTCCCAAACCTTTGCAGGCTGGCGCCCCCTTGACTCCCCAGTGAATTCCTAGCGACCCCCCCACACAGACACATATGGAAACAAACACCTCTTTCTTGATATTTGGTATGCTGCAATTTGAAAAGAGAAAGGTTAAACACAAATGTGTATTTCACAAATAAAACCCAATTTAGTAAACCAATTCATTTTTTAGCAGTTTTAACTGTTTCAGCAACATAGAATGGTAAATAAACATTCCACCAGTAACCTTCATTATCTCACACTTAATATTAATGGGATGGTTGTGCTTGGTGCAGGGACATAAGCTTCTCAACATCAGGCTGGAACTCACTAAGAAGAAGTCGTAGATCCCCACGGTCAGTAATTTTCAGTCGTTTTTGTTTTCAGTCAAACAAACGTCGACTTCGGACTGCCGTCCCCCTACCGCCCCTTTCTTCCTCACCGCCCCACCTTATCTTTCCACCGCCCCCAGGGGGGCGGTACCGCCCACTTTGGGAACCACTGCTCTAAACAATGGCATCTGTCACGGATCGGAGTGTGGAAATGGAGCAGGGCGACCAAGTGCAGCTTGGACCAGGGTTTATTGGAGCAAACTCAAACTAACAGAATCGGTACACTGACATAACTGACTAACAAAACCAACAACAGGAACCGAACAGAGACGTGAGAAAAAAAGACAGGGTGACATTACCAAAGACAAGACCAAACAAAACCTCATGACAGTAACAACCATCATCAACGCTCCGACAGGGAGTAACACACAGACAGGACTTAAATATGCGACAGGTAACAAGAAGCAGGTGAGTATGATCACACTAATCATGGGCACACAGGAGGGGAGGGGCGAGCACACAGACACACGGACATGAGCACACAGACATGATCGGGGATGAGTCGTGACAGAACCCCCCCCACAAGAGACGGCTCCCGACGTCCCAAAACCCAACCCCCCACGGCGGCACGCGGGGGGGGGGGGTTAAGCGCACCAGTCCAGACGACCCTACTGGTCTTTGAAATAGCCTGAACCGTGCACGGCGGCGACTTGGGGCACAGAACCGCACTCGGGCAGCGACTTGGGGCACAGAACCGCAGTCGGGCAGCGACTTGGGGCACAGAACCGCACTCGGGCGGCAACTTGGGGAACCGAACCGCACTCGGGCGGCGACTTGCGGCACAAAACCGCACTCGGGCGGCAACTTGGGGAACCGAACCGCACTCGGGCGGCGACTTGCGGCACAGAACCGCACTCGGGCGGCGACTTGGGGCACAGAACCGCACTCGGGCGGCGACTTGGGGGACAGAACCGCACTCGGGCGGCGACTTGGGGGACAGAACCGCACTCAGGCGGCAACTTGGGGAACCGAACCGCACTCGGGCGGCGACTTGGGGAACCAAACCGCACTCGGGCGGCGACTTGGGGAACCGAACCGCACTTGGGCGGCAACTTGGAGAACCGAACCACACTCGGGCGGCCACTTGGGGAACCAAACCGCACTCGGGCGGCAACTTGCGGCACAGAACCGCACTCGGGCGGCATAAAAAAGTCATCGCCGCATTCGGCGGCACCTGAAAGTCCGGACCGCGATCAGCGGCATTTGGAAGGCGGGGCTGCGGCAACAGCAAGAGCCACCACGCGCCGCAGCTGTGGGAGTGGGGCCAGGGACGATCGCGGGTCCGTCGCAGCTGGCCTGTAATCTGGCGACGCGGCAGTGGAGTCCGATCGCGGCCGCGAAGCTGCTGTCGCCAGAAGCACTCCGATGGCGACCGCGGGTCCGGCGTCGCGGCAGCGAAGTCCGATGGCGACAGTGGAGCCGATCGCGCTGGAACCTGCTCGGACGATGGACGGGTGTCGCAGTGGGAGCTAGTGGTGGAGGGAGGTCCAAGCGCTGGTCGCTGTAGTGGTCGGAGCATTCTGTCACGGATCGGAGTGTGGAAATGGAGCAGGGCGACCAAGTGCAGTTTGGACCAGGGTTTATTGAAACAAACTCAAATTAACAGACTTGGTACACTGACATAACTGACTAACGAAACCAACAACAGGAACCAAACAGAGACGTGAGACAAGACAGGAACCAAACAAACCCCATGACAGTAAACTTCATCAATGCTCCGACAGGGAGTAACACACAGACAGGACTTAAATACGTGACAGGTAACAAGAGGCAGGTGAGTATGATCACACTAATCATGGGCACACAGGAGGGGAGGGGCGAGCACACAGACACACGGACATGAGCACACAGACATGATCGGGGATGAGTCGTGACATCATCTTACTGACCATGTCATTGTCAGAGCCAGGGATCAGCACGACGTGAGCATCACAAAAGCCATGATGGATTCAGAGGCCTGCTGGACAGATCACCGCCTGATACGATCCACGATGTCCATCGGACTCAAGAGGAAGAGGAGACTGCAAAAGAAGCTGAGCCGGCAGAGACTAAACCTAGAGACCCTGAACAAAACTGCCGCTCTGCAGCTGTTTCGGGCCTCTCTTGGAGAAAGCCTCAATCAGGAATACCCTGAGGACATTGAAGAACACTGGAGCCTGCTCAAGTCTTCCATCCTCGACACCTGCCGTGCCGCTCTCGGGTACAAGGCCAGAAAGCATCAGGACTGGTTTGATGACAACGACACATAGATAGAACAGCTCATATCCAAGAAAAGGGAAACCTTTCGTGTCTCGCAAAATGACATCACCTGCACAGCAAAGAGACAGGCTCACTCCAGAGCCAAGGCTGACGTCCAGAGCCGGGTGAGACAGATTAAAAACTCCTGGTGGACAGAAAGGGCACTGGAAATCCAGAGTTTGGCAGACTCTGTTGACACCAGAGGCTTTTTCAGCGCTATTAAGGCTGTCTACGGCCCAAGCCATCGCAGCCAAAACCCCCTACGCTCTAAAGACGGGCAGGAGCTGTTGAAGGACAATGAGTCAACAAACAACCGGTGGAGAGAGCACTTTCAGGAACTCCTCAACTGTGACAGCACAACTCAGTCAGATTTCCTCAGTCACATCCCTCAGAGTCCCATCAGGGAAGACATGGGTGACCCTCCCACTTTAGCAGAGGTCCAAGATGCCATCAGGACCCTGAAGAACAACAAGGCCTCTGGGCCAGATGGGATCCCAGCTGAGGTCCTAAAGGAAGGTGGAGTAGAGCTCCAGCGCCACCTCCATTCATTCTTTCTGAAGGTCTGGGAAAAATAAGTACTCACCTCGGAGCACAGGGATGCTCTGATAGTGACCATTTTCAAGAAAGGGGACGAAGCGGATTGCGGAAACTATAGGGGCATCTTGCTCCTTTCAACAGTTGGCAAAGTACTTGCTCGTGTTCTTGCCAATCGCCTGCTGCCACTGTCTGAGGAAGTTCTCCCAGAATCGCAGTGCGGTTTTCGCCCATCTAGAGGCACTGCAGACATGATTTTTACAGCACGCCAACTCTCGGAATAATGCCGTGAGCATAAACTGCCTTTGTTCATGGCTTTCATAGACCTGACAAAATCCTTCTGAGGTATGGTTGCCCGGA
The DNA here is from genome assembly GCF_033458585.1 of Syngnathus typhle. Taxonomy (NCBI): domain Eukaryota; kingdom Metazoa; phylum Chordata; class Actinopteri; order Syngnathiformes; family Syngnathidae; genus Syngnathus; species Syngnathus typhle. The sequence goes on along the minus strand of NC_083746.1, from coordinate 15,455,162 downwards.
TAAATACGTCAGAATTCTGCGTTTATTACATGACGGAATGACAGCCACAGTGCTCAACAACAGCTCCTTGACTGAGCCTTTCACTGTAGAGACAGGGGTCAAACAGGGATGCATCATTGCACCCACCCTGTTCTCTGTCTTCATTGCCCCCATACTCCACCTCATCAACGAAGAACTACCACACGGAATCCCAATTTGGTACAGAACTGATGGCAGGCTCTTCAACCTTAACAGGTTCAAAGCCCAAACCAAGATCAGAACCACCACGGCCGTGGAGCTTCAGTATGCAGACAATAATGCCATTGCAGGACACTCTGCAGAAGACCTCCAGGGCATCCTGAAATCCCTCGCTAAGGCATACAGACCCCTGGGTCTGACCGTGAACATCAAGAAGACCCAGGTGCTACATCAACCCCCACCCAACCAGTCATCTAGTCCGCCCATCATAAATGTGGACAACACTGCACTTGAATATGTTCACCACTTCCCCTACCTCGGCTGCCTTCTCTCCTCCAAAGCGGACATTGACTCTGAGGTCAACCATTGCCTGAGCTGTGCCAGTGGAGTGTATGCCAGACTCCAGAAAAGAGTCTTTAAAGACAGAGACCTCCGGGTTGACACCAACCTCCTGGTTTACAAAGCTGTGGTTCTCCCCACCTTACTTTATGGGGCAGAATCATTGACAACCTACAGCATGCACCTAAGAGCTCTTGAACAACACCACCAGAGAACCTTGAGGAAAATACTCAGGATCAAATGGGAAGACAGACGCACAAACATCAGCGTTCTGGAGGAAGCCAGGATACCGAGCATCACCACCTTAATAATGCAGCACCAACTCCGATGGATAGGACATCTCATCCGCATGGCTGACACCCGCCTCCCCAAACAGATGTTATTCTCCCAGCTGGAGAGAGGTCCGCGAGCCCCGAGCGGGCAGAATAAACGTTTTAAGGACAACCTCAAGACCAATCTCAAGAAATTCCAAATAACATCTCAGGACTGGGAGCGCATCACCTTGAACAGGAACTGCTGGAGGGTAGCGGTGCAAGAAGGTGCAGCACATCATGAAAAGGAACTCCGTGTCCTAAAAACCAAACGACAACTCCGTAAGGAAAGACAAAAACAGGCTCCAGCACGACCACAACCACTCACCACTTTCCCCTGCCCAAACTGCACAAAAATACGTGGATCCCGGATCGGCCTCTACGCCCACCTGCGGACCCACAAGTAGACGACCCTGAGACGACCTTCTGCCACCCGAAGCCTCCGCTCATCCAATTCACACCTTCTCTCTGTAATGGTTAGCACTCTGGACTCTGGAATCCAGTGACCCGAGTTTTAAGTTTCAGTAGGACCTCAAATATTTGGTCTAATAGTATTTGATAAAGTAATCACGTTTTCCGAGATACAACGTCAACTGGTGGAACTAACTTTACTAGATCTTGGATGGTTCGAAAGCAAATGCTCTTCTAGATTACCGTGTAATGTGTGCATGGTGTGATTGTGAGCACTCTGAATCTAGCAATACAAGCTCAGGTCTTGCTGGAAGTTCCAATTTGTAGTCATTTACCTGGAACAAAAATCTCAGTACATTGTGTACAGCACTATGAGTGTGTAATCACTGCTTCCAATAATTTTGTCAATTTCGTAAAATGAGCGCCTTAGATAGCGCATTGTGCTCAGAAAAATTATGCTCCTCCTTCCATCACTGCCAGGGTTCCATGGTGTAATGGTGAGTACTCTGGACACTGAATCCACCAATCTGAGTTCAAGTCTTGGTGGGACCTAAAATATATTGTCATATTGCTGAGAAAAATCTGTGAAAGGGTTGCTTGTTTGCTCCCCGATGAAAACCTATTCTTCTATACACCTGTGGCTTCCTTGAACATTCTGGACTCTGAATCCATTGATCCCAGCTCAAGTCTCGGTTGGACCTCAAACCTTTGGTTTGAGGTCATATGCAAAAGTTTCATTCGTATGCAAAATCAATTTCAAGATTTTTCTTTGTAAATCGTTGGCTGTTCAGATCAGCAATATCAGTTAAATATATCATATAGCGGACAGACACAATGATATTTGAAAAGTGAAATGAAGTTTATAGGATTTTCAGATTTGTCAAGAAGAATGGTGAAATATACCTTCAACCAGAATCCACACTCATTGGAAGCTATAGGAAATATCTAGAGCAGTGGTTCTTAACCTTGTTGGAGGTACCGAACCCCACCAGTTTCATATGCGCATTCACCGGACCCTTCTTTAGTGAATTTTGTTTTGTTTTGTATTTTCAAGACAGAGATGTTTTTACTGGTGCACAAAATGAGCCGTGCATAAACATCACCTTGTTCAAAGAATAACACCAACACAATGCATGAATTCACGACAAATGACATTCCAGCAAATCAGTGTGACTTCTGCTGTTGCCTTTGCGAGACCAGTTCAGATATGCAGATATATAAATCAGGTGTGTTCGGACCTCTGCAGTGGAGGCTCTACCGAACCCCTGAAACCGACTCACCGAGCCCCCAGGGTTGGACCGAACCCAGGTTAAGAACCACTGGTCTAGAGGCTGTTATTTCTGCAAAAGGAGGATCTACTAAATTTATGTACCTGCCTACTTTTGTTGAAATAATGATTGCACACTGTCTGCAAATCCAATAAACTCATTTCACTTCTCAAATATCACTGCCGCCATCCACCGTGTATTAGGGAAGGGCGGATCGATACCAAAATATCGATATATCGATCCAGGCTGCTCATTTTTGAGTATCGATCTCCCTAGCTAAAATATCGATACTTACAATTATTTAATTATATTTTTCCTCATTTTTTTTCTGCTCCAATTTGACGACTTGCACTCATGCTAGCACTACTTTTCCTTCCGCCTGCTGCACCGGCGTGTCCTGCACTGCTCTGCTCCCGCCCCCTTTTCTCACAAGCCAAGCCCTCCTCCTCCGCCCCCCGTTCCAATCCAAACAAACACAAACAAGCATGGCCACGGCGGCGGCCCAGTCCGAACGCAAGAGAAGTCAGTTTTGGGGATATTATATTTTACTTAATAACAACGAGGCAAAATGTGAAATATGTCACAAAACAATTAAATATTGTGGCAACACCACAAACTTGACAAAACATTTAAGCAAAATTCACCCCACGGTTCATGAAGAGCTGCAATTGAAACGTGCCGCAGACACTAAGGCAGCGACGGAAAACCCTGCAGCCACACCGAGGCTAAGGTACCAAAGTACCTTAGAAGCAGCGTTTCAGAAAGGCAAGACATATCCAGGTATCAGGTGCTAACCAAAAATCGTAAGCATTTGTGGTTGATGTGCTATTTGAAGCAATAATTACTACGCTTTAGTCAGTCATTTATAAATAAAGTTTTCCCCTTTTCAATTTGTGGTCGAACGCCATACGTTTTATTTGTAACTCCACTTCCTATAAACAACACTAAAGTATTACAATATTAAATGTAAGTATCCAGTGGCTTTACAAATTGATAGTTTCGCTGCTCATGACGATTAAACCCTGCATCTCTGTTGGTACCATGTCTCTTTTTAGATCATACTAAAAGACAAAACTTTTTCCCAACAACAGAGAGAGAGAGAGAAAAAAGTAAAGAATAGCTCCTTTTTATTAAAGTTATACTATTAATATGCATCTTCCACTAATGCACTAATGTCTAAAAAGGTTAATAATTCATGTACATGACGTAATACTTTTTTCTACAAAATTCAATAGATGACTCTCCAAGAGCAAGAATGCCACTGCATTTAAATTGTTTTTTTGGCGGGAAATTACACTTCCGGTATCGATATCGGATCAAATATCGGGTATTTTGGGTAGGAAATACTTGGTATCGGATCGATTCCAAAATCATTGGTATCGCCCATCCCTACCGTGTATGGATTCGGGCTAGCGCCCAAGATTCAATTGGGCTAGTTGATCAACAGCAATGTTTTAAAGTAGGGCTCGTCGGGGAGTCGACCCAAGGATCTCCCACACCCAAAGGGAGAATCATACCCCGAGACCAACGAGCCACAGCAAGAACTGGCAGACTATGTAACGTTGGCTTGTCAAACGCTCCACATAATGATAGATACCGATGGTTGCAAGAAGAGCTCGTCCGGGAGCTAAACCCGGGCAATCATGCATCCTAAGCAAGAATCATGCAAGAATCATTCCCCTGTACCAATGAGCCTCATAGTGGACAAGCTGACCCCGTTACATTCCGATTGGTAGCCCATGTGACATGGACCTGAAGACTGAATGTCAGTGATTAATGGAATAAATGGAATCTGGTTGGCCTGAGGCTCCTAATTCCTTCACTTCAGGCCCTAACGCTAACTCTAAAACCCTAACAATAACCAAACCCTAATAATTAACCCCTAACCTGCTAACTCGCTAACAGTAACCCCCTGACCTTTAACCCTCCCCTTTAATGCTCCCCCTAAAGGTAGTGCCCTCTAAACTTGAAGGCAGGCATATATGAACCAGACCAGCAGATTGTCCCATTTCAGTACTGTTTTAGAAACCTTTACAAATGGTTAAAATACACATACCGTTTTTTCCCATGTATAATGCGCCCCCATGTATAATACGCACCCTAAAAATGGCATGTTGATGCTGGAAAAAAGCCTGTACCCATGTATAATACACATCTAATTTTTATGATTTTTTTTTTTTTTTAAGTCCCAATGATCGTCACACACGCAGGGAGGCAATGGGTCCCATTTTTATAGTCTTTGGTATGGTCTTAACTAGGCTGGATGTAATTTTTTTTGTTGGCGTTAATTTCTCCGACTGCCCGTAAAGGCACCACCGCGATCAGTGCGCACATGTGAAAAAGGCGTGCGGACGTGAAAAAGGCGGCTCTGTATGGGAGAGACGTTGAAGAGGAATAAAAACACCCTTGGAAACCAAAACTTGCCCCTCGTCGTGACTCGGAGCCGCAACAAATGTTTCGGATTTGTGTAGGGTACATTGTGACAGCAAACGAGCAGGTGATTGAGCAAGCGTCTGATACGAGAGCATTGCAGTCGTATGGAGCGTGTTTGAAGTAAACAGCAGAGACGAAAGGAACAAGGCAAAGTGTTGTGAAATAAAATATTACCTGTAATACGCATTTTGTTATTTGCTGATTGAAACTGCTAATTAAACTGTGAATTGAAACTAATAGGAAGAAAACAACTCTCGCTCTTTATATAGCTGACGTGTCTTGCGCATCCGTTCTGCGCATCGGATCCATAGTGCGCATGCGCAGTCATACTGCCTCCGTATGACGTCCGGTCCGCGATGGAGATTAAAAAACAAACAATATTTGACAATAACACACCATCAAGGATTGCACCATCGCATCAAACGATGTGTCGTCAATTATGAATTTTACTAAGTGTGTTGGGCAGGATGGCTGAATGCGATGCGCGATTGACAACAAACAAGAAGAAAGGTGATTTCAAGTTTTATTTCGAGGGAGATTTGTCATGTCTCGTCCCCAGTTTTGCTATGTGTCTAGGTTGCCATAGTTTCTGTTCGCGTCGCCCCTCCCTTCCTGTGTCACCTCAATCAATGTAACGTGTTTTGTATTTAAGTCCTGTCTGCCCCTCGCTCACCGTCGGATCATTGCATGTGTTACTGTCATGATGTCTGTTTGGTTTCTGTTCTTGTCTTTGGTAATGTCACCCTGTCTTTTTGTTCCACGTCTTTGTCGGTCAGTCCTGTTGTTGGTTTTCTTGTACCATGATTTTCTTAAAAAAAATAAATAAATAAAATAAAATTGTACCCATGTATAATGCGCACCCCAGATTTTAGGACAATAAATTAGTTAAATTTTGCGCACTATACACGGAAAAAAACGGTAATTTGTTTCTCTTGACTCCAGTCGAGCAACCTGTGCTTGCTGATATTCACAATCCCTGCTTACTTTGCTGCCCTACCCCTTAAAAGAAGAAAAAGTTATTTTAGTCTGAGCAACCTGCTCCCTACTGAAAATAGGGTTTCCAACTAGGACTAGGGTTTCCAACTAGGGCTAGAGTTAGGGTTAGGGCTAGTTTGGACTAGGTATATAAAAAGTCTGCCCCACCTGAGGACCGAACTCTTCACCTTCAGATTGTGAGACTGACCTGCTAGCACCTGCACTATGAGGCTGTACATTTGTGATGTTACAATTCTTTTTTGGTGTAAAATGGATCCAACCACCGGCCATTTCAATCAAACTGAACTTCACAGAAAGAAATAGTGACTTTAAGTCGGAGTATTCTGAAACTAGGGTTTCCAACTCAGGTCAAGGAGGCCAACTAAGGTTTCAAACTGTGGCCAGGGTTTCCAACGAGGATGAGTGTTTCGAACTAGGGCTAGAGTTAGGACTATATAAAAGTGTGCCCCGTGTGAGGCACGACCTTCAGATTATGAGACTGACACGCTACCACCTGCGCCAAGGAGGGTATGTGTTTGTATTTTGTGCAATTGTTTTTTACTGTAAGATTGATTCAACCGCCGCCCATTTTGATCAAACTTAACTAGGCTAGGGCTAGGATTTCCAACTAGGACTAGGGTTTCCAGGAAGGGCTAGAGTTAGGGTTGGACTGTATATAAATGATGCGTGAACGAGGATCAAACTCTCGACCTTCAGATTACAACACTGACGCGCTACCGCCTGCGCCAACGAGACTATGTGGTACCTGTCTTATAATTCTATTTTACTGTAAAATTGATTCAACCACCGGCCATTTCCATCAAATTGAACTTCATCGAAAGAAAAAGTTACTTTTGTCTGAACATTCTCAAACTCGAGTTTCCAACTAAGGTTTCCAACTGGGGCTCGGGTTTCCAACAAGGGCTCAAATTAGGGTTAGGACTAAATAAAACAGAGGCCAGTGTGAGGGTTGAACTCACAACCCTCAAATTACTAGACTGACGCGCTACCGCTGTGATAACGAGTCCATGAGTAATTGGTTTTACAAAGCTATTTTACTGTAAAATTGATTCAACCACCGGCCATTTCAATTAAACTCAACTTCACAAACAGAAAACTTTATTCTATTCTGAGCAACCTACTATCTTCTGAAATTGACAATGATTTTACTGTGGACTATGGAAAACAGCGCCCCGTGTGAGGGTTCAGCTAACAACCTTCAGATTTTGAGACTGATGCACGATCACTTGCACTAACAAGGCTATATTTCAATGGCATAGCAATTCTCTTTTACTGTAAATGGATTAATCCACAGGACATTTTTGTCTATAACAACTGTGAACTTCACTTGCTTCTGAAGGCTGGGGAATCATCAAAATCATTGCCCTGTTTTCACTTGATGCAGTTTTCCACATGGCTAGGTGGCAGAATGGATAAGGCGTCTGACTTCGGATCAGATGATTGAGGATTCGAGTCAGCGACATCATGAGGCAGAAAGACAATGTTGCCTTTGCTGAACTGCTGAACCGACTCTGCGTCGAAGTCTGATGAACTGGACAGAGCTCTCTCCTTGTGACGAGGTACACTTCCCCAGAAATGTGTCCAAAGCATATTCTGGATGTTTTTGCCACCAATAAACAGGTGGATGGCCATAACTCCGCGATGCTTAATCTGCTTCATAAGGACATTGTGCAAATTGACGCAGATGACTACAAGAAAGACAAAGGAACTGGCAGAATGGCAAAGCAAGCTTCCCCTGTGCAAGGCGCTAATCAATCAAAGTTACCTTCGGTGCTCGTGTTATGATCACACGCAATATTGATGTTCAAGCAGGTCTGTGCAATGGGATGTTTGCAAAAGTTGTCAAATTGGTGAACTATCCAAATGAAGCATGTGTCCAGAAACCTGGGTTTATTAAATAAACCGGAATTGACCTTATTTCAACAAGAAGTGCCTTAAATGAAACCAGAAGTGACCTAAATATAACATAAAGGGAAATGTGCTTTTGCCAGTTTGCAAACATATTTTATTAAAGCTGCGTTAAACGTATATATAATCATATCAATATAATTTCCAGTAGTAGTGTACTCGTGTGGTCGCATGATAAGCGGTAAGGAATGTGCAGACAACTGCATGAACTTATTTTCTACAAAGTATTGTGGAACAGGATGTCCAGACAGGGAGGACGTCTTACAAGGACATCTCGAGAGGAACGCGAATAACAACTCGTCATGGTGGTCCAGACCCAACCGCCCACAACTGAGACCAGACACCTGCGCTGAGCCACACTATACTTTGCATGCTTGAATATTCATATTGTGTTTCCTTAAAACTGGGCAACCCGGAAGAATGTGTTGTCTTTGATGGTCACGAAGGCAAACAAGTTTTTTGGTGTTAAGGACCCGAGACCCAGGCGCCTGTATTAGCTTGCTTTGTCAGGATTAAACAATTGGTAAATTCGGCCTAATTGATCTACTGGTCTTCTCTTTGACAGAACGAACTCGCAAAATTGTTAGGTGTACCAGTGTGTGGATTAGGACATAACGACTCATGTGTTAAGTGTTGATCGCAATTTGGAGTCAGATCAATAACTAAAATCCGTAGCCTAACAATTTCTTGGTGACCCCGACTGTGCTGTCAAGAGAAGGGTTATTGACAACTCGTGGTCTGTATCCAAGACACCGGACATTTTGTCTGGGACAGCTGTCTCCCGGTCGGCGTACCGTTTGGGAATAAGCGCACAACGTTGAGCTGGTACGACGTCTCCTCAACCCTGAGCTCATCACCGATAAGGTAAGCAGAATACCTGTTACTATATGTTGAAATTCTGCAACTTGAAAGAGGAAATTTAAGAGGAGACTGTCGTTCAGAACAAATAAGGTGTGCAAGAAGTTAAGATACATACGGTTGATAAGTTTGGAACTTACGTGTGTAACGTGTACGGTAAAGTCAGGGACTCCTCTTCTTTATTTTGTTATCTGTTTATTTATTATTTATTTATCACTCTTATTATTTATTGTTTGTGCCTTCTTGTTTTTATATTGTGTTGCTTACTTGTATGTCTATCGTGTAATATGTCGTCACCGTGGGATAGAGAAAAGGTAATTTCGGCTTCTTTGTGTGTCTTGACATGTGAAGAGGTTGACAATAAAGCTGACTTTGACTTGACTTTGACTTTTGTACTAAGGATAGGTCAGGGAGCTAGTGCTTCATCATGGCGGACAAGGGTGCGGTGATTTTGAGATCCCCGAGGAGAAGTGAGGCCTCCTCAAAAAGTATCCGGTGGTAACAGTTCCTCCTGTGAGAGATCTGACCGCTAAAATATCCAAAATGTGCAACCAAATTGGGGGGAGTGTGTGTGCGATGAGAGGTATGAATAGAGTGAGATTGAAGGAATGTATGCTGATGTGGAAGCGCAAATCGTGAGCTACATGAGAGATGGATTCTAATCCCTTTGTCTGTGTGCTCTGTGTTCGTGTGTAATCTCTGTAAAGTTTGTGTCAGTCTGTCGTCGTTCGTCTGAGCTCTGTGTGCGCACTTTGTGTGTTGCCGTGCGTGCGTGCGGATGCGTGTGTGTATGTGCGGTTGTGTGCGCGCTCGGTGTGTGTGTGTTTATGTGCACACCCTGTGTGGGTGCGGGCGTGTGAGGAGGAAGACGGCATGGATCAGAGAATGTTCAAGAAGGAGGGGGCCCGGTGGGCTCCAAGGTGTGGAATGGCGCTATACCGGCGGGGGTGGGGGCCAGCGGGACGCGTGGGCCTGGCCGGATCGTGGCGTCAACATTAATGCGCTTACAAAGCATTTCGGAACTTTATTTGATGATAAACACTGGAACGAGGATTTTAGCCGTGTTAATGGGTAGGGTGGATGGATTACTCAGAAGGAAAAAAAAAAAGCATTTGATATGGGCGGCTTGATAGTAAGATGATGAGTGTGCGCAACTGATAGGATACAAAATGTTAATAGGAACATTTGGGGTGTAAGGAACAAATACTACACAGGAAGACTGATAACACGAAGATGGTTTTGTGAAATTTGTGTGTTCTGCCTTAGCGCGTGGAACAATTCCTGAACTGAGTCCTGTTACTCCACTGGCTGTCTCAAAATCAACAGAGGACTGTCCCTGGTCATGAGACACCTTTGAGAGAACAACAGGAACTATTACCATGCTTGAAGGGGGCAAGCACAGCTCTTCACAGGACAAGAACCATACAGTTGGTGGAATACACACAGTTACAGATCAAAAAGAAAATGGACTGAAAGAACAAGAGCAAGATGGACACATTTGAGAGTGGCGGACGATCCAGCCCTGAATCTTCATCATGAGAATCTAAGAGGAGAGGCTGCTGGCTGCTAAAGACTTGCACGAGTCACATGAAGTCAAACTGGACACATTGCTAAAGACTGCTGAATCATTACAAAGTTGGTGGAGTGTGGGACAAAAGGGATGGAAGTGTGTTTGGGTGCTGGGGCGGACATATCTGAGGAATTTTGAATAATAAGGCTGCTTATTGACACTGAAACGGGGATAAAAAACAAAATACATAGATATGGACAGTGAAGATGCACTAATAATAACAAATCATACGACAGCGTGATCAGAAACTTTGCAAAGTGGACATTGATCGATAGAAATTAAATCATTTGAATCATAAATTTCTATATGTAACATAGCATTTCGAAGACATGATGAATCTAATTGAAATAATGAAATTTTATAATTGGACCGGTGAAAATTTGGATTCGGGCAACAGAAGGCTGAATTGCTAAACTTAATTGACCTTTATCAAAACGACAGAATTCAACTTATAGGATGCATATTTGAGCTTGAAGGGGTGAGGGGCCGTAAGAACGTTGGAATTTTGGATAGTCAGCAAAATAGTAATACAGGGCACTACCTAATTCAAAAAGGATACAGTAGGGCTTTAAATAACAAATACAGTGACATGACCCTTGCGACAATTGATTTAAATGGCAATTTATGATAGGCATTTAGGGTTAGGATTAACAATCCATCCATCCATCCATCCATTACTGGTGTGGCTTGTCTTTACGAGGGTCACGGAGGATTAACAATAATAACTAGAATTTGTAATTTCTGGAGAAATTGTGTGTGAAGGCGAAGAGGCTGAATAAGAATTCGGGGAATGCTACAAGATTATGTTTAAATTTGGAATGTGTTGAATTGGTCAGAAAATGGATGAAAATATAGAAAGAATTTGGTAAAATTGGGCGTGAATTTTAAAGTTGAAAATTTGAAATTTTTCACAAGTGGGAAGTTTTTAAATAGGTAGGCATAAGATGAACAGTTAAAAAATTGAAATGGGTTGAGTCAGTGAAATAAATTTATTAGAAATTAGAAGGTAAAAAGGAAATTTTGCAAGATTTTACCGCAATGTTAAAAGGGAAAATGTGAAATTTTAATCTAGAAAGTGAAAGAAGGTGAATTGGAGGAATTATGTGGAAGAAAATGAGAAATATTGAATGTGCCATGAAGAATGAATGGTGAAATATTGGCTTAAAATTTGTACATTTCTCAAAAACCGTAAATATTAAGAATATCCATCTTCTTCCGCTTATCCGGGGTCGGGTCGCTTCAGGAGGGACTCCCAGACTTCCCTCTCCCCAGCCACTTCATCTAGCTCATCCCGGGGGATCCCAAGGCGTTCCCAGGCCAGCTGAGAGACATAGTCTCTCCAGCGCGTCCTGGGTCGTCCCCGGGGTCTTCTACCGGGGAAATATTTAGAATATTTGGCATGAATATTTGGAATGTGTTAAAAGTGGTGTGAAGTGAATCAGATGAATTTGTAGAAGTAGTTAAGCTAAAATAAATAAATAAATAAAAAAGAGGCAGAAGAATGCAGAAGAAGTTGAATAATAATAAAGTCAAGGCAAGTCAAGTTTATTTATATAGCCCACAAGCAAGTCTCAAAGGGCTTCAAATGTACAAAAAATGACAATTTAAAGTACAGGAACAATAAGTGTGGGGGCCACAATGATGATCATGACAGCAAAAATATTTCTAATTGGTTTTGATATGTACAAAGGGGGAACGTGGAAGAAGGTTTTCAAAATTTGTGATATAGCGTGGCTCTATTATCAAGAGTAAGCATTGCTTTTTAATTCTACGAATTGGCATCAACAAAAATGAGAATGATAATCTTCAAGGTGATAGTGTAAGTGGCAGGAGGAAGCTGTGTATATTGTTTTTAAACAATATTTTTGGTATCATTATTTTTTTAGGAGGGTCAGTTATGCTTGTGAGGAGATGAATGAAGGAACAAGGTAACTGTATAAGGGAGTGCTCTATAAATTGTTGGTTCTTTGCCAGAGGTAGTTATTTGGAGGGATGAATTTAAACTGAAAGCAAAATGGAACGGTTTAGTGGAAGAAATATGGGAAGGTGGAAATATTGAAGTTACAGCTCAACACAAAGTGTCAAATAGTCTAAGTGTGAGATGTGAGCAAACTAAATGGGGAATTAAATCATGTTCCAGCATTATGCATATTGGCAAACGACGAGAGGACAGGAGACCAGACAATTAGATACTAACTTTGGATTTAAAAATCAAAAAGGGAAATTTTAATTGAGGAGAAAGTTTTGCGTAGGGAGGGTTTCTTTTACAATTTAATATTGTATGGGGTTCATGTGTGTGTTGTGGGATGACAGTTTGTCTGTAGTAGTGTATGAATGTCAAGTCTGTGCTTGTGGTGTGGTGTTTGTGTATTGTGAATGGTTAACATAATTCAAGGCTCGGGTGATGTGATCACAGCAGAGGATAACATTCTTCTCACCTGAAAAATATAAAGATACTACAGATTGGAAAAAGCAAGATTGATCAGGGCTAATTTTGGACTAAATATGGGTTTAGGATCAATCATGGTCACCATCGACAACAAAACAGTGCAATGGAGAAGGCCCATTTCAGTAATATGGTCAGACAAGACAGAACTAGTATCGAACATCAAGACTTTGGACGATTTCACGTGTGACGACTTTGAGCTCACCCGACAGGGTGACGGACTAGGTGGACAGTGACCAAATGTTTGACGCTTGAGCTTGCTTGCGACAAGAGCACGCTCTGCTTTGTTTTTCTGTGTGACTTAATTGTTTAATTTTTTTTTTTTGCAGCAACAGCCACCAGCCAAGGAGCGGATTGCGCGTTGCTTGCGTAACTTGTTTTCGTTCTTGCAGGCTGTCGATTGCGTCCGTTTTATAAGATTTATAAGAAATTTATAAGAATATGTTAACCCTTGTCCTTTTGGTTTTTATGATAAACTTGTTGATGACATGGTTTTCAGGACATGATCCGCGGGCGCCACGATTCATTTTATGACTTGTTTTATTTTGACACTTGATGTCTGTTATTGTGTGTACAAATGTCCGCTGTCAGCAGGGCTATAAGCTCACTGAAAGGAGTGCGATGATTTTTGTTTGTGTTGCCGAGTGTGTGGTGGACGGTTAATTTTCAGGGACTTGGAGTGACGGTCCCGGGGCCCAGATGGGAGCTAGAGGTTCCGCGAGCCTGGCTACAATGAGTGTGGTGATGAGAGGGGACGCTTTGCAGGTTCGTTTTGATACGTAAGGACACATTGGATGAATGTGTCAAAGGGGGAGTGGTAAAATAGAAATGGGTGCGTAGGTGAAATGGGTGAGTAGGGAGTGGTAAAATAGAAATGAAATGGGTGAGTAGGTTCCAATTCGTAATTGTGATATAAAAAGTTTTTTTTCCAAATTCACTTGTTTTAAGCTATAACAGGACATGCCAGAATTCAACTAGCAGTGATGGAAGGAGCAGAGGAAGACCAGTGACATCCTGTTGTGGTGTGGTGACAACAAATTATATGATCGCTTGCCGAAGGATGCATCAGGTATCTGTTCCCTCGTGTCTTTGATAATGCCTGTAGTGGTTGTCCCCATTGAAATACAGAATCTCAATTGGAACATGGATTCCCCACTGGCGGGGCTCCTGAAGCGAGCCACAAAGAGACGTTTTGCCCCCATGGTTGAGCGACAACGATCCAACATATATTGACGCTATAGGAGTGCCCCGGGGTGTACCAGATAAGTATAAACTCGTTAATCAAGTGTCCTCGGGATTCGAAAGCATTTTCTTATGGATCACCCCCAATAAAAATGTAGACTGTATTAATTACGTTCATGACAATGTCCAACGACTGGGTGATTATACAACTGAATCATTTGCAGCAGTCCATGAACAATTGGCTGCGACGTCTTTGATGTCGTTCCAAAATAGAATTGCGTTGGACATGCTATTGGCTAAAGAACATGGTGTGTGTGGAATGTTTGGTGATGCATGTTGTACTTTCATCCCCAACAACACGGCACCAGGGGGCCGACTGACCCGGGCGTTGGAAGGACTAAGGTCACTGAATAAAAAGATGAAAGATCATTCAGGTGTACGCACCGATATTTGGTCTCATTGGATGAAAACGTTCGGAAGCTGGAAAGGCCTCATCATGTCTGTGCTTGTTGCTGTGGCTATTTTTACTACAATAATGATTTTATGCAGTTGTTTTAGATCACTCACTGTTCGTTTGATCGAGAAAACCGTTGACCCGTTGTCACCGAATGGCCAAGATACCCTGGTGACTCAACATGAGCCGCGGAGGGAAGAAATGACCGACAGTGTGCTGGTCGCTGCTTGCTAGAGTAACGGGTGATGACCTCATAAATGACGTCATGAGAGGGAATAAAGGGAAATGTGCTTTCGGCAGTTTGCAAACATACCGTTTTTTTCCATGTATAATGCGCAAAATTTAACAAATTTATTGTCCTAAAATCTGGGGTGCGCATTATACATGGGTACAATTTTTTTTTTTTTTTTTTTTGAAGAAAATCATGGTACAACAATTTTTGATGAAAATCTTGTCACGGATGGAGTGTGGAAAGGAGCAGGGCGACCAAGTGCAGCTTGGACCAGGGTTCATTGGAGGAACTCAAAACACAGACTTGGTAAACTAACATAACTCTCTAACAAAACCAACAACATGACTGACCGACAAAGACGTGGAACAAAAAGACAGGGTGACATTATCAAAGGTAGGAACAGAAACCTGTGTTATTGTCAAATATTGTTTGTTTTTTAATCTCCATCGTGGACTGGACATCATACGGAGGCAGTATCACTGCGCATGCGCACTATGGATCCGATGCGAATAGTCCTCTTCTCTTCTTGACTGACAATGAATGTGATAGTTTAATACAATCAGCAAATAACAAAATGCGTATTACAGGTAATATTTTATTTCACAACACTTTGTCTTGTTCCTTTCGTCTCTGCTGTTCACTTCAAACACGCTTGATACGAACGCAATGCTCTCGTATCAGACGCTTGCTCGATCACCTGCTCGTTTGCTGTCACAATGTACCGTACACAAATCCAAAACATTTGTTGCGGCTCCGAGTCACGACGAGGGGCAAGTTTTGGGTTCCAAGGGTGTTTTTATTCCTCTTCAACTTCTCTCCCATACAGAGCCGCCTTTTTCACATGTCCGCACGCCTTTTTCACATGTCCGCACTTTTCATTTGAACATAACTGATTGCGGTGGTGCCTTTACGGGCAGTCGGAGAAATCAACGCCAACAAAAAAAATACATCCAGCCTATTTAAGACCATACCAAAGACTATAAAAATGGGACCCATTGCCTCCCTGCTTGGCACTCAGCATTAAGGGTTGGAATTGGGGGGTTAGATCACCAAATGATTCCCGAGCGCGGCACCGCTGCTTCTCACTGCTCCCCTCTCCCCCAGGGGATGGATCAAAATCACACGGGGATGGGTCAAATGCAGAGGACAAATTTCACCACACTCAGATGCGTGTGTGACGATCATTGCGGCTTTAACTTTTAACTTTAACATATACCGTTTTTTCCCGTGTATAATGCGCGGAATTTAACTAATTTATTGTCCTAAAATCTGGGGTGCGCATTATACATGGGTACAATTTTATTTTATTTATTTATTTTTTTTAAGAAAATCATGGTACAAGAAAACCAACAACAGGACTGACCGACAAAGACGTGGAACAAAAAGACAGGGTGACATTACCAAAGACAAGAACAGAAACCAAACAGACATCATGACAGTAACACATGCAATGATCCGGCGGTGAGCGAGGGGCAGACAGCACTTAAATACAAAACACGTTACATTGATTGAGGTGACACAGGAAGGGAGGGGCGACGCGAACAGAAACTATGGCAACCTAGACACATAGCAAAACTGGGGACGAGACATGACAAATCTCCCTCGAAATAAAACTTGAAATCACCTTTCTTCTTGTTTGTTGTCAATCGCGCATCGCATTCAGCCATCCTGCCCAACACACTTAGTAAAATTCATAATTGACGACACATCGTTTGATGCGATGGTGCAATCCTTGATGGTGTGTTATTGTCAAATATTGTTTGTTTTTTAATCTCCATCGCGGACCGGACGTCATACGGAGGCAGTATGACTGCGCATGCGCACTATGGATCCGATGCGCAGAACGGATGCGCAAGACACGTCAGCTATATAAAGAGCGAGAGTTGTTTTCTTCCTATTAGTTTCAATTCACAGTTTAATTAGCAGTTTCAATCAGCAAATAACAAAATGCGTATTACAGGTAATATTTTATTTCACAACACTTTGCCTTGTTCCTTTCGTCTCTGCTGTTTACTTCAAACACGCTCCATACGACTGCAATGCTCTCGTATCAGACGCTTGCTCAATCACCTGCTCGTTTGCTGTCACAATGTACCCTACACAAATCCGAAACATTTGTTGCGGCTCCGAGGCACGACGAGGGGCAAGTTTTGGTTTCCAAGGGTGTTTTTATTCCTCTTCAACGTCTCTCCCATACAGAGCCGCCTTTTTCACGTCCGCACGCCTTTTTCACATGTGCGCACTGATCGCGGTGGTGCCTTTACGGGCGGTCGGAGAAATCAACGCCAACAAAAAAAATACATCCAGCCTAGTTAAGACCATACCAAAGACTATAAAAATGGTACCCATTGCCTCCCTGCGTGTGTGACGATCATTGGGACTTAAAAAAAAAAAAAGAAAAAAAAATTGGGTGCGTATTATAAATGGGTACAGGCTTTTTTCCAGCATCAACATGCCATTTTAAGGGTGCGTATTATACATGGGGGCGCATTATACAAAGAAAAAAAACGGTAATCTAGCTAGGTTATTTATTACAGGTTACATTCCAACATAACCATACAATGAAGATAATCTGGAAAACCCTGACAGCCTGGGTGTCCTGGCTGAAGATCCTAAGGAAAAGACCCTAAACCTCATTGCATGCTATTGCATGATCGTATAGCGTTGTGGCCGCAGCATCCCCGGAACGAATCTGGGTCACGGCGTAATTAGATTACCTTGCTGAATGTGTCCGTTGTTCACTGTTGCCAAACAGCCTTCTGTTAAACACAAGCTTCCAGACATTACGTCCACCTATATTTTAATATCAACTTTATTTCATAAAGTTTTTCCTAATTCATCTTGGTGAAACTCCCTCAGGCATTCCTATCTTTTTTTAGGCCTGGCTGCCACGAGGCAGCGGTAGACATACAATTATGACCCTAAAAGGATATGCGTAAACTGGCTATGATATTTATCAAAATTCATTACTCACCGAAATGCAGTACTCAAGTCCATGTCATATTCGCTACCAATCGGAATGTAACGGCATCAGCTAATTTGATACGGGGCTCGTTGGTCGAGGGGAATGATTCTCGCTTAGGGTGCGAGAGGTCTTGGGTTCAACTATCGAATGAGGCCTACTTTGAAACACAGCTGGCTCCTGTTCTCTGCCAATGTCACATGCGCATCATTTACAGGCTGCATTTGTGTGACACGTGATATGAATTTCGACACAGCTAAGAACTACCAAATGGAATGTATCAGAGTCAGCATGGTTCCATCTAAAGTGAGTGAAAGAAGCCAGTTTTCACCCAGTCTCAAATCAGGTACCACAACATAGTTGCAGCGCAAAATCGTTTTAATGTGTCATGGACTTTGCATAGGAACCAGCAATGACAAGAAATAGTAGAAGACGCTGTTTCGACCCAGTCTCGAACTGGGGATCTTTCACGTGTTAGGCCAAGGGTCGGCAACCCAAAATGTTCAAAAAGCCATGTTGTCCCCCCCCCCCCCCCCCCACACAAAAAAACATTCCTGTCTAGAGCGGTAAAAATCTAAAAACTTTTTATATGGCAATATAGACTGTCAATACATGACCTGTATGCCTACTATTAAATTAATTAAGTAGGCTACAAATACAATGCAACAAACGGAGCCCCTGGATAGCCGCCAGACTTTGTTGTGCAGCAGGAGATCGGCATATTCGCTCTCAACTTCATCTAGCAATTCACGGAACTGATGGTGGTTTAATGCTTTTGCGATTATTTTCTTCACAATTTGGATGACAAGGTTCATTACCTCCATACACTCTGGTGGGAATGTTTACGCACACAACGCCTCTTGGTGCACTATGCAATGGAATGCAAGCAAATTTCGATCCAATGCTTTCTGTCGTAAAGTCACAAACTTTTGCGACCCTCTCAAACTCGGTGTGCCGTCTGTAGCGTCTGAAATCAAGTGGCCAGTGTGTATCGCTGTCATTTAAACACTGCAGCACAGCCTCGCAGATGTCCTCCCCCTGTTTTTGGCCTTTTAGTTGTATAAATTTCTTCTTGCGGCCCATTAGAGTTCACGTCCCTGCATAGCAGAGCTGTCTGTTTGATATCGGTCATGTCACACGACTCATCACAGGCAATTGAGAAAGGTGGAGCTGAATTGATGTCCTTGATACATGAGTATCATGAACTCATGCCCTTCTTAACATCTAAGGCCCCATCCCTGAAGATGAGGGGCCAAGTGTACTCAGCCTGCGTCAGAAGTGGTATGACGTACGGAAGTGAGGCATGGGCCCTGAAAACAGAACACAAAGACAAACTAAACAAATCAGAAATGAGGATGATCAGATGGATGTATGGTGTGTCAATGAGGGAGGAAAAGACCAGTGCAGAGCTGAGAAAGAAGATGGGAGTGGAGGCCTGTTAGGGTTTGCAGAATATCTTCATCGTATGATTATGTTGGAATGTAACCTGTAATAGTTTAACTAGCTTGTCCTGTCTAGACAAAAGTAGTTGACCAAAGTGGTAAGATCTTTTCAACTTATTGACTAGCTGCAGAGGAAGCAATCAAAGTTGCTTTGTATACAGAAAGTCGTAAAAGGCCCCCTGCTATGCTTTGATCAGCAGGGGTGCGTCTCCACCCTATCCTGTGTGTTCCCACACCCCCACTTTCAACCCCACTTTCAACCCCACTCTGTTTCTCTCAATAAATAAGCACCTGACGAGGCCTGAGTCAGACTTCATTCGACCATCGCTGTAAGCACAGCGACGAGTGAACTCTCCGCCTGCAGGTGTCTAAAATGACTTGCTTGACTCCAGTGTGGTTCTTGCAAAATAAGTTAGAGCGAGCAACACCCTAACATTTTGGTGCCGAAACCCGGGACCCTCATACCCGCCATCTGGCTGACGGAGGAGGACGTGCTGCATTGTCGACAAGCCAGCGTCCTTTAGGGGGACCTGGAAAAGAAAGTCCTGGGAAGAGAATTTCTTCGCTGGGCCAGCATCTTAGGTCTGCCTTCGTCTGCCAGAGGTGGATTGACGGGTTCCCGCAATGCAACGGACCAGGGGTCAGGTAAGTTAAAAAATTGTGAGGTTGTGAAACGCGTAAAAGGTGCACGGGAGACAGCTTGGGTTCAAGTCCCAGTGGAAGGAACGGGCTAAGAAAAAACAGAGCTTCTTTTTCTTAATTGAAGGAGGGCGTAGATTCTTTTTTTTTGTCCGTTCTTCCAAGCTGTGTTGGAAGGTTTTCTGGCTTGGGTTAGAGTCCCAGTGGAAGGAACGTGCTAAGAAACACGGAGCTTCTTTTTTGTTAATCAAAGAAGAGCGTAGATTTTTCTTTGTATGTTTTTCCGGCCAAAGAACAGCTTGGGTTCAAGTCCCAGTGGAAGGAACGGGCTAAGAAAAAACAGAGCTTCTTTTTCTTAATTGAAGAAGGGCGTAGATTATTTTTTTTGTCCGTTCTTCCAAGCTGTGTTGGAGGGTTTTGCACCCATCCTGGATAGGCTTAGGAATAAAAAGCGTTGGTGTTTGTGTGGTTGAGAGAGTGCGACTGGTAGGATAAATTGACTGCAAAGAGAATTTGGTGGAAGGTCAATTTAAACCTGCATCCTCAAAGAAAAGAAAAAAAAAATTGTAAAAATTGTATAAACCTAAAATACCAAATTAAGATGGGAAATAAGAACGGTAGATCTCTAGCTCTTGAAGAAGATGAGAAGTTCATGGCGAGTAAATGTCTTAATTGTATGCAATACATGCCGAACTGGAAGAAAAAGTAGGGTGTAGAAGGTAGGGATGGGCGATACCAATGATTTTGGAATCGATCCGATACCAAGTATTTCCTACCCAAAATACCCGATATTCGATCCGATATCGATACCGGAAGTGTAATTTCCCGCCAAAAAAACAATTTAAATGCCGTGGCATTCTTGCTCTTGGATCTATTGAATTTTGTAGAAAAAAGTATTACGTCATGTACATGTATTATTAACCTTTTTAGACATTAGTGCATTAGTGGAAGATGCATATTAATAGTATAACTTTAATAAAAAGGAGCTATTCTTTACTTTTTTCTCTCTCTCTCTCTGTTGTTGGGAAAAAGTTTTGTCTTTTAGTATAATCTAAAAAGAGACATGGTACCAACAGAGATGCAGGGCTTAATCGTCATGAGCAGCAAAACTATCAATTTGTAAAGCCACTGGATACTTACATTTAATATTGTAATACTTTAGTGTTGTTTATAGAAAGTGGAGTTACAAATAAAACGTATGGCGTTCGACCACAAATTGAAAAGGGGAAAACTTTATTTATAAATGACTGACTAAAGCGTAGTAATTATTGCTTCAAATAGCACATCATTCACAAATGCTTACGATTTTTGGTTAGCACCTGATACTTGGATATGTCTTGCCTTTCTGAAACGCTGCTTCTAAGTTACTTTGGTACCTTAGATTTTCCGTCGCTGCCTTAGTGTCTGCGGCACGTTTCAACTGCAGCTCTTCATGAACCGTGGGGTGAATTTTGCTTAAATGTTTTGTCAAGTTTGTGGTGTTGCCACAATATTTAATTGTTTTGTGACATATTTCACATTTTGTTATTAAGTAAAATATAATATCCCCAAACCAGACTTCTCTTGCGTTCGGACTGGGCCGCCGCCGTCGCCATGCTTGTTTGTGTTTGTTTGGATTGGAACGGGGGGCGGAGGAGGAGGGCTTGGCTTGTGAGAAAATGAGTACGGTGAGTCGGTCTCAGGGGTTCAGCAGAGCCTCCACTGCGGAGGTCCGAACACACCTGATTTATAAATTTGTGATAACGCATATCTGAACTGGTCTCGCAAAGGCAACAGCAGAAGTCCTACTGATTTGCTGGTATGTCATTTGTCGTGAATTCATACATTGTGTTGGTTTTATTCTTTCAACAAGGTGGTGTTCATGCACTTCTGGATGAGTTCCGCTCTATTCTTCTGGCCCAACTCTTTCGGCGCAGCCGTTAGGTAGATATGATGACCATGGAAAGTTCTTTGTGAATGATCAATCTTTTCCTTTCATGTTCATCGGGACTACACTTTTAATAGGTACCTACACTGTGTATTTGGATAGAGACTGCTGAAAGGGGACACATATATGCCTTGTGAACTACATGCATTGCTGCGGGTGAAGAAGTGTGAACAAATAAGTCAGCAGACAAGTTTGGGGATTTATTAGTGCCCAGAAG
Source organism: Syngnathus typhle (assembly GCF_033458585.1). Taxonomy (NCBI): domain Eukaryota; kingdom Metazoa; phylum Chordata; class Actinopteri; order Syngnathiformes; family Syngnathidae; genus Syngnathus; species Syngnathus typhle. The sequence goes on along the minus strand of NC_083746.1, from coordinate 15,433,390 downwards.
AGAAGCACTCTGTTCCGTACTGTAACCTGTTAAGTTTGTTCCCAGTTCTTTACAGTTTACCAGTTCATGACATGTAAGCGAATCCGTCACTCGTATACTCCATCGCTCCTCTGCCTTTTGGCTCAAATCAAGTGTAGTATCTGTTCTTGGGTTTGGGGGATTAAGAGAGCTGACCATAGAAGAGAAAAATGTAACAATAAAAGTGGTGATTTTACCCTTGCTTTTACTAATCAGTTCTGTTTTCATCCCAACAATGAAGGTGATTTTAAAATTGGAATGAGCCATTTTTTACTTCATCTGGAAATCCAAGTTGGAGAGACTGAAGAGGGACACCATGAAGAAAAACAAAAAAAAGGAGGAAAAGGAGTGCCGGACTTAAAGCTCTTCCTCGGAAGCAGATATGTTGCCCTGCACCTGCGAAGCGCGCTCCTTACACCAAATGTCACGTACCGGCGCCACCTGTGACAGGACCACGCCCCCCTATCAGCCGAATCGCCGCCACCTGCCACAGGCTCAGGGACAGCGCTATATCAACGCCGCCAGCGCAGACCCGAGTGTCCGTCTGTCGCATGATATTGCTTCGCTCTCCGGTCCACGATCCGGTCCATGAAGAATCGAAGAAACCGCAGAACAGCTTGTTCTTCCCAGCCTGATCGCCGATCCAGCGCTAGTTCCAGCTACTCCCACCGCAATAAAGTCTATCGCTACGCACTTGGCTGTACTGTCCAATCCCTTACACCAAATGCACCGAAAAGCCAAGCAATAACACGATTCTGGATGGGCTCATACCTCCGGAAACTAAAGCTAAAAACCATCGACCAAAGAATTCCTGTGTCTTTTAACCTGCCACCTTCTTTTTCCTTAATCAAGAAGTTTTTGAAGAACTTTAAATTACATAGAGCAAGAAAATAGTGAAATTTTAACAAATCACAGATCTATGATCTCTGTCCCACAGGAGCGGGAAGCGGTGTGTCCAGTGCGCGGCCTTGCAGTTTGGCGCAACGTCAACCACCCCGCCCTCTCGAAACAAACTTCGGGACCTGTCATGGATGGTGGCCCGTGATGTCCTCCCAGTCAGGTCGGTTATGCACTCTCGGGGCATGTCAGCGCTCTCAACGTGCCCCTGATCTGGCTGTGGCGCCCAGGAGTCAGTGTGGGACCTGCTCTGGTAGTGCAGGGCTGCCGTAGACCTGTGGGCGACCTGCAATTCCCCGCAAGGAAAGCGCTGAATGCAGACCTTGTACTCTATGGGGTGAGACCGTTGAAAATGAAGCAAGAAGACTTTACAAAGCAGTTGCTGACCTTTGCTGCCATCAATGACGCCATGTGGACTTCCAGAAACTAACTGGTAAGGAAGCACAGACAGATCTCCCCCCCCAGCCCGTGGCTGTGCTCCAAATGGCTGCAGCAACTCTCACAGCTGCACACGGCAAGCCTAGGAGACATCGACCAGGTATTGCAGTACCTCCAGGAATGGTGCACCCCCTCTACTGGTTAAATCAATAGTTCAAAACCAAAACCATTTCAATCCGTTCGCTTCATTCTTACAGGATTAAGCAGTCAATTATGACTTGATGGGGTCTGATCTCAATGTAAGATGTTGGGATTCGAGGCTTTCCCACCAAACGGTTTGCAAATAGGTTCATTTCTCGAGGCTTCATGTGAACACCCCCCCCCCCCTGCTGGTCAAAAAGAGTAATTTATTCCATGAATGAGAATTACATTCACCTTTATATTTTGCTTCATGTAGCCTGATCAAAATGAATAAAACTTCTCTCTGTATGTGCATTCACGTGTAACATTGAAGGAGGTGGACGTGTGTTTCAATATGTAAATAAATACCATCGTTGTCTATTAAGAAGCTAAAAGTTGATGGAACACATTTTTTTTGTTGGGATGCTGTGTTTTAACAAGGAAAGACTGATGTGCTTATGGATGAAGATGACTTGTACTTGTGATTGTGCTTGTAAACAGTAAAGAGGAGTGTGTGTGTAATTGAGGGCGGTGGTTATTGGTTTTATTCGAAAACAATATTTTTTGCCAAATTACAATAGACTGACATGTGTCCATTCAAATGCAAACCACCAGAATTTAAACTGCATTGATAAACGAGGCCCCTCCGTTAGTCCTCACCTTACCGTGGTGGAGGGGTTTGCGCGCCCCAATGATCCTGGAGCCATGTTGTCTGGGGCTTCATGCCCCTGGTCGGGTCACCCATGGCAAACGGATCCTAGGTGAGGGGCCAGACAAAGCACAGCTCTCACAAGCCCCTTATGAAGAAAAACATAATTGGATTTCGTTTTTCCTCCCCCGGGCGCGGGTTACCGGGGCCCCCCTCTGGAGCCAGGCCTGGAGGTGGGGCTCGAAGGCGAGCGTCTGGTGGCCAGGCCTTCGCCCATGGGGCCCGGCCGGGCACAGCCCGAAAAGGAAACATGGTTCCCCCTTCCCATGGGCTCACCACCTGTGGGAGGGGCCAAAGGGGTCGGGTGCAGTGTAAGCTGGGCGGCGGCCAAATGCAGGGACCTTGGCGGACCGATCCCTGGCTGCAGAAGCTGGCTCTTGGGACATGGAATGTGACCTCTCTGGCTGAAAAGGAGCCCGAGCTGGTGTGCGAGGCAGAAAAGTTCCGACAAGACATAGTCGGACTTGCCTCCACACCCATTTGGGTTCCGGTACAAGCTGGCCCTGGACTCTCTTCCACTCTGGAGTTGCTCACGGTGAGAGGCGTTGAGCAGGTGTGGGTATACTTATTGCCCTCCAGCTGGGCGCCTGAACATTGGAGTTCACCCCAGTCAACGAGAGACAACCCTAACCTTAACGCCTTCGGGTGGGGAGATGGGTCCTGACTGTTGTTTGTGTCTATGCACCAAACGGCAGCTCAGAGTACCCACCCTTTTTGGAGTCCTTGGAAGAAGTGCTGGAGAGCGCTCCGTCTCGGGACTCTATCGTTTTACTGGGTGACTTCAATGCTCACGTGGGTAATGACAGTGAGACCTGGAAGAGCGTGATTGGGAGGAACGGCCCCCCCGAACTGAACCCGAGCAGTGTTCTATTATTGGACATCTGTTCTTGACACAGATTGTCTGCAACAGGACACCCTAGGCCACAGTTCAATGATCGACTTTGTAGTCATGTCATCGGATTTGCGGCCGCATATTTTGGACAGGGGCGGAGCTGCCAACTGATCATCACCTGGTGGTGGGTTGGCTCCGACAGTGGGGGAAGATGCCGGTCCGACCTGGCAGACCCAAACGTATTGCTCCGGCAGAGCTTTTCCCACGTTCCGGAGGAGGCGGGGGATATTAAGTCCGAGTGGACCATGTTCCGTGCCTCCATTGTTGAGGCAGCCGACCGGAGCTGTGGCCGTAAGGTGGTTGGTGCCTGTCGTGGCAGAAATCCCCGAACCCACTGGTGGACACCGGCGTTAAGGCATGCCGTCAAGCTGAAGAAGGAGTCCTATCGGGCCATTTTGGCCTGCGGGACTCCGGAGGCAGCTGGCAGGTACCGGATGGCCAAGAGGTACGCGGCTTCGGCGGTAGCTGAGGCAAAAACTCGGGCGTGGGAGGAGTTTGGCGAGGCCATGGAGAACGACTTCCGGACAGCTTCGAGGAAATTCTGGTACACCATCCGGCGTCTCAGGAGGGGGAAGCAGTGCACCGTCAACACTGTTTATAGTGGAGATGGCGTGCTGCTGACCTCGACTCGGGACGTCGTGAGTCGGTGGGGAGAGTACTTCGAAGACCTCCTCAATTCCACGACACGCCTTCCATTGTGGAAGCAGGGCCTGGAGACTCTGAGGTGGACTCTCCAATCTCTGGGGTCGAACTCACTGAGGTAATTTGATGCAAGGCGCCGGGGGTAGATGAGATCCGCCCAGAGTTTTTAAAGGCTCTGGATGTTGTGGGACTGTCATGGCTGACACACCTCTACAGCACTGCATGGACATCGGGGACGGTGCCTCTGGATTGGCAGACTGGGGTGGTGGTTCCCCTCTTTAAGAAGGGGGACCGGAGGGTGAGTTCCAACCATAGGGGAATCACATTCCTCAGCCTCCCTGGTAAGGTCTATTCAGGGGTGCTGGAGAGGATGGTCCGTCGGGAGGTCGAACCTGTCACTGGCCAAGCAAGATACCTGGGCCAAGTTTGAGAACCAGTTAGTGTGCTCGAACCTCATAGCTGGTGTAAGTGCTGGTCTTGGAAAGCAGGATCGAGTCCTGATTTTGATTCTCCTTTATGTACAAGTTTGAATGTTGTCAGGGTTTTCCAAACTATCATGATCGTTATTTATTATTTTGGAATGTATGTAACCAGTAATAAATAACCTAGCTTGTCCCATCCTACACAATGTCGTAAAACATCCCCTGCTATGTTTTGACTAGAGGTCAAGGGCTTTCTCTCCATCCAGTCCACTCACACCCCCACCCTGTTTCTCTTAATAAAAATGCTCTTGCGGGAGGCGAGAGTCAGACGTCATTCGATCATTGCTGTACGCACAGTGACGAATGGACTCTCCGCCTGCAGGTGCCCAGAAAATGACTTAATTGTCTCCCATGCGGTTCTTGCAAAATAAGTTAGAGTGAGCACCACTCTAACATTCTGCTGCCGAAACCCGGGACCCTCATACCCGCCATCTGGCTGACGGAAGAGGACGTGCTGCATTGTCGACAAGCCAGGGTCCATTAGGAGGACCTAGAAAAGAAAGTCCTGGGAAGAGAATTTTTTGCTGGGCCAGCATCTTAAATCTGCCTTCGTCTGACAGAGGTGGATTGACGGGACCCGGCAGTGCAACGAACCAGGTGACAAGTAAGTTAAAACCCTAAAGTTGTGTGATTGTGTTGTTGTGAAACGCGTAAAAAGTTAAAGGTGCACGAGATATACGGCTTTGGTTTGTCAGAGCTATGAGATACGGCTTTGGTTTGTCCGAGCTATGAGATACGGCTTTGGTTTGTCCGAGTTATGAGATACAGCTTTGGTTTGTCCGAGCTATGAGATACGGCTTTGGTTTGTCCGAGTTATGAGATACGGCTTTGGTTTGTCCGAGCTATGAGGTACGGCTTTGTTTTTTCCGGGCTATGAAACAGCTGGGATTCTAGTCCCAGTGGAAGGAATGGGCTAAGAAAAAAACAGTTTATTTTTCCTAATTGAAGAAGGGCGTAGATTCTTTTCTTTCCGTTTTTCCAAGCTGTTTGGGAGGGTTTTACACCCATCCTGGATAGGCCTAAGAATAAAAAGCGCTAGAGTTTGTGTGAATGAGAAAGTGTGACTGGTAGAATAAATTGACTAGATAGCAGTTCTAGCATTGATCAACGGCAATAATACAGGCTAGTTATTGTTGAAAGGTCAATTTAAACCTGCATTGAGGATCCTCAAAGAAAAAAAGATTGAAAAAAAAACTGGAAAAACTAAAATTAAGATGGGAAAAAGGAACGATAAATCTCTAGCTCTTGAAGGAGATGAGAAGTCCATGGCGAGTAGATTTCTTAATTGTATGCAATACATGCCGAAGTGGAAGAAAAAGTATGAAGTATAAGGAAAGTTGAAATGTAACAAAAGATAGAAAGTTGAAAAGTGATGAGGTTGCGACTATGTTTGTCAGGCTGGAAGACAATGAGGCCACAGTGCGCAGGCGCACTGTCCCGGTTGCAGCGCAAGCAGAGGAGCAAGGGAGGCATTCCGCTCGTGCGCAAAACTTGTATACAACAACTATGCAGTGGGCCAGACATGCTAAAAAAGTAATCCAAAAAGGCAAAAGTTCTGATGTATTTCATCTAGATGATGATGGTAATGATCTAGATGAAGATACAACGGTCTTCTTCCAAAGTTCCCAAAGGGGGAGAGGAAGAGTTAGAGACCAACAAGGCCGCAGGCCGCCATTCAATTCAAACTCCACATCAAATTTGGACTGTTGGAATTGTGGGGAACGGGGACACTTGGCAAGAGTGTGTCGTCGTTAAAAACAAAACCAATCAAAGGGCGGAGGAAGAGGCAGAGGAAAAGTAACATTTTAAGTTAAAGTTAAAGTTAAAGTCCCAATGATCGTCACTCACACATCTGGGTGTGGTGAAATTTGTCCTCTGCATTTAACCCATCCCCATGTGATTTTGATCCATCCCCTGGGGGAGAGGGGAGCAGTGAGCAGCAGCGGTACCGCGCTCGGGAATCATTTGGTGATCTAACCCCCCAATTCCAACCCTTAATCCTGAGTGCCAAGCAGGGAGGCAATGGGTCCCATTTTTATAGTCTTTGGTATGGTTTTCAGCATGACAAGCTTCCTCCACTTTGACTCCTCATGCTAATACAGAGAAAGAAAGAATAGATGCCAATATGACAATGCTGTTTGTATGCCCAATGGCAAATGACCAGAGATCAAATTGTGTGTGTACACTAAAGTTAAAATTTGCAAATCATGTGGTAAATAAATGGAACTTGCTTCTAGAAGATAAATGAAAGATTTAGAATGTACTGTCCTCGTGTGCGTGGGAGGGACCAGCTCATGATCGACCACAGGAAATGGCCAGCCTGTGACGAATCATTGGTGCTGGGACCTACCTTACGCGCGTGAGAGCTGTGCATGTGTGTTAAAATGATGAAAATTGGCTAAACTTTTAGTGTAAAGAAATTTGCTAGACTGTGGTCTATCCAATTTGCACCGCAGAACAGAAACGATTTGGAAAGATAAAAATGAGAGGAAAAGAGAGAAATCTGTTTGCGAGCAGAAATTGATCCCCACTAGTGCATGTTAAGTGTTGAGCCCTCATGAGAAATTTGAAAGAAGAAAAAAAAAATGACAGAACATACTTTCAGGAATTGGAAGAAGCAAAATTGTGAATTTAAGACATTGCAATGCTACAATTAATAGGAATAATTGATTGATGGTTTTCAATATGCGAGCTAAATCTGAGAGATTGAGTTCTTCAAATTTGAAAAACAAAGAAAAAATTAGGATTAATTTGCCAGTAGTTTTTATGAGTTGAGGTTTTTTTTTTGGGTTGGTGGATTGTCCTATCAGGAAGCCTGAGTTGAAAATGGTATATTAATGTTGTGTGGTGAGCTTGGTTAAACTGGGTCCAATGTGATGGAAAGACTCCTTTTTGGAGACTGTGTGTGAGATGCAAATGAGCATTGATGAATGATTCCCTGAATGAAAGGAAAATACAGGTTGAATGGTTGAAGTTGTTGGCGACTACTATGGAAAATTAGTAGAGCGACTTTGATGAAAGAGTGATTTTGAGTACCGTATTTTCCGGCCTATAAGGCGCACCGGACTATAAGGCGCACCTTCAATGAATGGTCCATTTTAAAACTTTATCCTTATATAAGGCGCACCGGACTATAAGGCGCACCATTAATGCATCATGTCAGATTTTTAATCCAAATCAAATCATTCTCCATTTTATCTTTTTTATTTCAACTTCAGACAGAACAAATTACTTTATAATCATAAAATAATGATCCATAGTCTTTTTGAGTCATGATTCATAGTCTTCAGCGGGCCACTTATGATTGATTTCATGACACAATGCTTTGGGCCAGTTTAAATTTAGGAATTTGGTCCATATATAAGGCGCACCGGACTATAAGGCGCACTGTTGATTTTTTAGAAAATTTTAGGTTTTTAGGTGCGCCTTATAGGGCGGAAAATACGGTAAGTTAAATACTAAAAAGAGAAACGTAGCTTTTGGATTGATAATTAACGAGAGAGAGAGGTGTCATACTGTGGTAAATTTTTATTCTGGTATCATGCAATGTATATCTCACTAGTAAGCCTAAGTGTGACTGGGTCATGTTTCGGGTCAGGTTCGTGCGGGATTGTTTGGGCCTTGGTCCATGATCTCATTGGCATGAGACACATCTGGTTTCCATTAACAACTGACGAGATATGCACCCGAGTGAGGAAAGGGGGGCTAACTCATAAATAATGAGGAGATATTGGGAATAATCTGTTGGTCCTTTCTTTAAGACCCTTTAAATGGTTTCCTGGTGTAGATAGGTTAGCAACACGAGAGATTTAGATGTTCAAAAGAAAGACAGTTAAAAGAAAACAACATTATTGATTTGGACAATTGCAGGCTAACAGGAGCATGAAAAAGAAGAGCTAAGAAGCAGGATCCAATTTGATCAGGGAGATTGGAAATTCACAGCACCATATTCTAAGTCACATTTTTGAACAATCATGACACAAGTAATAACGTTTGAGAGATCAAGACATAGATCAGGGCTAGATGTGGAACGCAGACCTCGTTGAGTTAATTTTGAATAATGGTACTGAAAACATGGCGGCTCGGTGGCGCACTGGGTAGCACGTCCGCCTCGCAGTTAGGAGGGTGCGGGTTCGATTCCACCTCCGGCCCTCACTGTGTGGGGTTTGCATGTTCTCCGGAGTGCCCAGAGAAAACCCACGCGGGCCCGGGGACCGGGGACCGGGGACAGAAAACCCACGCGGGCCCGGGGACCGCGTGGGTTTTCTCCGGGCACTCCGGTTTCCTCCCACAACCCAAAAACATGCTTGGTAGGTCGATTGAGCACTCCAAATTGTCCCTAGGTGTGAGTGCGAGTGCGTATGGTTGTTTGTCTCTGTGTGCCCTGCGATTGGCTGGCAACCGGTTCAGGGTGTCCCCCGCCTACTGCCCGATGACGGCTGGGATAGGCTCCAGCACGCCCGCGACCTCCGTGGGGACTAAGCGGTACAGAAAATGGATGGATGGATGGTACTGAAAACACAATGTGCTGTGCCATTAAATTGGAACTATAGACGAAACGTAGCTCGGAAATAGGATGAGTTGCAGGACTTACAATATAAAGACGAGATCGCTGTTACTAGGAGAATTTGAAGTTTGGTAAACAAACGTTACTAGCGAATTGATGGCAGCAGCAATTGCGACACATGGGCCTTGCCATGTGTCGACAGGAGGGATGAAGTCCATCATACATCAACAATTCACTACAATTGGTTTAGATGCTTACTTAAAACAAAATTGTAAAGCATGTCCTGTTTGTGTGAAACATAATCCACAAGGAAATATGAGACCAAAGAGAGGCTAATTTCCAAAACCATCTTGCCCATTTCAAATGCACATGGATTTTATTGAGCTCACACAAAGTGGACCTCACAAATACTGCTTAGTGATGATTGGTGCATTTTCCAAATGGGTGGAAATAGTTCCATCTAAACGAGCAGATGCCTTAACAGTGGCAAAAGCCATCTGCAAAGCCATCATACCGATTATATAAGTACGCTCAAACTGAAAGATGTGTCAAATGCAAATTCACTGCCGCCTGATCTTTCCTCCTCACAGGTCGACAACCCCATTAAAAGAAAGAACTGGGTCAGCCCACGGTGGGAGGGACCATTCCAAGTCTTGCTGACTACCCCCACCACAGTGAAGATCGCTGAACGGCCCAGCTGGATTCACCTCAGCCACTGCAAGTTGCAGAGTGTGCTGGACCCCTAATTCGGAGTGGTGGGGGAGGCTGACTTCAAAGTGGTCCTATCGTTTAGGGTGGGTGGTCTCAATGTTGGTGAGGAAAACAACGATCCCCACTCCGCTAGGCGAGGGGATGTCCCGGTGTCTGTGCCATCCTAGTAGCAACAGGGCTCCATATGGCAGATGGATCCTCTGCTGCGTTGTGGTTGGAGCGTGCTATGGTCTATGGACTCATTTGAACAGACCAAGTGACAATGTTGACCGTGGAAAACGACGGTCCCACGATGAGAACTTTGAGGACTGGTCATGGGACCCCAAAAACCCATACGAAACCAACACGTGGTACCGGTACGTCAAGTTCACTGTGAGAGCCCAGACACAGGAGGGGTGTTATGTTTGTTCAAAACTCCCCCCTTCCTCCACGCAAGTTCATTTGGAGGCCAGAGCAATGAATGAGGCAGATCGTGGCCAGAGTGCCTAGACTTAGTGAAGCGCTATATGATAATTACTCCCACTTCAGAAGGGTTAACACCTTTTGAAATCATCCATGGGAGACCATATAGACTACCTGTGTTCCCTGCAGATGTGCAAAAAGCAGATGAAGAACAGTCCTTGGCAGACTATATGATAAGGACGCTCAAACTGAAAAATGTGTCAAATAGAAATTTACTGCCGCCTGATCTTTCCTCCTCACAGGTCAACAACCCCATCAATCCAGGAGACTGGGTCTACATCAAGGTTGTTAAAAGAAAGAACTGGGTCAGCCCATGGTGGGACGGACCATTCCAATTTTGCTGACTACCCCCACCGTAGTGAAGGTCGCTGAACGGCCCAGCTGGATTCACCTCAGCCACTGCAAGTTGCAGAGAGTGCTGGACCCCTAATTCGGAGTGGTGGGGAAGGCTGACTTCAAAGGGGTCCCATCGTTTAGGCTGGGACGTCTCAATGTTGGTGAAGAAAACAACCATCCCCACTCCGCTAGGCGAGGGGATGTCCCGGTGTCTCTGCCATCCTAGTAGCAACGGGGTTCCACATGCGAGGTGGATCCTCTGCTGCGTTGTGGTTGGAGCGTGCTAGTGTCTATGGAACCATCTGAACAGACAGTGTTGACCGTGGAAAACAATCGTCACACAATGAGAACTTTGAGGACTCGTCATGAGATCCCGGAAACCCATACAAAACCAACACTTGGTACCGGTATGTAAAGGTCACTGTGAGAGCACACACACAGGAGGGATGTTATGTGTGTGTTCGAAAACGCCTCTTACTCCACACAAGTTCATTTGGAGGCCAGAGCAATGAATGTCACTGAAACGAAATGTATGGCATCCATGGGAGGAGTTGGATAACAACACCGTGCTGTCACAGACAGTGACGCTACCCCTACCGCCCTGGACTCGCAGAAATGAATCTGTGATTGAACTCTTTTGGATTGATCCCAATGTAACTGTTGGAGGACGACAGATGCCACAAGTGGCCTAAACAAAAAGGCTACCTGGAATGGACTACACGTGTTTCATCCAAGAAAACAAGACCCCCGAATGCATTAACGACAACTGCTCTCCAGGAGGAAACTGGATGGGAGCTTTGGACATCACCGCTGTGTGCCAGGATGGGAGAGCCATTTCAAGGCGTAAGGGCTCTCCTACCAACATGGCTGCACCATCGAACGGAACATACTTCATACAGAATGGCTGGTGGCTTTGTGGTCACAAGGTTTACCCGATGCTGCCAGCCAACTGGACAGGAGTGTGTGCACCAGTGTGGGTGACAGACCACACCTACAGGATACGACATCGTCAGCTGGGGACAGCACACAACTCTTCTGGACGTCAACGCAGGGTGGTTGCAACCTTTGACCCTCATGGCCCTGTCTGGGGTGCGAATGTTCCAGACGACCATAAAGTATGGTCCGTTGGAGACAAAGTTGTTCATGCGCTTTTTCCCTGGGTCAGAGTTGGAAAACATTCACTCTTCATCGAGACACTGAACTATTGTTTTCAATCCTTTCCGAATCTCTCACTACAAGTCAACGATGGACAAAATAGAGAGATTCAGGCTATTAGGCTGATGGTCTTGCAAAACAGGATGGTTCTGGACTTGTTAACAGCAGCACAAGGCGGTGTGTGCCACATCATTGGGACTTCCTGTTGCACATACATTCCGGGAAAAAATGACACACACATCTACGACGCCATGGCTTCACTGAAGAACTTACAGCAGGTCATGTCGAATGACAAAGTTCCACAACAGTGGGGTTTCTTTTCATGGCTATTCTCTCGCAACTGGTAGCAACTGCTGTTGAAAATTGTGTCTCCTGTGCTGGTTGTGCTGGTGTTGTTGTGCTTGTTTACGACCTGTGTTATCCCATGTTTGAAGTCTGCTGTGACGAGGGTTGTCTCTTCTACCGTAGCGCAAGTACATATGCAACTTCTTGGTCGTGATGGATGTGATAACCATAATGAAACGCAGATTTCGTAGGTGCTGTTATACTGTGCGTGTTTTACAGAAACTTGATGATTTGACCATCGAAAATGCTTCGCAAGAGATGGATACAATGATGTACTGTTTCTGTGTTTTTCTTTTTCTTTTTTATTGGTAGCTTTCTGGTCGCCTAAGGCAGAGGGACCGTGTGAGACTTTTCCTACATATTAACATCGGCCACCAGGTTTTTAGATCACACAATAAGTTTGAACTGGAGTATTGAGGAAAATCCTCGTCTTCACTTGAGATTGTTGCTATCATTGTTTGTTGTTTTTGTCATGTTTCACCCTACACTAGGGGTGTCCAAAGTTTTTGCAAGGAGGGCCATATTTAGTAACATGAAGGGGCCCGACGGCCAATATTTTTTGTCGCTTCACTTCCGGGGGTCGGCGGCGCTAGTGGGACGGCAAACGCTGTGCGTTCCCTTCTCTTCCTTGGGGGTTGCTAGTGAGACGTCCAACGCTGCGCGTTCCCTTCTCTTCCGGGGGGTGGGGGGGCTGCTAATCGGACGTCAAGCGCAGCGCGTTCGCTTCTCTCCCGGGGGGGCGGGGGGCTGGGGTCTAGTGGGACGTCAAATCGAACGTTCGCTTCTCTTCCGGGGGGTGGGGGTGGGGGTGGGGGGCTAATCAGACGTCAAGCGCTTTGTGTGGCGGGCTCCATCTACTGTGGAAACTGAGAAGTGCTCAGGCTGTTGTGCGGGCCACATTCAATTATGTTTTCAGAATTTGCTGCGGGCCAATAAAAACTGGACCGCGGGCCGCGGTTTGCCCGCGGGCCATAGTTTGGACACCCCTACCCTACACGTTCCCCAACCTGTCCGCCTCGTCTCTGTTTTTTATTGATCTTTTTTATTAGTGTTTTTATTATTTTTACTATTCTTCTTTATATTTTCTTGCTTGTGTTTGTGGATTGGGTTGACATAATCACGTGATAAAACACAAGGGATATGTCAGGGTTTTCCAAACTAAGATAAGATAAGATAAGATAATCCTTTATTATTCCCTCAATGGGGAAACTCCTATGTTAGCAGCAGTACACTTAACATATACACACACACACGCATGCGGGGAAGGGGGTAAAAGATTTTAAAGAAGTAGAAGGTATATATAATTGTTGTCTCTGTGTGCCCTGCGATTGGCTGGCAACCGGTTCAGGGTGTCCCCCGCCTACTGCCCGATGACGGCTGGGATAGGCTCCAGCACGCCCGCGACCCCAGTGGGGACTAAGCGGTACAGAAAATGGATGGATGGATGGATGGACAGTGTATACAAAATACACAATACACAATATGCAGTGGAGATAAAAAAAATATTAGGTAAAAAAAATAGTGCAAAAAACAGTGCAAAGAAAGCAGGTAGAAGAGTGTGAGGTAGACAGATATTGCACATAGTGTGATTGCACATATGGTATTGCACGTTATTGCATGTTATTTTGTCCGTTAGCTACGGTGATCGGCCTGGTTGTGCAGTCTGATGGCAGCAGGGAGGAAGGACCTGCGATATCTTGATCGTATGATTATGTTGGAATGTATGTAACCAGTAATAAATAACCTAGCTTGTCCCATCCTACGCAATGTCGTAAAACATCCCCTGCTATATTTTGACTAGAGGTCAAGGGCTTTCTCTCCATCCAGTCCACTCTCACCCCCACCCTGTTTCTCTTCATAAAAATGCTCTCAGACGTCATTCGATCAAAGTCAAAGTCAAAGTCAGCTTTATTGTCAATCTCTCCACATGTCACAACACACAAAGAGACCGAAATTACGTTTTCTCTATCCCACGGTGACGAGACATATAACACGATAGACATACAAGTACGCGACACAATATAAAAACAAGAAGGCAAAAATTCAACAATAAATAGTAAGAGTGATGAATAAATAATAAATAAACAGATAACACAATAAATAAGAGGAGCAAAACGGAGCCAGCAAGCATAGCGCAAAAGTAAAAATATCATAAACAAGAAGGCACAAACAATAAATAATAAGAGTAATAATAAATAATAAATAAACAGATAACACAACAAATAAGAGCCAGTGTGCATACAGACAGTACAGACAGTAAAAGTACAGGACGCTACGCAGAACGGGGGAGCGAGTTCAGGATCCTAACAGCCTGGAGTATGAAGCTGTTTGAGAGTCTGGTGGTGCGGGAGCGCAGGCTTCTGTACCTCCTCCCAGAGGGCAGAAGCTCGAACAAAGAGTGAGCGGGGTGACTCACATCACTCACAATCGTGGTCACCTTGCGGGTGAGATGGGAGGTGTAAATGTCCTTCAGGGAGGGGAGCGAAGCACCAGCAATCTTACCAGCCGTGTTCACTATGCGCTGCAGGGCCTTGAAGTTGTAGTCAGTGCAGCCGCCACCCCAAACAGCAATACAGCTGGAGAGGACGCTCTCAATGGTGCCGCGGTAAAATGCAGTCATGACGGCCGGAGGAGCGCTCGCTCGCCTGAGTTTCCGCAGGAAGTACAGGCGGCGCTGGGCTTTTTTTGCCAGTGATGCGGTGTTGGTGGACCAGGAGAGATCCTCACTGATGTGCACCCCCAGGAACATGGCGCTGCTCACTCTCTCCACCACAGCACCGTCGATGGTCAGTGGCAGGTGTTGGGTGTGACCCTTCCGGAAGTCCACAACAATCTCCTTGGTCTTGTCGACGTTCAGCAGGAGGTTGTTGTCCCTGCACCACGTGACAGAGGAAGTCCAGTAGCCAGTTGCAGAGGTACTGAGGCCCAGCGCGTCAAGTTTGCTGATGAGGCGTTGTGGCACAATGGTGTTGAAGGCAGAACTGAAGTCCACAAACAGCAACCTCACATACGAGTCCCTTCTCTCCAGGTGGGTGAGGGCCGAGTGGAGGGCAGAGCAGATGGCATCCTCAGGGGACCGTTTGGCTCGGTACGCAAACTGGAAGGAGTCAATGGTGGGGGGGAGAACGGATCGGATGTGCTCCATGACAAGCCGCTCAAAGCACTTCATGATGATGGGCGTAAGTGCCACGTGGCGATAGTCATTGAAGCAGGACGGAGCGGGTTTCTTCGGCACAGGTACGATGGTGGCAGCTTTGAAACACGACGGGACGATGGCCTGCTGCAGGGAAGTGTTAAAGATGTCTGTGAAGACATCCGTCAGTTCACCAGTCCTTCAGTCCTTCAGCGCTCGACCCGGGATGTTGTCAGGGCCCGCCGCCTTACGGATGTTGATAGCGGAAAGCGCCCTCCTCACGCTGTCGGCGGAGAGGCACAGGGGCAGCTCGTCTGAAGGGGGAGTGGCCTTCAGCGGCCAAGTGCTGTTCTGAGCGTCGAAGCGAGCAAAGAAGCGGTTGAGGTCATTGAGCAGACGGACGTCGCCTTCACAGCTCTGCGGCGCGGGCTTGTAATCCGTGATGGTCTGAATGCCCTGCCAAAGGCTCCGTGCGTCCCTGCTGTCCTTGAAGTGGGCGGTAATTTTGCACGAGAACGCCCTCTTTGCTTCTTTGATGCCCCGGGACAGGTCGGCCCTCGCAGTCCTCAAGCCAGCCTCATCCCCCGCTCTAAAGGCTTTGTCCCTGGCCCTCAGCAGCCTGAAGACAGCCCCTGTCAGCCATGGCTTCCGGTTAGCCCGAGCGACGATGGATTTTGAGAGAGTCACAACATCAATGCACTTCCTGATGTAGGAGGAAACAGAGTCAGTATACTCCTCAATGTCTGTCCGATCGTCGCAAGTGGCAGCCCTCCTAAACATGTCCCAGTCAGTAGAGCCAAAGCAGTCACGCAGTGCATCAGAGGCACCCTCAGGCCACACCCGTACCTGCTTGCGAACCGGCCTGGACGCTCTCACCATTTGTCTGTATGCGGGCAAAAGCATAACAGTGATATGGTCAGAAGGTCCAAGATGGGGGAGGGGGGCGGCTTTGAAAGCTCCTTTATGTGAAGAGTAGACCCGGTCCAGGAAGCTGTCGCCACGCGTAGGAAAATTAACATGCTGGTGAATCCTCGGAAAAACAGACTTCAGGTTAGCATGCTTAAAATCCCCAGCGAAGATGGTCAAACCGTCAGGGTGCGCTGTCTCTTGTTCACTGACAGCCTGGTACAGTTCACTAGGAGCCGCGATCCTGTCGCCTTCGATGTTGGAAGGCGGGATGTAAACCGCGACTAGCAGAATCGCGGTAAATTCCCTTGGCAGGTAAAAAGGACGGCACTTAATGATCACGAACTCCGCCAGTGGTGAGCAGTGCTTGCATACCACTACAGAGTCTCGGCACCATTCGTCACGGATGTAGACGCATATTCCACCTCCACGAGATTTACCCCCTTTCACAATGGCCCGGTTCGCCCGATAGCACGCTAGCCGCTCCAGATGTACGGCAGAGTCCGGAATGTTGACAGTCAACCAAGTCTCAGTGAACACGAGCACACAGCAGTCCCGCAGTCATTGCTGTACGCACAGTGACGAATGGACTCTCCGCCTGGAGGTGCCCAGAAAATTACTTAATAGTCTCCCATGTGGTTCTTGCAAAAGAGTGAGCACCAAATGTGACAACAGCCATGCCTAACGAGCAAAAGGACAAGGTGTGTTCTTTCATCAAAAAAGATGTGGCCAAAGAGTCTGTCAGAAGGGACATTTAAAAACACATGCAAGAACACACACAGGTGAGAAACGTTTTTCCTGCTCAGTTTGTGGCCAAAGATTGTTAGGGTTGACAAATTACAGTGGAGCCTCGGTTTTCAAACGTCCCAGTTCTCGAACAAATCAGTATTTGAACAAAAAATTCGAGATTTTTTTGCTTCGGATGTCGGACGAAATTCGGTGGTTGAACCTCGCGAGATGAGCCGAGAGGACCCGCATGCCAACTAACTCCGTTCGTTATTACATTCTCGTTATTCTGAGGATTGCATCAACTCTAATCACGCCTCCAAAGTAAGCAAGTGGGAGCAGTAAAGCCATCCTAAAACACAAAGACGCTCCTAAAGCAATGCGACAGTGAGCGCCCGGCGCGCTGCGGTTGCCAGATCGGACCAAATTAAGCTCCCTGCGCACTGAGGTCCACTTAAATTTTGGAAAGTCTATTAGGACTTCCATCCATCCATCCATCCATCTTCTTCCGCTTATCCGGGGTCGGGTCGCGGGGGCAGCAGCTTCAGGAGGGACTCCCAGACTTCCCTCTCCCCAGCCACTTCATCTAGCTCATCCCGGGGGATCCCAAGGCGTTCCCAGGCCAGCTGAGAGACATAGTCTCTCCAGCGCGTCCTGGGTCGTCCCCGGGGTCTCCTACCGGTGGGACATGCCCGGAACACCTCCCCAGGGAGGCGTCCAGGAGGCATCCTGATGAGATGCCCGAGCCACCTCATCTGGCTCCTCTCAACGTGGAGGAGCAGCGACTCTACTCCGAGTCTCTCCCGGATGACCGAACTTCTCACCCTATCTCTAAGGGAGAGCCCGGACATCCTGCGGAGAAAACTCATTTCGGCCGCTTGTATCCGGGATCTCGTTCTTTCGGTCACGACCCATAGCTCGTGACCATAGGTGAGGGTAGGAGCGTAAATCGACCGGTAAATTGAGAGCTTTGCCTTTTGGCTCAGCTCTCTCTTTACCACGACGGACCGGTACAAAGTCCGCATTACTGCCGACGCTGCACCGATCCGCCTGTCGATCTCGCGCTCCATCCTCCCCTCACTCGTGAACAAGACCCCAAGATACTTAAACTCCTCCACTTGGGGCAGGATCTCATCCCCGATCCGGAGAGGGCATTCCACCCTTTTCCGATCGAGGACCATGGACTCGGATTTGGAGGTGCTGACCCTCATCCCGACCGCTTCACACTCGGCTGCGAACCGCTCCAGTGAGAGCTGGAGATCACGGCCTGAAGAAGCCAACAGCACCACGTCGTCTGCAAAAAGCAGAGACGCGATGCTGAGGTCCCCAAACCGGACACCCTCAACGCCTCGGCTGCGCCTAGAAATTCTGTCCATAAAAACTATGAACAGAATCGGTGACAAAGGGCAGCCTTGGCGGAGTCCAACCCTCACTGAGAACGAATCCGACTTACTGCCGGAAATGCGGACCAAACTCTGGCATCGGTGATACAGGGACCGAACCGCCCTTACGAGTTGGCTCGGTACCCCGTACTCCCGAAGCACCCCCCAGAGAACCTCCCGAGGGACACGGTCGAACGCCTTCTCCAAGTCCACAAAACACATGTGGACTGGTTGGGCGAACTCCCATGCACCCTCGAGGATCCTGCTGAGGGTGAAGAGCTGGTCCACTGTTCCACGGCCAGGACGAAAGCCACACTGTTCCTCCTGAATCCAAGGTTCGACCTCCCGACGGACCCTCCTCTCCAGCACCCCTGAATAGACCTTCCCAGGGAGGCTGAGGAGTGTAATTCCCCTGTAATTGGAACACACCCTCCGGTCCCCCTTCTTAAAGAGGGGAACCACCACCCCAGTCTGCCAATCCAGAGGCACTGTCCCCGATGTCCACGCGATGCTGTAGAGACGTGTCAGCCATGACAGTCCCACAACATCCAGAGCCCTTAAGAAATCCGGGCGGATCTCATCCACCCCCGGGGCCTTGCCACCGAGGAGTTTTTTAACTACCTCAGTGACTTCAACCCCAGAGATTGGAGAGTCCATCTCAGAGTCCCCAGGCCCTGCCTCCACAATGGAAGGCGTGTCGGTGGAATTGAGGAGGTCTTCGAAGTATTCTCCCCACCGACACACGACGTCCCTAGTCGAGGTCAGCAGCACGCCATCTCCACTGTAAACAGTGTTGACGTTGCACTGCTTCCCCCTCCTGAGACGCCGGATGGTGGACCAGAATCTCCTCGAAGCCGTCCGGAAAGCATTCTCCATGGCCTCGCCAAACTCCTCCCACGCCCGGGTTTTTGCCTCAGCAACCGCCGAAGCCGCGTTCCGCTTGGCCATCCGGTACCTGTCAGCTGCCTCGGGAGTCCCGCAGGCCAAAACGGCCCGATAGGACTCCTTCTTCAGTTTGACGGCATCCCTTACCGCCGGTGTCCACCAGCGGGTTCGGGGATTGCCGCCACGACAGGCACCAATGACCTTACGGCCGCAGCTCCGTTCGGCCGCCTCAACAATGGAGGCGCGGAACAAGGTCCACTCGGACTCAATGTCCCCCGCCTCCCCCGGGACCTGGGAAAAGTTCTGCCGGAGGTGGGAGTTGAAGCTCTTCCTGACAGGGGATTCCGCCAGACGTTCCCAGCAGACCCTCACAGAACGTTTGGGTCTGCCAGGTCGGACCGGCATCTTCCCCCACCATCGGAGCCAACCCACCACCAGGTGGTGATCAGTTGACAGCTCCGCCCCTCTCTTCGCCCGAGTGTCCAAAACATGCGGCCGCAAATCCGATGACACGACTACAAAGTCGATCATCGAACTGCGGCCGAGGGCCTCCTGGTGCCAAGTGCACACATGGACACCCTTATGTTTGAACATGGTGTTCATTATAGAAAATCCGTGTCGAGCACAGAAGTCCAATAATAGAACACCGCTCGGGTTCAGATCGGGGGGGCCGTTCCTCCCAATCACGCCCTTCCAGGTCTCACTGTCATTGCCCACGTGAGCATTGAAGTCACCCAGTAGAACGATGGAGTCCCCAGAAGGAGCGCTCTCCAGCACTTCCTCCAGGGACTCCAAGAAGGGTGGGTACTCTGAGCTGCCGTTTGGTGCATAGACACAAACAACAGTCAGGACCCGTCCCCCCACCCGAAGGCGGAGGGAGGCTACCCTCTCGTTCACCGGGGTGAACCCCAATGTGCAGCCGCCCAGCCGGGGGGCAATAAGTATACCCACACCTGCTCGACGCCTCTCACCGTGGGCAACTCCAGAGTGGAAGAGAGTCCAGCCCCTCTCGAGAGGGCTTGAACCGGAACCCAAACTGTGCGTGGAGGCAAGTCCGACTATATCTAGTCGGAACTTTTCTGCCTCGCACACCAGCTCGGGCTCCTTTCCAGCCAGAGAGGTGACATTCCATGTCCCAAGAGCCAGCTTCTGCAGCCGGGGATCAGACCGCCAAGGTCCCTGCCTTTGGCCGCCGCCCAGCTCGCACTGCACCCGACCCCTTTGGCCCCTCCCACAGGTGGTGAGCCCATGGGAAGGGGGACCCACATTTCCTTTTCGGGCTTTGCCCGGCCGGGCCCCATGGGCGAAGGCCCGGCCACCAGACGCTCGCCTTCGAGCCCCGCCTCCAGGCCTGGCTCCAGAAGGGGGCCCCGGTGACCCGCGTCCGGGCGAGGGAAATCTGTTTCCATATATATTCTTCATCATAAGGGGCTTTTTGAGCCGTGCTTTGTCTGGCCCCTCACCTAGGACCCGTTTGCCATGGGTGACCCTACCAGGAGCATGAAGCCCCAGACAACATGGCTCCTAGGATCATAGGGGCACGCAAACCCCTCCACCACGATAAGGTGACGACTCATGGAGGGGCCATTAGGACTTTAAAAATATTTTCTAAATTTTAGCGACGGCTCTGTCGCAATAATGCGACCAGCACGGTGCAGTTGCGTGTTCGGCGCTGCGCTGCAGTTACGTGATCGGACAAAAATGCGCAAATGGAAAAAAATTGTTAAAAAAGACAGGTTTTTTTGCTTGGAATAGATAATTTTTTTTTCCATTATTTGTAAAGGGAAAACATTATTTGGAATTCGAACGATTCACTTCTGGAACAGCCTTCTTGAACGGATTGTGGTCGAAAACCGAGGCTCCACTGTTCTTGATCGTATGATTATGTTGGAATGTAGACTATATTGATTAACCAGTTGCTGAGGGGAACAAACTCCCCCTCCTGCCCTGTTTTTTCTCAATAAATATGTCCTTATATGTTCAGAGTTTCTGAATAGATATTTGAAAGAGTAATATGGGAAATTACTTTAAAATATATGTAGTCTCCGCTCAGCATCTGTTGCCATTTAAATTATGCCGGTTTCAAGGCTGAATTCGTGTGTCACATGACGTGCGTTCGCGTCGCACCAGAAGTCATGTCATGCAGCCTGATAATTGGCAAAAAAAAAAGTATTTCTGAGGATGCAGCCTGTGAATTGAGACACAGCGAGTGAATCTTTGTTTGCAAGACTAGTTCTCTTGCTAGCAATGAGGCTTTAACACCTACCGCTAATCAAAAATTCAAACACACTACAACCAAGCAGGGTTAGCAGATGTAGCTGTCTGTCAGACTCTAGTGGGAATTTAACTCACACCCTCTGAGTTACAATTCTAATGCTCTTATTAATGAGCTACGCGGTCTTGCCTGGCAAAACTGTGTCAACCTTTTAGAAGATTGACCAAAAGAAACGCTTGAAAATGTAGTCTAAACAGGACTGTAAGCCAGTGATTCTCATCCAGTGTGGACACATTGGTGTGCCGTCTGAAATTATAAAATTTCCCTTAATATCCTCAAAGACAATAACAACTCATCACATAACTGCTGGTCACCAGTACTATGGACAAGATAAGTGGAATTACACCCTCAACTCTTATATGTCAAGCTTGCGCAGTAAATGTTTAGTATACAATCAGGCCTCAGTGAGAATTGAACTCACGACCCCTAGTTTACAAGACCAGTGCTCTAACCACTGAGCTACAAGGCCTGTTCTGCTGTGGTTGATTATAAACTATAAATTATTTAACTACAATATTACAAAGTGGAAATCAGGATGTCACCACGTTTACCTCCCATGCTACTATTCTGCGACCAAGCAAGGCTAGATAGCTTGGCCAAGTTTGAGAATCAGTTAGCGTGCTTGAACCTCTGGTTGAAGCTGGTGGTTGAAGCTGGTGGTTGAAGCGCTAGTTTTTATGTACAAGTTTGAATGAGACAACAGCCAGGAACAGCCATGATTAATGAGAAACAGGAGGCCGGGCCAGAGCAACTTTGATAAAAGAGGAGGGGAAAGAGAAGGACGAAGAGGATATCTACAGTATGCCCTCAACTTGTCTTGAGTCAGAAGTTGATATTTTATACCAAACACTGGAAATGTTCTCAGTCTTGGAAAATGTTTGCTCATAAGAGGAGTTTGAAACTACACCTAAGAATACACACAGAAGGGAAACGTTTTTCCAACGATTCTCTCAGAAGAGGCACTTAACAAGTCACATGAGAACCCAGACTGGGGAGAAACGTTTTTCCTGCTCAGTTTGTGGCCAAAAATTCTTTCAGAAGGGTGACTTGCAAACACACACAAGAACCCACACCAGTGAGATATCCTTTTCCAGATCACTTTGTGGCCAAAGATTCTCTCACAAAGTAAACTTAAAACTACATGCAAGAACACACTCAGCTGAAAAAATATTTTTCCTGCTCAGTTTGTAGCCAATCTTTCGCAGAACTGTCACCTAAAAATAATGACAAGAACACACACAGTTGAGAAACCTTTTTCCTGCCCAGTTCCTGGCCAAATATTCTCACAGAAGGGTGACTTAAAAACACACACAAATACCCCCACCCATGAGAAACCTTTTTCCTGCTCAGTTTGTGGCCAAAGATTCGGTCAGACGGGACACTTAAAAACACATGCAAGAGTACACAGGACAGGAAACGTTTTCCTGCTCAGTTTGTGGCCAAAGATTCTATCAGAAGGTAAACTTAAAAACACATGGAAGAACACACACAGGTGAAAAAATTTTTTCCTGCTCAGCTTGTGGCCAAATATTCTCTCAGAAAGTAAACTTAAAATCAAATGCAAGAACACACTGGTGAAAAACCTGTCTCCTACTCACTTTGTGGCCAAAGATTCTCTCTGAAGAGAAACTTCAAAATCCACTAATTGTCGGACACCACGAGCGGTTACCTAATATGCAAGCCCCTTTTTTTTTGTTTGGCGCCACTGTGAGTGGCAGCCCCGCAGCAGTGTTCTCTCTTTTCCTCTTTATTTCCTTCCTTTCTCCTTTTTCTTTCTTTCTATTTGTCCATTCGGCAATGCTGGTGCTAGAGATGCACCGATCCGACTTTTTCAGTTCCGATACCGATACCGATGCCGTGCCTTTGCGTATCGGTCGATACCCGATACCGATCCGATATTATGGTTGATTTTTTTTTTTTAGACGTTTATTTCGAACATTAAAGAAATACAAGAAAAAAATAAAAATACAGAAAAATGATAACTCCATAATACAATAGAATATAAAAGAAAAAAGATATTGCATCATAATTTTCCTTTATCGTAAAATCATATTTGTTCAAAAAGGGAGTAGAAGGAAGCCTAAGCTTATCTGACTCTACCCCATGTAACTACATGTTTCTATTTAATTCTGTCAAGAATTTGTCCATAGTCAATATATTAAAGAAAGAAAAAAAAACATACATATATATATATATACATATATATATACATACATACACACATACATATATATATATATATACACATACATATATATACACATATATACACATATACATACATATATATACCATATATTTTCTCATTAAAATACAAATCAACTTAAACAACTTCACAGCATGTTACGGTATCCCGTCAATATTTTGTCCTTATACATTTTTTTAAACTTAGGTAAGGTACTACAGTTCTTTAATTCGTCACTGCTGGTGTTCCATAGTTCCACACCTCTAACTGTTATACAATGTAACTTTAAGTTTGTTCTCACCAAATCTCTTTTAAACATACGTGTTCCTCTTAAATAATGGGTACTTTCCCTCCACTCAAACAACCTCTGGATACTGTTTGGTAATTGATTATTTTTTATTTTGTACATGAGTTGGATGGTTTTAAAGTCGACTAGGTCGTTGTATTTCAGTGAGTTCAATTTAATAATTGAACTCACTGAAATAATAATTCCGATTTTATTTAAGAAGCTACATAACTCTACATGTGGAACAGAAAAGACAGTTCTCTGCTCTAAATTAGGGGTGTCCAAACTAACGGTCCAGTTTTTATTGGCCCGCAGCAAATTCTGAAAACATAATTGAATATGACCCGCACAAGAAGCTTGAGCTCAGCTTCTCAGTTTCCACACTAGATGGAGCCCGCCACACAAAGCGTTTGACGTCCCATTAACACCCCCCCGGAAGAGAAGCGAACACGCAGCGTTTGACATCCGATTAGCCCCCCCCCCCCCCCCCCCCCAATTCGGGAGAGAAGCGAACGCGCAGCCTTTGACGTCCCATTAGCAACCCGAAGAGAAGCGAACGCGCAGGGTTTGACGTCCGCTTAGCAACCCGGGGAAGAGAAGCGAACGTTCGCTCCATGTTTGCGTTTGTTTAGAAAACTCTCGTGGCATGCGGCACACGTGCTGCTAGCGTATGACGTAGCCCGCGTCCCAATAGATTAAGGAAAGTATCGGCTCACAGATCGGCTGTATTTTCCGATACCCGATCCATCTATTTTCTTGATATCGGGACCGTTATCCGATCCAGATATCGGATCGGTGCATCTCTAGCTGGTGCCATCTATCACAACTCGGTGTGTGCAGATTGTTTCGGATCGGATATTTTTTTCCCTGGGAGATGGGATGGCTGCACACATTGGTCGAGACCGGCGTGACTCTACGATGGCCATCCTGCTCATCCGGCCGGTGCTGACCAGATCCCTCGCCTTGGCCTCGCAGCCGCGACCCGTGTGGGAGGTCCGCTCCCTCATGCTCGTTGAAGCCAATGATCTTCGCCGTACCAGCCCCATGGTGACTATCTGCACGTGCCCCGACTGGGTGCCCAGGACGCTGCTCACACGTTTGCCTGTTTTGTGATGTTTTACCGATTTACGACCACGGTCCATTGGGCGGCGTTGAACTTGACTGCCCTTACACCTGTTTATGGACCCTGTGGAGGGTATTTTGCGTGTTTTGGGGTGTTCTTTGGAATTGAAGGGGGCTGGTTGGCCGGTGTTACTTTTTTCCTTTGTCTTGTTGCTTTGGTTTGATGGCTGAGATTCAAGAGTTTTTTTTTATTCAAGAGTTTTTATTCGCCATGTTTGAGCGTGCCAAACAAGGAATTTAACTTCGGTAAAAACACACCCTCAACATTTAGGTGACTAACAACATTCAGGACGTGAATAATGGCAAAAACAGTGTAGACAAATTCAAAAAGGTGTGAAGAGCTGAAGAGATGTTATTGCACAGTAATGTCTCTGAGACTCTATGAGTGGTGTGAGTTCATCAGAGCAACAGCCTGGGGGAAGAAGCTGTCTCTGTGTCTGCTGGTTTTGGCGTACCGAGCTCTATAACGCCGTCCGGAGGGGAGTAGTTCAAACAGACTGCAACCTTGGTGAGAAGGGTCTGTAGAGATGTTCCTTGCCCGATTCCTGGTCCTAGACAGGTACAAGTCTTAGATAGATGGGAGGTTGATTCCAATGATCTTTTCTGCAGTTCTGATTGTCCGTTGTAGTCTGTGCTTGTCTTGTTTGGAGGCCGATCCAAACCAGACAGTGATGGACGTGCAGAGGACAGACTGGATGATGGCAGTGTAGAAGGTCTTCAGAAGCTCTCGCGGCAGGTTGAACTTCTTGAGCTGTCTCAGGAAGTACAGCTTCTGCTGGGCTTTCTTCCGGACAGAGTCTATGTGGCCAGTCCATTTCAGGTCCTGAGAGATTGTGGTTCCCAGGAACTTGAAGGTGTCTGTGGAGAGATTAGTATTACTGCGGATAGTGAGGGGTAAAAGTGGTGAAGGGTCTCGCCTGAAATCCACTGTCATCTCCACGGTCTTGAGCGGGTTCACCTCCAGATGGTTTTGACTGCACCAGTGGACCAGACGCTCCACCTCTTGTCTGTACGCAGTCTCATCACCGTCCTGGATCAGTCCGATGAGAGTGGTGTCGTCTGCATACTTCAGGAGCTTCACAGGAGAGTCACCTGAGGAGAAATCATTGGTGTAGAGAGAGAAGAGCAGTGGGGAGAGGACGCACCCCTGAGGGGCTCCAGTGTTGGTGGTCCGGGTGTCAGATGTGATGCCCCCCAGCCTCAAACGCTGTCTCCTGTTGGTCAGGAAGCTGGTGATCCACTGACAGGTGGAGGCAGGCACCGCAAGCTGGATGAGCTTCTGTTGGAGGATGTCAGGGGCGATGGTGTTGAACGCCGAGCTGAAGTCCACGAACAGGATCCTGGCGTACGTTCCTGGGGTGTCCAGGTGGTGCAGGATGTAGTGCAGTCCCGTGTTGACCGCATCATCCACTGACCTGTTTGCCCGGTAGGCAAACTGGAGGTGGTCAAGCAGGGGGCCCATGACCTCCTTCAGGTGGTTCAGCACTAACCTCTCGAACGATTTCATGACCACAGATGTCAGTGCGACGGGTCTATAGTCATTCAAACCTGTGATGGCGGGCTTCTTGGCCACTGGAACGATGGTGGAGCTCTTGAAGCACGAGGGCACCTCACACAGCTCCAGAGAACGGTTAAAGATCCGTGCAAAGGTGGGCGCCAGCTGCTCAGCGCAGACTTTCAAGTAGGAAGGTGACACGCCGTCTGGGCCCGGTGCCTTTCTGGTCTTTTGTCTCCGGAACAGCTGGCGCACTTCCTCCTCGCGGACCTGGAGTGCCGGCGCGGCCTCTGCAAGAGAGTGAGTGGGTGACAACGATGATACAGGTGTGGACAGAGCAGTTGTGGGTAGAGGTGAGTATGTAGATTGTGCTGCCGGAGGTCCCGTTGTGTGGGAGGACAGATAAAACCTGCAGTAGAACTTGTTTAGCTGGTTAGCAAGCCTTGGGCTCTCGACAGGACGGGGGGTTCGTTTCTTGTAGCCCGTGATGCTCAGCAGACCTTTCCACACCGTTGAGGGATCAGGATTGGCAGAGAGGTGTCTCTTCAGGTTCTCCCCGTAGCACCTCCTGGCTTTCCTGACCTCTCGGTTCAGTGTGTTTCTGGTCTGCCTGAACAGCTCGCGGTCGCCGCTCCTGTAGGCCTCCTCCTTGACTTTGCGCAGCCTCCTGAGGTTCGGTGTAAACCAAGGTTTGTCGTTGTTGTACGTGCAGAAGGTCTTAGTCTGCACACACAGATCCTCACAAAAACTGATGTATATGTGACAGTGTCAGTGAGTTCATGAAAGTCTGAAGTTGCAGCTTCGAAAGCTCCCCAATCGCTGCAGTCAAAGCAGGCTTGGAGGTCCTGCCTTGACTCCACTGTCCACTTCCTCACAGTCCTCACCACAGGCTTAGAAGTTTTTAGTTTCTGCCTGTAGGCCGGGATCAGATGAACTAGACAGTGGTCCGAGAGTCCTAAAGCTGCACGAGCCGCAGAGTGGTATGCATCCTTGATCACGGTGTAGCAGTGGTCCAGAGTCTGTGCCCCTCTGGTGGGACACGTTACGTGCTGTCTGTATCTGGGGAGTTCGTGTGTGAGGTTCGCCCTGTTAAGATCACCCAGAACAATGATTAGTGAGTTTGGTAGAAGTTTCTCCATGTCTGTTACCTGGTCAGCCAGCATCTGCGTGGCTTCACTCGCACGTGCGTGTGGTGGGATGTAAACAGCCGTCATGACGATCGAGGAGAACACGTGGTGAATAGAACGGCCGGCAGTTTATGAAAAGTGTTTCTAGGAGAGGGCTGCAAAACTCTTTCAACACCGTGACATCAGTACACCAACGTTCATTAATGTAGAAACAGAGACCACCTCCCTTTGATTTTCCGGAGAGCTCCGCGCTGCGATCTGCTCGCATTAGCCTGAACCCGGCTAGCTCCACGGCGTGGTGGGGGGTTTGTTCGCTAAGCCACGTTTCCACAAAGCACAGCGCAGCGGATCTGCTGAAGTCCGTGTTCCTTGAAGTGAGGAGCAGCAGTTCATCCATTTTGTTCGCCAGGGAGCGGACATTCGCCAGATGAATTGACGGTAGGGCAGAACGGAACCCTTTCTGCCTCAGCCTTACGAGTGCTCCGGCTCGCTTTCCGCGCCGCCGTCGTCGCGCTAGCTTGTACAGCACCGCCGCTCCGGCTAGAATCTCCGACAAACAGTCTGAATCGGAGAGAACAGGAGAGAAAATACCAGAAGAAGTCTGTCCGATGTTTAACAGAGCTTCTCTGGTAAAAGTGATCCGGGATGGACAGCAGAGGACACAGAAAACACACAAAATAAGACAAATAAACAGAGAGCGACTCACCGTGGCTGCCATCCGCGGCGCCATCATATGACGTCACTGAGTTGCGCTCATGTCATCTGGGTGTCTTTTACATACCAGCTCTATCAAAGTCAAAAGTCAAAGTCAGCTTTATTGTCAATCTCTCCACATGTCACAACACACAAAGAGACCGAAATTACGTTTTCTCTATCCCACGGCGACTGGGGCCTGAATTTCCCCACTCCCGGGGATCTATAAAGTTTCAATCAATCAATCAATCAATCAATCAATCAATCAATCAATCAATCAATCAATCAATCAACCAATCAATCAATCAATCAATCAATCAATCAATCAATCATCTGTCTTGGTTCCTGTTCGAGTGGTGCTCACCAACTTATTTTGCAAGAACCACATGGGAGACAATTAAGTCTTTTTGGGCACCTGCAGGTGGAGAGTCCATTCGTCAATGATCGAACGACGTCTGACTCTCGCTTCCCGCAAGAGCGTTTTTATTGAGAAAAACAGGGTGGGGGTGACAGTGGACTGGATAGAGAAGAAAAAGCCCTTGACCTCTAGTCAAAGCATAGCAGGAGATGTTTTACGACATTGTGTAGGATGGGACAATCTATGTTATTTATTACTGGTTACGCACCAACATAAGCATAAAACTAATCTAGCTAGGTTATTTATTACTGGTTACATACATTCCAACATAATCATATGATCAAGATAGTTTGGAAAACCCTGACAGCTCCCACAATTGTCATGCTGTTATGTTTTGTGAGTTGTTTTTGTCTTGTCCTGTTTGTCGTATTGTCACTTCCTGTTTTGTTTTGGTAACTCTCCTCTCGTTTCAGTTCGTGGGTCCTTCCTCTGTGTGTCAGGCTACTTGTCTTCCCTGATCCCAATTGTGTGCACCTGTGTCTTTGGTCCTAATTGTCTGCACCTGTGTCCTCACCTTTCTATGTGTATTTAGCCAGCGTCTTCCCCTTGTCTTGTGCCAGTGCGTCTGTTGGATTTTGTCCACAATTTAGGGAGCGCGCTATCTGCGCCTCATGGCCATTGCCAATCACCTGTTATCCAATTTACTCACTGCATGCTCGTTTGATTTCTTCAGATTTAGGAAAATGCTAAGACACTGAAGCAGAAATTAGACTTACACAGGTTGGTTGAGTTCAATCACAATTCTTGTTAAGAAAGCTCTGTTTTCAGGAAAGTACAATACAGCGCTGGGCCTTTCAAGAGCAGAGAGTCTCCATTCAGAAAACGCCACATTCAAGGTTCTTTGGTCAGCTTATATTCATTTCCACATGCCAATGTGGGCCGAGTTTGTTGGGTGATGAGTCAGGGGGTGTGGCAAGTTCGCAGGAGATTCTGATTTCATGGGAGTGGGTGGTGGTTATGAGCGATTCAGTGTGTGTGGGGGCTGTTGTCTTCCATCCCGTCTTTCGGCCTTGGCGATCATCTTTGGCCGAGTCCTTGGCTGGCTCCCTCTGGCACCTGCTGGTTTTTATCTCCAAGTGACCTTCCTGTAAACATTCCCCTCCATTCTTGCACATAGACTGTCTCACCTCATCCTTTCATAATTATTTCAATTTTGTCATTTTGTACGAAATTATGTGAGCTTTTTGTCTGTGACATCATTAATCTATTAATGTTCCTTGACTATGCAAAGTTTGTTCTTTTGATACTCCATGTCTTTGCTTACGTCATTATTTTCTTAGTTTAATCATGCTTCCAACCATATATTTTCTTTGTTAGGCAAAATATTTCCCTCTGTCCAGAACGTTCAGTAGTAATCGAAAATTGGCGTCTAGCATTAGTCAAAACATAAAATACAATCAAGTACTGAACATTTTTAGACGACTTTGGCAGTGTCCGTGATTTAGAGAATCATCAGGCATGCATTAAACAGTTCCTTAAGGGTCATTAAGCTATTCAAGCAATATATCAAAAAACATTTGTTATTTCAAAGTGCTCAGAAATATATATCAGTTCATAAAGTTATAAAAACCTTTGTCATTACCACCTATCAAAAATGTCTAGTTATGTCTTCTTTATTGAGTTGGTGTGTAGGTATAATTATATGCTTAAAATGTTTCTTTTATTGATTGAATATGTGAATATACTTTTCTACTTATGTACTTTATTCAATGAGGTTTGAGCATATCTGTTTTTGTAGCTAGGCAGGACTTTTTGTATTTTGACCCCATTCCTTCACGTCTTGTCCCGTCTTGAGCACCAGCGATCGCGTGAGTAACAGATATTGCTTTAGAGAACCTAGTTTAGAAGATACCTTTTTTTTGTCAAGCCTGAGCGCTGTTTTTCAATTTTGTTTTTTGCCACCGTGTTTTCCCTCGTTTTGAGGTGCTTTTGGTTTTTGCTGTCTTCAGCCTTGTTTTCCCTCTTTTTGAGGCGCTTTTGGTTTCTTTGTGCTGTCTCCAGCCTGTTCGAATAAATACCTTTTGTTTGCACTCTGCATCCGAGTCCTCTCCCTGATCCAAGCCTGACAACAATAGCTCATACAAGATGTCTCCCGGGTCTCTTAGCTGGCTCGTGTCTTTGTTTGTTAGCCTTGGAAACTCCTCTATCTTGTTTAGCAGTGTGTCCTCAATTGCTTCTGAGGAACGGTGACACTCTTCAAGCCGTTCCCAAATCATCTTTACGCCTCCAGCGGGTACTGCATGAACCCTTTTCACCTGTTCTGCAGATCTTGGATCTAGCCACCTTGTTAGTAGGTCGAACTCCTCTCTTTCTGATAAATTTAAGTCTTTAGTCGCGCCAATAAATGATACTTTCCATGTCCAATAGTTTTGCGGTTTGTCGTCAAATTGCAGTAAACCAACGCTGACGAGTTACCGTATTTTCACGATTAAAACGTGCACCGTAATAAAAGGCGCAGTCTCAGTTATGTGTGCCATGACTGTGTTTAACACACATATGGCGCACCGCATCATAGGGTGCGGGTTTTATATATACAATCCACGCCCCTTTAACGTTCTCATGGCGCTCTCAACTACGTCCGCCTTACAACAACACACACAAACAAACACATACACACACACACACGCACACAAATACACACACGCAGCAGTGACTCTCCAATACACATCGATACCAAATGATCAGGTGTTGCTTTCCCGCCTTTTCCGGACAGTATAAAAGCTTCTTACCTGGAGATGGAGGATGTTGTTACATCTGCTGAAGTGCCATGTGTACTGACCCCCATTAAACAACCCAAGATCTTGCCAATAAAGAACAAACCGTTACCCCACATCTTAGTTTTCCTGACCCAACAACGGACATCATCAACAACACTTATCCCACTTGCTTCCTTTGGAGGCATGATTAGAGTTGTTGCAATCTTCAGAGTAACTAGAATGTAATAACGAACGGAGTCAGTTGGCATGCGGGTCCTCTCGTGAGGTTTGACAATCGAATTTCGTTCGACATCCGGAGCAAAAAATTCTCGAATTTTTTGTTCAAATATTGATTTGTTCGAGAACCGGGACGTTCAGAAACCGAGGCTCCACTGTAAAAGAATGTAACATTAACTTTCGACGAGGATGGGATTTGAACCCATGCGTGCAGAGCACAATGGATTAGCAATCCATCGCCTTAACCTCTCGGCCACCTCGTCTTGCTCATATGGCATTGACAACACGTTGTGCCGAGATACTTTGTGTGAAAATCCGACGAGTATGATGAAATGCTGAGTGGAGAGCACAATGGAGTAGCAACCCATCGCCTAAATATCTCAGCCATCGCATCTCATGCATGAGTTGTATGGGCGACATGATATGTCATGTACGGGGTAGTATAAGCTACAAGGTAAAATGATACGATACTTTAGATGTGAAATGAAGAAGAGCTAAGCCACAAAAGAAGTGACACTGTCAGCAAAGAAAAACATTTTTTCAATGTTGTCTCACCCCGAATCTTTGGGATCATCGGCTCTGCGCAGTTGGATAGTTCCACTAACATTTTAACATCAACATTCTTTCATGGTCTGCCTGGGTATCTCGGCTGAAGATCCTAAAGAAAAGAACCTAAATTTCTTGTATGCTATTGCATGACTGTATAGCCTCCGGCCGTCATGACTACATTTTACCGTGGCACCATTGAGAGCGTCCTCTCCAGCTGTATTGCTGTTTGGGGTGGCGGCTGCACTGACTACAACTGGAAGGCCCTGCAGCGCATAGTGAACACGGCTGGTAAGATTATTGGTGCTTCACTCCCCTCCTTGAAAGACATTTACATCTCCCATCTCACCCGCAAGGCGACCACGATTGTGAGTGATGTGAGTCACCCCGCTCACTCTTTGTTTGATCTTCTGCTCTCTGGGAAGAGGTATAGGAGCCTGCGCTCCCGCACCACCAGACTCAACAACAGCTTCATACTCCAGGCTGTTAGGATCCTGAACTCGCTTCCCTTTCTGCGTAGCGTCCTGTACTTTTGCGCTATGCTTACTGTCTGCTGTATGCACACTGGCTCCGTTTTGCTCTTCTTATTTATTGTGTTATCTGTTTATTTATTATTTGTTCATCACTCTTATTTATTGTTTGTGCCTTCTTGTTTTTATATTGTGTCGTTTACTTGTATGTCTTTCGTGTAATATGTCTCGTCGCCGTGGGATAGAGAAAACGTAATTTCGGTTTCTTTGTATGTCTTGACATGTGAAGAGATTGACAATAAAGCTGACTTTGACTTTTTGACTTTTGTGGCCGTAGCATCCCCGGAACGAATCTGGGTCATGGCGTATTTAAATTACCTTGCTGAATTTGTCCGTTGTTCACTGTTAGACGCAGAGACCACTGCTCCAGCAGAAGAAGCCGAAACCCTACAAACAGCAACCACAGAATCATCTCAACCACTAGACCGGACCCAGACCGACCCTCTATCGCCTACAGCCGCCGGTACGGAGACCAACCATGCTCAGCAGCTCCCACATGCTTCAGACCCCCCCACCTCTCCAACTCCAGAAACCCATCACCCCCCCCTCCTCTCATCCACCCCCCACACCTCACCCTACACACCCCCAGAACCCCACCCCCCTTCTCTAATCCACCCCCCACTTCCCACCCTCCTCCATATCCCTTTCTCCCTCCCCCCCTCCACTGCCCTTCTCATCACACATGAATGAGAGGATTGAACGGGCAAACATCAATATAGCCAGCCCCCATCGATGCTCCACCCAGGATCCCCAAACCGACCTGAACGAACCCAGCCCCCATCGATGCTCCACCCAGGCTCAACCCCTCCCCATAAGCAAACTGAACAGCTCTCTACACAAACCCCCTTTCCCTCACCTAACTCCCCCCATACGTCCTCCCTTGTCCCATTACTCCCCGCAAGCCAGAGTTCTAAAGAAAATTCCTCACCCAAAAACAGCAAGAACAAGGTCACACAGCAACATACTCCAGAAGCTATCACAACGCTGATCACTCCTAGAATAAACAACCCTATCATCCTAGTTTGTTCCGTCCCTGGATCAAACCTGATACCCATCCGTCAGAAACAGCTCCAGAAATCAAAACACTCCACCAGAACCAAAACAATTCGAGCGGCCCTGCTCAATATTAGATCATTAGTCAATAAATCACTTCTCATCAATGACCTCATTACGAGTAATGAATTAGATATCATGTTTCTTACAGAGACCTGGCTTGATCTAGATAACAGAGAATATATCCTTAATGAATCAACTCCACCTAATTCCAACTGCATTGACGCCCTCAGAATCGGAAAGAGAGGGGGAGGCGTTTTCCTAATCTATTCTGATTTGTTTCAATGTAAACGGACGTCATTTGGAGATTGTCTTTCGTTTGAGTATCTTGCAGTTGTAATGAAGTCTTCTCCCCCTGTCCTACTTATGGTTGTATACAGACCCCCAGGTTATGCTAATAACTTCTTCGTCGAATTCTCTGAACTCCTCGCTATAATCTCCTTGGAACATGACTAGAGATGCACCGATCCGACTTTTTCAGTTCCGATACCGATACCGATGCCGTGGCTTTGCGTATCGGTCGATACCCGATACCGATCCGATATTATGGTTGATTTTTTTTTTTTAAACGTTTATTTCGAACATTAAAGAAATACAAGAAAAAAATAAAAATACAGAAAAATGATAACTCCATAATACAATAGAATATAAAAGAAAAAAGATATTGCATCATAATTTTCCTTTATCGTAAAATCATATTTGTTCAAAAAGGGAGTAGAAGGAAGCCTAAGCTTATCTGACTCTACCCCATGTAACTACATGTTTCTATTTAATTCTGTCAAGAATTTGTCCATAGTCAATATATTAAAGAAAGAAAAAAAAAACATACATATATATATATATACATATATATATACATACATACACACATACATATATATATATATATACACACATACATATATATACACATATATACACATATACATACATATATATACCATATATTTTCTCATTAAAATACAAATCAACTTAAACAACTTCACAGCATGTTACGGTATCCCGTCAATATTTTGTCCTTATACATTTTTTTAAACTTAGGTAAGGTACTACAGTTCTTTAATTCGTCACTGCTGGTGTTCCATAGTTCCACACCTCTAACTGTTATACAATGTAACTTTAAGTTTGTTCTCACCAAATCTCTTTTAAACATACGTGTTCCTCTTAAATAATGGGTACTTTCCCTCCACTCAAACAACCTCTGGATACTGTTTGGTAATTGATTATTTTTTATTTTGTACATGAGTTGGATGGTTTTAAAGTCGACTAGGTCGTTGTATTTCAGTGAGTTCAATTTAATAATTGAACTCACTGAAATAATAATTCCGATTTTATTTAAGAAGCTACATAACTCTACATGTGGAACAGAAAAGACCAAAGGCAATGGCATCAGGCAGACTACACAGTTCTCTGCTCTAAATTAGGGGTGTCCAAACTAACGGTCCAGTTTTTATTGGCCCGCAGCAAATTCTGAAAACATAATTGAATATGACCCGCACAAGAAGCTTGAGCTCAGCTTCTCAGTTTCCACACTAGATGGAGCCCGCCACACAAAGCGTTTGACGTCCCATTAACACCCCCCCGGAAGAGAAGCGAACACGCAGCGTTTGACATCCGATTAGCCCCCCCCCCCCCCATTCGGGAGAGAAGCGAACGCGCAGCCTTTGACGTCCCATTAGCAACCCGAAGAGAAGCGAACGCGCAGGGTTTGACGTCCGCTTAGCAACCCGGGGAAGAGAAGCGAACGTTCGCTCCATGTTTGCGTTTGTTTAGAAAACTCTCG
This sequence comes from Syngnathus typhle, assembly GCF_033458585.1. NCBI lineage: Eukaryota > Metazoa > Chordata > Actinopteri > Syngnathiformes > Syngnathidae > Syngnathus > Syngnathus typhle. The sequence continues at coordinate 15,398,198 of NC_083746.1, read as the reverse complement.
TGGCATGCGGCACACGTGCTGCTAGCGTATGACGTAGCCCGCGTCCCAATAGATTAAGGAAAGTATCGGCTCACAGATCGGCTGTATTTTCTGATACCCGATCCATCTATTTTGTTGATATCGGGACCGATATCCGATCCAGATATCGGATCGGTGCATCTCTAAACATGACTGTATATCAATAGTAGGTGACTTTAATATTCACATAGACAACCTCAATGATAATAACATCAAAGAACTAAACAACCTCCTTGACACCTTCGACCTATCCCAGCATATCTCTGGACCTACACACAACAGAGGCCATACACTAGATTTATTCATAACCAGAGGTCTTGAGTCATCTTTCCTCTCAGCAGTCAATATTGCCTTATCTGATCACTTCTGCATCTTTATCGAAATGAAGGTCACCCCTATAGCTCTCAGTCAACCACAAACCATTAAAAAGCGGCACTTTAATCAGGCCACTAGTACACTATTTATGGAGGCCTTCTCGCAGGCCCCTACCCTTCCATCAGAATCTGTCAATGACCTCCTAGAAAGCACCATGGACATACTCTCTCTCTGTAAAAGATAAAAAAGAGAGTCTAGAAAAGCAGAACGCAAATGGCGGAAAACTAAACTTCACATTCATCATGATATTTACAAAGACCGCCTTAAATCCTATAACCAAGAACTAAAAAACCCCAGACAATCTTTCTTTGCTGACATAATCAACAAAATCACAAATGACGCTCGTACTCTCTTTGCCACCATTAACAGGCTAACAAACGCCCCCCCTCCAATTGCCCCTGATTTCCTATCCACTGTCAAATGCAATGGATTTGCAACCTTCTTCAAGGATAAAATTAAAAACATCAGATTAGCCATCAGTAAAAGGACCTATGGCACCAATGCACCAACTGAAAAGGTGCCTAGTAAACATGACCCAATTTAATATCATTGACCAAAAACAACTAGAAGAAACAGTGCAAAGCCTTAAATCCTCAACATGCTGCCTTGACACCTTGCCAACAAGCTTTCTAAAAAAATGTCCACAAATGCCTTGCCCCAGACCTACTGCAGATAATAAACACTTCTCTACTTACAGGCATCTTTCCACGATCTTTGAAAACTGCTGTTGTGAAGCCCCTATTAAAGGAGCCTAATCTTGACCACTCCATAATCAGCAATTTCAGACCAGTATCAAATCTTCCTGTTTCAAGCAAAATACTCGAAAGAACTGTCTATCAACAACTCTGTGCCTTCCTATCCTCCAATAACATACTAGATCCCTTCCAATCCGGTTTCCGACCCCATCACAGCACCGAAACTGCGCTTCTCAGAGTTATCAATGACATCCGAATGAACACGGATTCAGGTAAAATCTTAATTCTAGTGTCACTAGACCAGGGGTGGGCAAACTTTTTGACTCGCGGGCCGAACTGGGTTCTAAATTTGGACCGGTGGGTCGAACCAGGAGCAGATGGACGTAGGCTTTGTGTGAAGTCATATAAGCGACCTGCAAAGGTCATTGCATAAAAGATTTTGGCCTTTAGTAGGTAGTAAAGCATGGATATTCCAAACAAGTTTTTTGAAAACAAATGCATTTATTAACAGCATTAAAAAAAAAAAAAAATTCACAAAAAAACCTGCTATCAGTGATTCTCATAAAATACGACACTGTTATTATGAATAACAGAATAACGTCACGTCGCGTACGTCGGGCCAAATTGGCGACTCTTTTAAACGCTCGGCACTGTGTTCACCTTGCTTTTCCTTGGGGGACTCATTTTAATGGAAAGATTCCAGGGGAAGGTTTGTGGCTGGCTTTAGCGCAAAACTGCATCTGAAAGCTCAGCGCGCGAATTACAAGAATGCTGTCGTCAAAGCCCACGCTCTAAATTCGGGACTGATACGAATAGAGCGAGAGTGCGCCATGTCCGTACTACTGAGTACGTACACGCACTTGTGAGTGTGCACCGAGCTTTCTGACACGGCTTCTGGTAGTAAATGCGCATGCGAGCGCTTCGCCATCTACTGGGGAAACGCAGTCATTGCAGGCAAAATTACCAAAAAAAAAAAAGTTTAATAATACAATTTGTTCAGGGTTGGCGAGCCGGATTAAACGGTCCCGTGGGCTGGATGTGGCCCACGGGCCGTAGTTTGCCCACCCCTGCACTAGACCTTAGTGCTGCGTTCAATACGGTTGACCATGAAATTCTATTAGACAGACTGGAAAACTGGGTGGGTCTTTCCGGCAAGGTTCTTGACTGGTTCAGATCCTATCTGCAAGACAGGAACTACTTTATCTCTATCGGCAATTTCATCTCTGACCTGACCAATATGACATGTGGGGTACCCCAAGGCTCAATCCTAAATCCGGTCCTATTCAATCTCTACATGCTCCCAATTGGCCCAATACTCCAAAAAACAACATAGCCTACCACAGCTACGCAGATGACACACAACTTTACATAGCCCTCTCATCGGATGACTATACCCCTATAAATACACTATACCAAACCATTGAGCAAATAAATGACTGGATGTGCCAGAATTTCCTCCAACTAAACAAGGACAAAACAGAGATAATTGTCTTTGGCGCTAAAGCAGAAAGGCTCAAAGTCACTGCTCAATTAAAATCCCTAGCCCTTAAACAAAAGGAACAAGTACAAATTCTTGGCATTATTATTGAAAATGTGCCTTCTTCCAGCTAAAAAAAATAGCAAGGCTCAGAGGCTATACATCCAAACAAGATCTTGAAAAATTAATTCATGCCTTCATATCTAGCAGATTGGACTATGGGAACAGCCTCTTCGAAGGCCTACCAAAGAAAGCTATGAAACAACTACAGCTCATTCAAAATGCTGCTGCTCGAGTTCTAACAAGAACCAAGAAAGCAGAACACATTTCACCAATACTCAAGTCCCTACACTGGCTACCAGTATGCCATAGAATAGATTTTAAGATTCTGCTAATAGTTTATAAATCTCTAAATGGGCCAGGGCCAAAATACCTCTCTGAACTGCTCCAACACTATGAACCTTCTAGATCACTTAGGTCATCGGGAACAGGCCTGCTAATTGTTCCCAGGTACAAAACAAAACATGGTGAAGCTGCTTTTTGCCATTATGCCCCCCATAGCTGGAATAAACTCCCAGAGGACATTAGATCTGCCCCTACTGTTAGGGTTTGCAGAATATCTTTATCGTATGATTATGTTGTAATGTAACCTGTAATAATTTAACTAGCTTGTCCTGTCTAGACAAAAGTAGTTGACCAAAGTGCTAAGATCTTTTCAACTGATTGACTAGACGCAGAGGAAGCAATCAAAGTTGCTTTGTTTACAGAAAGTCGTAAAAGGCCCCCTGCTATGCTTTGATCAGCAGGGGAGCAGCTTCACCCCCTCCTGTGTGTTCCCACACCCCCACTTTCAACCCCACTCTTTTTCTCTCAATAAATATGCACCTGAAAAGGCCTGAGTCAGACCTCCATTCGACCATCGCTGTAACCACAGCTATGAATGGACTCTCCGCCTGCAGATGTTTAAAATGACTTACTTGACTCCTGTGTGGTTCTTGCAAAATAAGTTAGAGTGAGCACCACCCTAACACCTACCCTACCCATCTTTAAATCTAAACTTCATCTAAATAAAACTTCAAACTTTTTTATTCTCTTTTGCTTTCTAGCTGCTTCTAAAGCAATGATGTTGTTTTTGTTTCTGTTTGTTTATCATAATCTAAAATGTTCTTAAATGTTCTTAAATGAATTTATGCCAGGCTCTGACCTGATGTGATTCTGTTCTATAATCTATCAATGACGTTAAATCTATTTTTTTAAATGAATTTATGTACCGTATTTTGCGCCCTATTAGGCGCACCGGGGTATAAGGCGTACCTTCAATTAACGGCCCATTTTAAAACTTTGTCCATATATAAGGCGCACCGAACTATAAGGCGCATAAAATAGAAGCTTTACTGCAACAAACTGAGGTTGACTAGGGTTGCGGTATGCACCCACTAGCCAATAACCAATGAGCCCTCTGTAAACAATCGCGCTTCTCAAACGATCTCCTATAAAATTATTGGAACTGACTAAAGTTCGATCTAACGCATTGGTACTACTTACATATGTTTCCCTTCCATATCGATCCGTAGATTTACTCGAAACATTAACAGAGCAGCCTATTTTGACATGAAGTAGCCTCACGCGTATAGCAGCTATCATTATAGCATTAGCCATCCGCAATTTCCTATGAGCCTCAGCTCGCAATCTCCCATGAGCCTCAGCAAAGTGTAAACAATTGCGTTTCTCAAACGATCTCCTATAAAATGATCAGAACTGACTAAAGTTCGATCTAACGCATTGGTACTACTTACCTATGTTTCCCTTCCATATCGATCCGTAGATTTACTCAAAACATGAACAGAGCAGCCTATTTTGACATGAAATAGCCTCGCGCGTATAGCAGCTATCGTTATAGCATTAGCCATTCGCAATTTCCTATGAGCCTCAGCTCGCAATCTCCCATGAGCCTCAGTAAAGTGTAAACAATCGCGTTTCTCAAACGATCTCCTATAAAATGATCAGAACTGACTAAAGTTCGATCTAACGCATTGGTACTACTTACCTATGTTTCCCCTCCATATTGATCCGTAGATTTACTCGAAACATGAACAGAGCAGCCTATTTTGACATGAAATAGCCTCGCGGGCACAACAGCTATTCGGTGACGGCCCCTGACTACAGTTACCGTAATGTTGGGAAGCGATGCGACCTTGTAATTTACTAGTCGTACTAAAACGTACTAAAACATTGTGGCAGAGCACTGTGTACAACCAGTATGGATCAACAAATTCATCACTTGATCCATAAATATGGCGCACCGGACTATAAGGCGCACTGTCGACTTTTGATAAAAATTTAGGTTTTTAGGTGCACCTTATAGGGCGGAAAATACAATAAATGCTATGCATTGCTTCACCTGCTTTCAAAAATTTGTTTTGTAAAGCACTTTGAATTGCCTCTGTGTATGAAATGTGCTATATAAATAAATTTGACTTTGACTTTGTTACCAAACAGCCTTCTGTTGAACACAAGCTTCCAGACATTACGTCCAACTACGTTTCAACATCAACTTTATTTCATAAAGTTCTTCCTAATTCATCTTGGCGAAACTCCCTTAGGCGTTCCCATTTTTTTTTTTAGGCCTGGCAGCAGTAGACACACAATTATGACTCTGAAAGGACACGTCCAAACCGGCTATGATATCAGAATAATCACTGAAATGCAGTCCTCAGGTCCATGTCATATTCGCTACCAATCGGAATGTAACGAAACTGTTTCTACCCAGTCACGAACTGGGGACTTTTCGCGTCTTAGGCAAACGTGATAATCACTACACTATGGAAACATCTGCTAGAGTGGTGCACCTTACTTACTGGACCAAAGGTGAGGGCTGCTGGGCACCAAGCGCACCCGAACCATCACTATTTGAGATCTTTACGGTTACTCCATCATTTATTCACATTTGGTGAAACCTCCCCAAATCCCCACTCAAACATGCAAAGCATACGATTCGACATGAAAGCAAATCCATTTGTATCATGTAAGGACTTTTGACTTGTGATCTGGTGCTCCCTGTGTGGAGTTTGTAGGTTCTCCGGGTTTTCCTCCCACATCACAAAAACATGCTTGGTCAGCCGATTTAGTAATCCAAACTGCCCATAGGTGTGAGTGCCAGTGTGAATGATTGTTGTCTCTGTGTGCCCTGCGATTGTCTGGCAACCGGTTATAACGTGTCCCCCGCCTACTGTCCGATGACTGCTGGGATAGGCTCCAGCACGCCTGCGACCCCTCGCAGTACCGATAATGGACGGAATGGATGGAATTGAATGCCGATCAGTTTAGGGCCTGAAGAGGGAGCAACAGCAATATGCAGATACTCCTATTAGTTTATACAAACATATCAATCAATGTGTAAATAATTTACCCAAACACAGTTGCTCAATCAGAGCACAGACACAGCACACAGAGCTTTGTGACTTTCACTTACACATAGGCAGTGAGCACAGACACGGCACACAGAGCTCAGTTAAGTTCCATGACACATAGTCACAAAACAGTCAGTATATAACAGGACATTCAGGTGATAACAGAACAGACCTTATCCTTCCCTTCCGTTCCCTTCCTAGTTCCTGCTTTTGGTCAGTATAAAGCCTTCTGATTTGAAGTTTGACGTTGTTGTTTCATCTGCTGAAGTGCCTTGTGCACTGACTGCCATTAAAAAACCTAATATCTGTTACAAAAACTGTTACTCCACATTTTTGTTTTCCTTGCTTAACGATGGACACCTTGAACAAAACGCAACAGGCCGTTTTAGCTATACTATTCACGGCCTCGGCTCGGCAAACTGAGGCTCAATTCCCCGACACGGAGTCTAAAATCAAAAGGATCATAAGACTTGTTTCCAACCAGGGACCTTCAGCGTGTGAGGGAATGTGATAACCACTACACCATGGAAACTGCGCTGACACATAGCCTTTTGAAGAGCCTGGCAAAAGTTAAACAAAAGTGCGAAACCTGGTTTTCACCCAGTCTCAAATCAGGTACCCTTTAGCGAAACGACGCAGCCTGGGCTCGGCAAATCGGGCTTCAATTCCCCGACGTGTTTATTTCTTTGTATGGAAAAATTGCTTTTGCTGGCACAGTTTTGAAAAGCAAATCAAAAAGTTTATAAGTGCCTGCTTTCTTCCTCACTCACTTTTGTTGAACTTTTGCCAGGCTTCTCAAAATGCTTTGGACTTCACAGCAGTTTCCATAGCGTAGTGGTCATCATGTTCTTCTAAGACGCGAAACACCCCCTGTTTGAGACTGGGTGGAAACAACATTTTCTAAATCTATTTGTCAGTGTTGTCTGCTTTGCAAAGTGTGCCAGAGACACCTCGGCAAACAGGAGCCATATAGTATTTGATAAAGTAATCACATGTTCTCCGAGTTACAATGTCAACTGGTGGAACTTACTTTAGATCTTGGATGGTTTTAAAGCTAATGCTCTTCTGGATTACCGAGTAATCGGTTGAGACCGGCGTAACTCTACGACGGCTTCCTGCTTATCCGGCCGGTGCTGACGGGTCCCTCGCCTTGGCCTCGCAGCCTCGTGCTCGTCGGAACCAACGACTTTCGCCGTGCTAGCCCCGTGGTGTCCATCTGCACGTGCCCAGGACGCTGCTCACACGTTTGCCTGTTTTGTGATGTTTTCACCAATTCACGACCACGGTCCATTGGGCGCCGTTGAATTGGACTGTCCTTACACCTGTTTATGGACCCCATGGAGGCTATTTTGTGTGTTTTGGGGTGTTCTTTGATATTGAGGGGTGCTGGTTAGCCGCTGTTACTTTTTTTCCTTTGCTTTGATGGCTTTTATCTTTCGCACTTACTGGCTTTCTTTGTGGCGCTGTTGTGTGGCAGCCTTATGAGAGCCTATTGAGTTGCGCTCATGCCTTCTGTGTCTTTTGTATACCCGCTCTGTGGTATGGATTCTGATTGGGCCTGAATTTCCCCACCCCCGGATCAATAAATGTTCAATCAATCAATCAATCAATCAATCAATCAATCAATCATTTAGTCAATGTTGGCATGGTGTGATTGTGAGCACTCTGAATCTAGCAATCCAAGTTCAAGTCTTGGTGGAACTTCCAATTTGTAGTCATTTACATGAAACAATTGGAAATTCCAATTCAGTACTTTGTGGACAGCCCTATGAGTGTGTCAGCCCTGCCTCCACTACTTCTGTCAATTTCGTAAAATGGGGACCTTAGTTAGTGCATTGTGCTAAGAAAAATTATGGTCCTCCGTCTGTCACTGCCAGGGTTCTATGGTGTAATGGTGAGCACTCTGGACTCTGAATCCAGTGATCCGAGTTCAAGTCTCGGTGGGACCTCAAATAATTTGTCATTTAGCTGGGAAAAATTTGCAAAATGGTGATAGCTTGTGTGCTGCCCCATGAAATTGTATGCTTCCCTACACCTGAGGGTTCCATGAGCGCTCTACACTCTGAATCCAGTGATCAAAGTTTTAGTCCCGGTTGGACCTCAAATCTTTGGTCATATACATATACGTCGTATGCAAAGGTTTGGGCGCCCCAATCAATTTCAACATTTTCTTTATAAATCCTTGGCTGTTCGCATCAGCAATTTCAGTTAAATATATCCTATAGCAGACAGACACAGTGATATTTGAGAAGTGAAATGAAGTTTATTGGAGTTAACGATTTGTCAAGAAGAATGGTCCAATATTCCTTCAACCAGAATCCACACTCTCATTGGAAGCTTTCGGAAGTGTTTAGAGCAGTGGTTCCTTGTTGGAGGTACCGAATCCCACCAGTTTCATATGCGCAATCACCGAACCCCTCGTTAGTGAAAAAATGTTATATATTTTTTTCAAATTCAAGACATAGATGTTTTTTACTGGCACACAAAATGAGCCGTGCATGAACATCACCTTGTTCAAAGAATAAAACCAACATAATGCATGAATTCACGTCAAATGACATACCAGCAAATCAGTGTGACTTCTGCTGTTGCCTTTACGAGATCAGTTCAGATATGCGTTATCACAAATTGATAAATCAGGTGTGTTCGGACCTCCCCAGTAGAGGCTCTGCTGAACCTCTGAGACCGACTCACCGAACCCCTAGTTTGACCGATTAAAGGTTCAGGACCCCTGGTTTATAGGCTGTTATTTCTGCAAAAGGAGGATCTACTAAATATTGATGTCATTTTTCTCTTGGGGTGCCCAAATGTATGCACCTGCCTACTTTTGTTGAAATAATGATTCCACACTGTCTGCAAATCCTATAAACTTCATTTCACTCAAATATCACTGTTTACCACCGCCGCCATCCACCGTGCTTGGATTCGGGCCATCTGATTGGTTCCTTTCGGTTCGTTTCTTGGTTCGGTTCAAATCCGGGTTATGGCATAATCAAATTACCTTGTTGAATTTGTCTGCTGGTCACTTTTGCTAAACAGCCTTCCTTTGGACAATGACAGTTTTCCACACAAGTTTACAGTCAATACAGTGTTGTAGGGCGAGTGGCGCAATGGGTAACACATGATGGCAGGTTTAAGTGATGTTTTATGTATGATGAGAAACAAAATAGCAGACGGAAGAGACCCAAGGTCAATTAACTCAAGCCGTTTCATTGCAATTGATAGCCCATATGACATGCACCTCAGATTAAATGGGGCTAGTTCAGGGGTCGTCAACCCACGGCTCCAGAGCCTCATGCAGCTCTTTAGCACAATCCTAGCTGCTCCCTGTAGCTCTTGCAAAAATGCGTGAAAATGGAAAAAGCTGTTTTTTTTATATATATGTTTTTAGATGGTAATCATGACACAAACATTCTTATTCTGTAGAAAATGTATGTAGTTGTGAATATATTAAAAATACTGAATTTTAGAATGGCGCAAAATTGCGACACAGCACAGGCGAGTTGTAAACAAACAGGTGTTTGAGTGACGGGCCATGGATTCTAAAGGCAAAAAGAGAAAGATTGCTGATAAGAACAGAGGGTTTAAGAAAGAATGGACTCAACTATTTGCTTTCATTACCAATGCTGAAGGATTGCCTGAATGTTGGATTTGCAATGAGAAGTTGTCAAATATAACAAAAAGAGAAATTTGGAGTGACATTTTCAGCTAAAGCATGCTAAATTTGCTGCCGATCACCCAGTTGGAACTGAGAGGAAAGGTGCAATTTGAGGAACGAAAAAACAGTTTCAAGAAATAGATTGCATCTCCAAACTCTACGACTGCTGCAAGTTTTGTTGCAGCCCGGGAGATAATAAAGCGCGGAAAACCATTCACCGATGGCCGATGAAGGACTCATTCGTTAAAATATCAGTGCCTATTTTCGGACTTCAAAAACAAAACCAAGATCATTCCAAAAATTAAAGACCTGCCTCTCTCAGCAAAATCAGTGAACGAAATGGTAATTCGAATGGCAAACAATATTACCGATCAGCAAATCATGGATTCTGGATTATCGATATGGCTTTCTTCCACCGGGAACGGTCCATGGCCATCTCGTGGTTGATGCCGAGTGCCTTCATGTCGGCTGCCACGGTCGTCTGCCAGGTCTTTTTAGGTCGGCCACTGGGTCTTGTTCCCTCTACGTTATACGACATAACTTTCTTCACCCAGTCGTTCTCGTCCTTCCTCACTACATGTCCGTACCATCGCAGTCTGCCTCTCCTCATCTCATCCACTATGGCCTCCACTCCCATCTTCTTTCTCAGCTCTGCACTGGTCTTTTCCTCCCTCATTGACACACCACACATCCATCTGATCATCCTCATTTCTGATCTGTTTAGTTTGTCTTTGTGTTCTGTTTTCAGGACCCATGCCTCACTTCCGTACGTCATACCACTTCTGACGCAGGCTGAGTACACTTGGCCTCTCATCTTCAGGGATGGGGCCTTAGATCTTAAGAAGGGCATGAGTTCATGATACTCATGTATCAAGGACATCAATTCAGCTCCAGCTTTCTCAATTGCCTGTGATGAGTTGTGTGACATGACGGATATCGAACAGACAGCTCTGGTATGCAGGGACGTGAACTCTAATGGGCCGCAAGAAGAAATTTATACCACTAAAAGGCCAAAAACGGGGGGAGGACATCTGCGAGGCTGTGCTGCAGTGTTTAAATGACAGCGATACACACTGGCAACCTGATTTCAGACGCTACAGACGGCACACCGAGTTTGAGAGGGTCGCAAAAGTTTGTGACTTTACGACAGAAAGCATTGGATCGAAATTTGCTTGCATTCCATTGCATAGTGCACCAAGAGGCGTTGTGTGCGTAAACATTCCCACCAGAGTGTATGGAGGTAATGAACCTTGTCATCCAAATTGTGAAGAAAATAATCGCAAAAGCATTAAACCACCATCAGTTCCGTGAATTGCTAGATGAAGTTGAGAGGGAATATGCCGATCTCCTGCTGCACAACAAAGTCTGGCGGCTATCCAGGGGCAACGTTTTGCGTCGCTTTGTATTTGTAGCCTACTTAATTATTTTAATAGTAGGCATACAGGTCGTGTATTGACAGTCTATATTATCTTATAAAAGGTTTTTAGATTTTTGCCGCTCTAGACAGGTATGGTTTTTTTTTATGTGTGGGGGGGGGACAACATGGCTTTTTGAACATTTTGGGTTGCCGACCCTTGGCCTAACACGTGAAAGATCCCCAGTTCGAGACTGGGTGGAAACAGCTTCCTCTACTATTTCTTGTCATTGCTGGTTCCTATGCAAAGTCCATGACACATTGAAACGATTTTGCGCTGCAATTATGTTGTGGTACCTGATTTGAGACTGGGTGAAAACTGGCTTCTTTCACTCACTTTAGATGGAACCATGCTGACTCTGATACATTCCATTTGGTAGTTCTTAGCTCTGTCTAAATTCATATCACGTGTCACGCAAATGCAGCCTGTAAATGATGCGCCAGCTGTGTTTCAAAGTAGGCCTCATTCGATAGTTGAACCCAATACCTCTCGCACCCTTAGCGAGAATCATTCCCCTCGACCAACGAGCCCCGTATCAAATTAGCTGATGCCGTTACATTCCGATTGGTAGCGAATATGACATGGACCTGAGTACTGCATTTCGGTGATCAATGAATTTTGATAAATATCATAGCCAGTTTGCGCGTATCCTTTCAGGGTCATAATTGTATGTCTACCGCCGCCTCGTGGAAGCCAGGCCTAAAAAAAGATAGGAATGCCTGAGGGAGTTTCACCAAGATGAATTAGGAAAAACTTTATGAAATAAAGTTGATATTAAAATATAGGTGGACGTAATGTCTGGAAGCTTGTGTTTAACAGAAGGCTGTTTGGCAACAGTGAACAACGGACACATTCAGCAAGGTAATCTAATTACGCCATGACCCAGATTCGTTCCGGGGATGCTGTTTTAGGGTCTTTTCCTTAGGATCTTCAGCCAGGACACCCAGGCTGTCAGGGTTTTCCAGATTATCTTGATCGTATGATTATGTTGGCAGACCATGAAAGAATGTTGATGTTAAAATGTTGGTGGAATTATCTAACTGCGCAGATCCGATAATCCCAAAGATTTTGGGTGAGACAAAATTGAAAAAACGTTTTTCTTTGTTGACAGTGTCACTTCTTTTGTGGCTTACCTCTTCTGGGTTTCACATCTAAAGTATCGTATTATATTACCTTGCGGCTTATACCACACCGTACATACGATACCATGTCGCCCATACAACTCATGCATGAGATGTGGTGGCTGAGCTATTCAGGCGATGTGTTGCTACCCCATTGTTCTCTCCACTCATCATTTCATATCACATCCTCGCCAGATTTTCATTATCTTCACATCCAAAGTATCTTGGCACAACGTACATAATGTGATGTGTCAACACAAGTTGTCCACGACGAGGTGGCCGAGAGTTCAAGGCGATGGATTGATAATCCGCTGTGCTCTGCACACATGGATTCCCATCCTCGTCGAAGGGTGGTTTTAAATCTGTAATCTGTCTTGTATTTGACTCAACATAGTAATGTTCGTACACTTTGGCGGCTCGGTGGTACACTGGTTAGCACGTCCGCTTCACAGTTTGGAAAGTGCAGGTTTGATTCCACCAACGGCTGTTGGATGTTGTTGATGATGTCTGTTCATGGGTCAGGAAAACTAAGATGTGGAGTAACGGTTGGTTCTTTATTGGCAAGATCTTGGGTTGTTTAATGGCGGTCAATGCAAATGGCACTTCAGCAGATGTAACAACACCCCCCCCATCTCCAGGTCAGAAGGTTTTATACTGTCCGGAAAAGGTGGGAAAGCTTCACCTGACCATTTGATATCTACGTGTATTGGAGAGTCACTGCCCTGTGTGTGTGTGTGTTTGTTCCATCAGCACAGGGCGTGTGATGCGTCAGTGCAGTAGTCTTGGAGTCGTAGTGCCTGTAGTTTGTGCATGCTGCATGCTGCCTCTGCTTGCCACTTTTCTGCTTTCAGCTACCGCCACCGGCTAGCCCTCTGTTTCCGGGAGTGAAAAGAGGAGCGGAGTGTATAAGCCTCCTCAACCGGTACACAGCCTCTCCATTGCCAAGACTTGCACACGCCTCCTCGTGGCCACACACGGCAACTGGCACCTCGTGGTCCCAGGCTAAGTTGTGCAGGATCTCGGAGCAGCAGTGGGCCCCAGAGATGTGGCATGTAGGCCCACCGGTGTGTGGACACGCCCTACTGCCCATCAACCACTGTGGGTAAACAGCTCCAGCTATAGCTAAATAGTGAAGACCTCAACGGTGGACCAGGCGGAGGATGATGGCTGACCTAAGGGGTGGCGTCACAACAGCTGGGAAGGCGGATGAAGGCTGCAGCAGAAGAGGGTCACCAGTCGTCTTGGTCTCCTTGCCACTGGACCCCGATCTGTCAAGGACAGTGTGGTGACTGTCGGTGCACCAGTCTCCTCACTCTAAACAAAGTCACGCACAGGCGTCTTTTTCAGGGAATCCACCTTACATCCCGGATTAAAGTCCTGTGGCGACCAGTAAGTGGCAACGGGGTCAGGATTGTGAAGTCTGGAAGCCCCTAGTCACAAGCTGGCACATCAGGCGGTGGATGTTAGATGATCGTTGGGCTCTTGGACCGAGGCAGAAAGAGCTCTTTGGTAGCTGCATACACGACTGAGCAGCCCTTTTTAGGATCCACTCTGCTCACCCCTGAGGGGGAAGGGGCTAGAAAAGGTGCCCTAAACATAGCCTCACGACTGGATTACCGCGTTCAGAGCGATCACCAATATGCGGTTGAAAACACAGAAACATGAATTTTAGAGCATGTGTAACACCTATATCGCTTTGGACAGTGCTTACAGTAATTTAGATCATGGACCAATTCTAAGTTCGGCTATATTTGCAGTGGTGATAGAGTGAGCAGAATAAATGACCACAGACCAAAGTTTGAATTGAACTGCCGGCTTATTTTAGAAGAGAAAAATAGAGAAAAATAGTTGACATACAATTTACAACAATAGACATACAATTCACATTTAAACTCAACGTTAGTTGAAGAAAATAAGTTTCCTTTCAGTAAACTTTTCAGTTTAAATGATTTCAATTAAAACCCGGGTTGTTTTATTAATTCTAAGGTTCAATCGGTTTAGTTACCTCACTTTGTGTTGTTTGAATAATATTCAATACAAGTAAGTAATTCGAAACAATAATAAATCTAATTTGAGTTATGTAAAGCCACTTTTAAATTCCCTCGACTTCACTGGTTTTGTTCACACCAATCAATATTTCAATAACACCATTTCAGCATCATCGTACATATAGTTCACAAAAAAATTAAAGTGACAAAATGTACAAAACTCAAAACAATTCAGCAAAAGACTGAACGACTTTCGTTATCCAAATGTCTCTATATCCCTTCAGTTTGTTTCTCTTGCTTTGTTCCTGAAGAGTCAATCAATCCTTTCCGAAATCCACCTCGGTGTAGCAGTGGGGAAAAAAATATGGATAGATCCTACCAGGTTCGATGAACCTCGTCCAGCAAGTGCTCTCCGCTCCTGCGTGAGAAAAAATTCAAAGGCCTCTTTGGTGGCTCGCCATCTTGCGACTCGCACAAGAAATCAGCTTCGTTATTAGTTCAGAGGTTTCCGAACCAACTCTCGTGAATCCAGTCCTGTTCCGCACTTAGTGCATCACCAAGGTGAAAAAAAAGTTTGGAAACAGAAAAATAGGTCCATCAAATACAAAAAACTTCATACAATACTGTGTCACGTTCCCTCTCTCTCTTTAGTTTAACGGACTTACTCCCGTATCACCTTCGTCATCCTCTCTCCAAAAAAAACAAAAACGGCGGGAAAAGGAAAAAAGTAGAGTTCGCATTTCTGGTCACATGGGTTTTTTCCTACGTCATCATGTCCCTTCAAAATAAAAGTGAATGTTCACACTTTTGTCATTTTATCAACTACAAAACGTTAATAAAATAATAAATTTGTATTGTTTTAATATTTTACATGCTTTTAATCTGTGTTGGTCTGTTTAGAAGATATTTACAATGTACTTTCTTTTGACTGTTTTTATTAACAGGCTCTTATTTTACAAGGCTATGTTTAACAGGCTCTTATTTTACAAGGCTATGTTAACCTGGGTTACACCCTCCCTGCCTAAATCTATGCAAGTCCCTTTGCATAACGCATAGTTTAGAGTACTTTGATCTCATGGTTCTCCTCATGGTTCTCGATGTAATTTGTTACAGATTCGCTTAAGCTCTGGAACAACGATTGAACTAGGCTCACAAGAGGGGTTCCTAACTGAGGGTAGGTTAACCTTTTGGGTTTCGTTCTCTCTCGAGAAGATCTTCTGACAACTTGGTCAGATTCTGGGACAATTTCTTCATTGTCATCTGTCACAGTTTCAGTGTCATTTACTTGAGGTCTTCTTGTCTCCTCATGGTCAGTCTGGTTTAGATCCGGGGGATTTCCCTTTTCACTCAAGTGAGTACTTGATTCTCCTTCCCTTCCAGGTGATCTTTCCAGTTCCGGCAATATTTCAGTTTCAATGGAATCCTTTGGAGCATTATCAGACAACATCAAAAGCTCTGGAATTACATCATCATCTGGTTCATTCTGTTCATCAGTAAGATTGGAATGTGGTCTGGGAAGAACTACTTTATATTCCTCAAGTGACCTCGAGATCTCCCGTGGAGGACCCGAAGAGTAGTATAAAGGGTAGTTATCCTCTTCCTCAGAGTTGTAGTCAGGTTCAGGTTCTTCAGAGTCTGGTATTGGATGTTGTCGTGTGATTGGTCGACGGGGCTTCTGTGGGACGGCAGGAGAATTTGCAGGGACAGATGGCAGAAATCCGCATGGCAACAAAAGGTCTCTGTGCAGGGTCCTAGTAGGACCATTTTGATGTTCTGGTCTTACTATATACACAGGTAAGTTGTCCTTTTGACTCACAACCACATGGACCGTGGACTCCCATCTATCAGCCAACTTGTGTTTCCCCCTTATTCGGACATTCCTCACAAGCACACGATCACCAACAGTTAAGGCAGATTCAGTTACATGTTTGTCATATCTGCTTTTGTTTCGTTCAGCAACTTTAGCAGCATTTGTGATAGCCAGTTGGTAACTCTCTTGGAGGTGAGATTTGAGAGCTTTGACATACTGTGAATGAGATTGTCCCCGACGTTGGTTCCGAGGAAGATTGAAGGCATGGTCTATTGGCAGGTGAGGTTGTCTTCCAAACATTAATTCGTACGGTGTAAACCCTGTGCTATCGTGTCTGGTACAGTTATACGCATGCACGAGTGGTTTTACAAAGTCATGCCAATGCCTCTTGTCTTCATCTTTGAGTGTACCTAACATGTTCAGTAAGGTACGATTGAATCGTTCTACAGGGTTTCCCCTGGGATGATAGGGTGAAGTCCTAACTTTTTGTATTCCAGCCAAGTTACACAGTTCTTTGATAGTTTTTGATTCAAAGTCCGCTCCTTGGTCACTATGCAACTTCTCAGGAAAACCATAGTGGATGAAGAAGTTTTCCCACAGGGCCTTCGCTACAGTTCGAGCTTTTTGGTTAGGCGTTGGAGTTGCAACAGCGTACTTTGTAAAGAAGTCTGTGATTACAAGGACATCTTTTGTAGAACTGCGGTCTGGTTCGATCGACAAAAAGTCAATACATACTAATTCCAGGGGTCTGGTAACTTGTATGTTTACCAAGGGTGCGGCCTTCTCTGGCAATGTTTTCCGGCAGACGCACCTCTGACAACTTTTAATCTTTTGCTCTATGTCTGCAGCCATTTTGGGCCAGAAGAATCTGGCTCTGATGAGGTCAAGGGTACGGTCAAACCCAAGATGGCCCATGTCGTCATGGAGACTTTTCAATGTCATGGGTCTGAGGCTTTCAGGAAGGACAAGTTGATACTGGGTTTCACCAAGTTTCCTCTTCCGATACAAAACACCATTCTGCAGCTCAAGTTTGTTTAGTTCACGCAGAAAGATGGAAAGTTGTGGAAGTTCTTTCCGTAGCATAGGAGAAGATGTTTCACCCGTTTCAAGCTGGTGTATGATTTCATTGATAGCAGGATCATTTCTTTGACTTTGTCTTAACTCCTCTTCCGAGATGCTTGGAATTACAGGGAGAATGTCACACTGGTGGAAGCTGTCAGGAACATCATCAGCGGACATGGACAAAGACGTTACAAGTGGATATGTAAGAGCATCGTGGTCTGAGTTGAGAGATTGGAGGACTAGGTGTTTGTCACAGATTGCCCTCACTGCATGAGGAGGAACATCAGTGAAAGGATCGGCACCAGGTAAGTGATGTTGGACAAACTGGCGAATTCTCTCTTGTTCTTTTAGGGAAACACGGTCATTTATTGGCTCTGGGTGTGGACGGCGTCTGCATGAGCATTTTGATTTCCTGCTCTGTACCGGAGGTTGAACTCGAAGGTAGAGAGGGCAGACAACCAGCGATAACTCGTTGCATCTAACTTAGCGGTGGTCAAAATGTAAGTTAGAGGGTTGCTGTCAGTTATTACAGTGAAAGGACTGCCACAAAGGTAATCACAAAACTTTTCCGTGACAGCCCACTTGAGGGCAAGAAACTCAAGTTTGTGAGCGGGGTAACGGCTTTCACTTTGTGATAGTCCTCTGCTCGCGTATGCAATTACACGCATCTCTCCACCCTGCTCTTGATAAAGGGCTGCCCCCAGCCCGGTCGTACTTGCATCTGTATGTAATACATACGGCAACCTGGGGTTGGCAAAGGCCAAAACTGGGGCAGAAGTCAGTTTGTTTATTATCGTTTCAAATGCCTGCTGGCAACAGTCTGTCCATCTTTCCCCAAAAGGAGATTTCGGCTGAAAGTACTGGACTTTATTCGACTGTGAGACATTTTTCTTCCTCAGCGGTGGATATCCAGCAGTAAGACCGGTAAGAGGTTTGACAATCTTAGAGAAGTCTTTGATAAATCGCCTGTAGTATCCTGCGAATCCTAAGAAAGAACGTAGCTCTTTCAAATTTTTGGGGCTTGGCCATGTTTTTAAAGCGTTAACTTTCTCAGGGTCTGTTTCAACACCATGTTGGGAAACGATGTGGCCCAAGTACTTCACGGATGTATGGAAAAACATGCATTTTTCAAGGGAAAGTTTTAGGCCATATTCTTTGAGGCGATTGAGTACATGGAGAAGTCGGGTTTCATGTTGTTCGAGTGTTTCTGAAAACACTATGAGGTCATCTAGAAAGACAAGGACTTCTTTTAGATGGATGTCACCCATGCATTTCTCCATCAGCCTTTGGAATGTGCTGGGAGCATTTGTAACACCCTGAGGCATCCTGTTAAATTCAAAAAATCCCATCGGGCATGTAAAGGCTGTCTTGTGCTTGTCTGTCTCATCGACTTCGATTTGGTAGTATCCGCTCTTGAGATCAAGGACCGAAAACCATTTCGATCCTGTGAGTGCAGAAAAGGTTTCTTCCAAATTAGGAAGTGCATAGGCGTCTTTGATCGTGGTTAAATTCAGCTTCCGGTAATCGACACAAAGTCTTATATCCCCGTTTTTCTTCCTTACCACAACTATTGGCGAGGAAAACGGTGATTCAGACTCGCGGATTATTCCTGCTTCCATCAGCTCTTGCAAGTGCTGACGTACTGCATCGATGTCTTGTGGCCGTATTGGTCGGGGTCTGTGCTTGAAAGGGGTTTCGTCACTTAGTTTGATTTGGTGCTTGACTTTGTTCGTGCAACCGAAATCTGTGTCATGTCGTGCAAATACTTCTGGCATAGCACTCAGCTTCTGTATGATTCGCTCCTTCCATTCAGCAGAAATGGGAGAATCAGAGAAATTTAAATTTAGCTCTGTGGACTTCAAGTTGGATTTCTGCTTGGTTTGCATCACTTCTTGCACAGCATGCATTTCTGCCTGTAATTCAGGTTCTTTTCCCGACAGTGTGACAAGACCAAGACTGCCGTCATCTTTCATTTTGTGTCTCTGTTGTAACACGCTCAAGACCACTCTGTAACCATGTGGGAGGACACGGAGATCTGTATCAGTCAAGGGAAGGTTTTCAAAAAGAGGGTCAAGCGTGTTAGTGCCAATCAGGAGAGAAGACTGGACACTAGAGCGTGTGTCTGGAACAATTAATGCAAGAGAGGACACAGTGAGTTCAGTTCCAAAACAGTCTTTTGGAAAAGTGATATCAACACCAATGTAGCCTGAATAGGGAACATTTTCACCATTTGCAGCTTCGACTTCCAACAGATCTTGTATTGGATGGATTGTCAGGTGTGAGAGATAGCTTTTGTAGAAAGACTGGGACACTGTGGTCACTTGCGATCCGGTATCAAGAAGACAATGGCAGGCGTGTCCATTGATTTGTACTTGAGCAGTGTATTTAGCTCCAATCAGACCTTTAGGAATTTTCACAGTGGTGAAGCGGTTGTGGAAGAATTGTCTTTTGGTTTTTGGTGAATGTTCAGTGGGACTAGTTTCCGTTTCAGCACCCATTTGTCCCGCCATGAGTGCTACTTTTAGTTTAAAGGTGGGGTCTGGTTGTTTTGCTTGTCCCACAGTGACTGTTTCTCTCTCAACTGTTTCTTTTTTTTAGCAACTAAGGATGGGTTTGGCTCACTGGTACATGTCGAGATGATGTGACCATCTTCACCGCACTGGAAGCAGTACCAAGGCTTTGGTCTTTTACTTGCAGCTTGAGGTGGCAAGAGAGCTTGTTCAGGTACTTTGTGTTCAGGGTTTGTCTTGGTATTAGCTGATGGTTGATTAAGTCTTTTCTTGCTTCTTTGTGGCTGTAGCTTAGTGATGTGGCTCTGGAGTTCAGCGATTTGTGCTCTCATTTCTTTGAAGATGTCATTTTGTGGAATTTCCGTTGGTTGTCCCTTTTTAAGTTTCAGTTGTGTCAGTTGAGTTTGTAGGTCACCTATCTGGGTTTGCATTTCAGCAAGATCAGTTTGCATTGGAGGATCTGAGAAGTTCGCGCTAGCAGCAATAGAATGTGCTGTTACTTTTGGTCTGGTTGCAGCAAAATGTTGTTTCATCCTACTCTCCTTTGCAATATGGTTGTCTTCTTCTACTCTCAACTGTAGAAGTAGATTAGTGAATGTAGGAGGTTTGTCTTTCAATTTTCCAAGCTGAAGATCTGTTAACAGGGCATTATTCCAACAGCCGCGGCAGAATTGACGCAGAAGGTCAGCTTCACCGGCTACTACTCCACCTCTGTTCAAGGCTTTGGATAGCGCTGTTTGCAACCGATGGAGATAGTGTGAAGGCTTTTCACCTGGGTCTTGAAATGTGTTGAGAAATTTGGCAAAGAGCTCATCGCCGTCTTCCACTGTGCCAAAAGCTGAGTTCAGCAGTTCAAGATAGGCAGATGGTAAGGCATTAGGCCCAAGAGGTTTCACCAAATTTGCAGCAGGTGATACAAGACTGTCTAAGATCTTCCGTGAACGATGCAAATCAGATAAATCAGGATCTTGCAATATGAGCTCAACACTGTGACGCCATGTATCAAAATCAACCTCGTGACTGGGATAAGGTATTTTACCTGAAAACTGTCTGAGGCGGAAAGAAGAATTTATCGGTGAGACAGGAGCTTCACTTCGCACTATGTGTTCCACAACAACCTTTTGAACCTCTGGAGGAGTTAGAAAGCGTGCTGGTATGTGAGATGGTTGGTCACTTTGTGGTTGGTTAACTGTTACAGGAGAACTGAAGCTTATATTCGGATTAATTGGTTTCATAGTTTCATCTTGACGTTGGTCAGTGACTTCTGGTGGTCTTTCAACAGTGGTTGTTGGCTCATTCTGGTTCTCTGAGACGGAATCCATATCTTCGGGTGTTTTTGGGTTGCTTACAATCGACTGAGCACATTTGGAAAGGTGTTCATGCAAAACATCTTCGAAAGATTTGCCGCTTATTTTGGCAATTTTCTGCAGTTCACTGAAAAAGCTGTGGGTGGCACTGTTCGTAACAGTTGATAAATACTCAGTTGACAGAGCTCTGATGTGGTAAGAGACTTCATTGGAGCATTCAAGTGTATGGGGCAGTAAAGGTTCAAGTGCGGTCAAGGCAGCGCCGCTCTCATATTCCACAATGGCATTTCTGTGGTAGGAAGACTGGGGTTCATCTATTTGAATTGTCCTAGCAATCTGCCCGTACCTACTCAGGAAGTCAGTTAATTCTTCATCAACATCAGTGTCAGTGAGCCCACTAACTATAACTGAGTTTGGGGTTTTAATATTTTCTTTATCAATGACCTCCATTTTTTTTTCCGGCTTGGTCTATTTTAAGGTCTGGGTCAGGTAATATTATTTGAATTAACCACCACTCCTGGCTGGCTCGCCACTTTCTGTAACACCTATATCGCTTTGGACAGTGCTTACAGTAATTTAGATCATGGACCAATTCTAAGTTCGGCTATATTTGCAGTGGTGATAGAGTGAGCAGAATAAATGACCACAGACCAAAGTTTGAATTGAACTGCCGGCTTATTTTAGAAGAGAAAAATAGAGAAAAATAGTTGACATACAATTTACAACAATAGACATACAATTCACATTTAAACTCAACGTTAGTTGAAGAAAATAAGTTTCCTTTCAGTAAACTTTTCAGTTTAAATGATTTCAATTAAAACCCGGGTTGTTTTATTAATTCTAAGGTTCAATCGGTTTAGTTACCTCACTTTGTGTTGTTTGAATAATATTCAATACAAGTAAGTAATTCGAAACAATAATAAATCTAATTTGAGTTAAGTAAAGCCACTTTTAAATTCCCTCGATTTCACTGGTTTTGTTCACACCAATCAATATTTCAATAACACCATTTCAGCATCATCGTACATATAGTTCACAAAAAAATTAAAGTGACAAAATCAATCAATCCTTTCCGAAATCCACCTCGGTGTAGCAGTGGGGAAAAAAATATGGATAGATCCTACCAGGTTCGATGAACCTCGTCCAGCAAGTGCTCTCCGCTCCTGCGTGAGAAAAAATTCAAAGGCCTCTTTGGTGGCTCGCCATCTTGCGACTCGCACAAGAAATCAGCTTCGTTATTAGTTCAGAGGTTTCCGAACCAACTCTCGTGAATCCAGTCCTGTTCCGCACTTAGTGCATCACCAAGGTGAAAAAAAAGTTTGGAAACAGAAAAATAGGTCCATCAAATACAAAAAACTTCATACAATACTGTGTCACGTTCCCTTTCTCTCTTTAGTTTAACGGACTTACTCCCGTATCACCTTTGTCATCCTCTCTCCAAAAAAAACAAAAACGGCGGGAAAAGGAAAAAAGTAGAGTTCGCATTTCTGGTCACATGGGTTTTTTCCTACGTCATCATGTCCCTTCAAAATAAAAGTGAATGTTCACACTTTTGTCATTTTATCAACTACAAAACGTTAATAAAATAATAAATTTGTATTGTTTTAATATTTTACATGCTTTTAATCTGTGTTGGTCTGTTTAGAAGATATTTACAATGTACTTTCTTTTGACTGTTTTTATTAACAGGCTCTTATTTTACAAGGCTATGTTTAACAGGCTCTTATTTTACAAGGCTATGTTAACCTGGGTTACACATGGAATGGACAGTGTGACCAGTGATAGGCCGGAGAGGAGAACCTCCATCATTGCCAGGGAACTGAGAAGATGCCGGATTGACATAGCTGCTCTTTCAGAAACCCGACGGGCAGAGGAAGCTCATCTGAAGGAGGAAAAGGGTGGGTACACTTTCTTCTGGAAAGGAAAGGCCACAGATGACCCTAGGATCCATGGGGTTGGTTTTGCCATCAAGAACCAACTGATCAGTCAGCTCTCTGAACTCCCTGTGGGAATCAGTGAGCGCCTGATGACCCTCCGTCTGGTGCTGGCCAACAACCAGACGGCAACAGTTCTTAGTGCTTATGCACCTACCCTCGTTTCCGATGAGGACAAAAAAAGAGTCCTTCTATGCCTGTCTGGATGAGGTATTGTCAAAAATCCCTAAGGAGGACAAGATGATTATATTGGGAGATTTCAATGCCAGAGTGGGCCGAGACCACCACCTCTGGAAGGGCACCATTGGAAAGGAAGGTATTGGAAACATCAACTCCAACGGGGTTTTCCTTCTTAGCAAATGTGCTCAATACGACCTTACCATCACCAATACCATCTTTCACCAGAAGAACAACCTCAAGGGACACCCTCGCTCTAAACCAATGGTTCCCAAACCTTTGCAGGCTGGCGCCCCCTTGACTCCCCAGTGAATTCCTAGCGACCCCCCCCCCACAGACACATATGGAAACAAACACCTCTTTCTTGATATTTGGTATGCTGCAATTTGAAAAGAGAAAGGTTAAACACAAATGTGTATTTCACAAATAAAACCCAATTTAGTAAACCAATTCATTTTTTAGCAGTTTTAACTGTTTCAGCAACATAGAATGGTAAATAAACATTCCACCAGTAACCTTCATTATCTCACACTTAATATTAATGGGATGGTTGTGCTTGGTGCAGGGACATAAGCTTCTCAACATCAGGCTGGAACTCACTAAGAAGAAGTCGTAGATCCCCACGGTCAGTAATTTTCAGTCGTTTTTGTTTTCAGTCAAACAAACGTCGACTTCGGACTGCCGTCCCCCTACCGCCCCTTTCTTCCTCACCGCCCCACCTTATCTTTCCACCGCCCCCAGGGGGGCGGTACCGCCCACTTTGGGAACCACTGCTCTAAACAATGGCATCTGTCACGGATCGGAGTGTGGAAATGGAGCAGGGCGACCAAGTGCAGCTTGGACCAGGGTTTATTGGAGCAAACTCAAACTAACAGAATCGGTACACTGACATAACTGACTAACAAAACCAACAACAGGAACCGAACAGAGACGTGAGAAAAAAAGACAGGGTGACATTACCAAAGACAAGACCAAACAAAACCTCATGACAGTAACAACCATCATCAACGCTCCGACAGGGAGTAACACACAGACAGGACTTAAATATGCGACAGGTAACAAGAAGCAGGTGAGTATGATCACACTAATCATGGGCACACAGGAGGGGAGGGGCGAGCACACAGACACACGGACATGAGCACACAGACATGATCGGGGATGAGTCGTGACAGAACCCCCCCCACAAGAGACGGCTCCCGACGTCCCAAAACCCAACCCCCCACGGCGGCACGCGGGGGGGGGGGGGGGGGGTTAAGCGCACCAGTCCAGACGACCCTACTGGTCTTTGAAATAGCCTGAACCGTGCACGGCGGCGACTTGGGGCACAGAACCGCACTCGGGCAGCGACTTGGGGCACAGAACCGCAGTCGGGCAGCGACTTGGGGCACAGAACCGCACTCGGGCGGCAACTTGGGGAACCGAACCGCACTCGGGCGGCGACTTGCGGCACAAAACCGCACTCGGGCGGCAACTTGGGGAACCGAACCGCACTCGGGCGGCGACTTGCGGCACAGAACCGCACTCGGGCGGCGACTTGGGGCACAGAACCGCACTCGGGCGGCGACTTGGGGGACAGAACCGCACTCGGGCGGCGACTTGGGGGACAGAACCGCACTCAGGCGGCAACTTGGGGAACCGAACCGCACTCGGGCGGCGACTTGGGGAACCAAACCGCACTCGGGCGGCGACTTGGGGAACCGAACCGCACTTGGGCGGCAACTTGGAGAACCGAACCACACTCGGGCGGCCACTTGGGGAACCAAACCGCACTCGGGCGGCAACTTGCGGCACAGAACCGCACTCGGGCGGCATAAAAAAGTCATCGCCGCATTCGGTGGCACCTGAAAGTCCGGACCGCGATCAGCGGCATTTGGAAGGCGGGGCTGCGGCAACAGCAAGAGCCACCACGCGCCGCAGCTGTGGGAGTGGGGCCAGGGACGATCGCGGGTCCGTCGCAGCTGGCCTGTAATCTGGCGACGCGGCAGTGGAGTCCGATCGCGGCCGCGAAGCTGCTGTCGCCAGAAGCACTCCGATGGCGACCGCGGGTCCGGCGTCGCGGCAGCGAAGTCCGATGGCGACAGTGGAGCCGATCGCGCTGGAACCTGCTCGGACGATGGACGGGTGTCGCAGTGGGAGCTAGTGGTGGAGGGAGGTCCAAGCGCTGGTCGCTGTAGTGGTCGGAGCATTCTGTCACGGATCGGAGTGTGGAAATGGAGCAGGGCGACCAAGTGCAGTTTGGACCAGGGTTTATTGAAACAAACTCAAATTAACAGACTTGGTACACTGACATAACTGACTAACGAAACCAACAACAGGAACCAAACAGAGACGTGAGACAAGACAGGAACCAAACAAACCCCATGACAGTAAACTTCATCAATGCTCCGACAGGGAGTAACACACAGACAGGACTTAAATACGTGACAGGTAACAAGAGGCAGGTGAGTATGATCACACTAATCATGGGCACACAGGAGGGGAGGGGCGAGCACACAGACACACGGACATGAGCACACAGACATGATCGGGGATGAGTCGTGACATCATCTTACTGACCATGTCATTGTCAGAGCCAGGGATCAGCACGACGTGAGCATCACAAAAGCCATGATGGATTCAGAGGCCTGCTGGACAGATCACCGCCTGATACGATCCACGATGTCCATCGGACTCAAGAGGAAGAGGAGACTGCAAAAGAAGCTGAGCCGGCAGAGACTAAACCTAGAGACCCTGAACAAAACTGCCGCTCTGCAGCTGTTTCGGGCCTCTCTTGGAGAAAGCCTCAATCAGGAATACCCTGAGGACATTGAAGAACACTGGAGCCTGCTCAAGTCTTCCATCCTCGACACCTGCCGTGCCGCTCTCGGGTACAAGGCCAGAAAGCATCAGGACTGGTTTGATGACAACGACACATAGATAGAACAGCTCATATCCAAGAAAAGGGAAACCTTTCGTGTCTCGCAAAATGACATCACCTGCACAGCAAAGAGACAGGCTCACTCCAGAGCCAAGGCTGACGTCCAGAGCCGGGTGAGACAGATTAAAAACTCCTGGTGGACAGAAAGGGCACTGGAAATCCAGAGTTTGGCAGACTCTGTTGACACCAGAGGCTTTTTCAGCGCTATTAAGGCTGTCTACGGCCCAAGCCATCGCAGCCAAAACCCCCTACGCTCTAAAGACGGGCAGGAGCTGTTGAAGGACAATGAGTCAACAAACAACCGGTGGAGAGAGCACTTTCAGGAACTCCTCAACTGTGACAGCACAACTCAGTCAGATTTCCTCAGTCACATCCCTCAGAGTCCCATCAGGGAAGACATGGGTGACCCTCCCACTTTAGCAGAGGTCCAAGATGCCATCAGGACCCTGAAGAACAACAAGGCCTCTGGGCCAGATGGGATCCCAGCTGAGGTCCTAAAGGAAGGTGGAGTAGAGCTCCAGCGCCACCTCCATTCATTCTTTCTGAAGGTCTGGGAAAAATAAGTACTCACCTCGGAGCACAGGGATGCTCTGATAGTGACCATTTTCAAGAAAGGGGACGAAGCGGATTGCGGAAACTATAGGGGCATCTTGCTCCTTTCAACAGTTGGCAAAGTACTTGCTCGTGTTCTTGCCAATCGCCTGCTGCCACTGTCTGAGGAAGTTCTCCCAGAATCGCAGTGCGGTTTTCGCCCATCTAGAGGCACTGCAGACATGATTTTTACAGCACGCCAACTCTCGGAATAATGCCGTGAGCATAAACTGCCTTTGTTCATGGCTTTCATAGACCTGACAAAATCCTTCTGAGGTATGGTTGCCCGGATAAATACGTCAGAATTCTGCGTTTATTACATGACGGAATGACAGCCACAGTGCTCAACAACAGCTCCTTGACTGAGCCTTTCACTGTAGAGACAGGGGTCAAACAGGGATGCATCATTGCACCCACCCTGTTCTCTGTCTTCATTGCCCCCATACTCCACCTCATCAACGAAGAACTACCACACGGAATCCCAATTTGGTACAGAACTGATGGCAGGCTCTTCAACCTTAACAGGTTCAAAGCCCAAACCAAGATCAGAACCACCACGGCCGTGGAGCTTCAGTATGCAGACAATAATGCCATTGCAGGACACTCTGCAGAAGACCTCCAGGGCATCCTGAAATCCCTCGCTAAGGCATACAGAGCCCTGGGTCTGACCGTGAACATCAAGAAGACCCAGGTGCTACATCAACCCCCACCCAACCAGTCATCTAGTCCGCCCATCATAAATGTGGACAACACTGCACTTGAATATGTTCACCACTTCCCCTACCTCGGCTGCCTTCTCTCCTCCAAAGCGGACATTGACTCTGAGGTCAACCATTGCCTGAGCTGTGCCAGTGGAGTGTATGCCAGACTCCAGAAAAGAGTCTTTAAAGACAGAGACCTCCGGGTTGACACCAACCTCCTGGTTTACAAAGCTGTGGTTCTCCCCACCTTACTTTATGGGGCAGAATCATTGACAACCTACAGCATGCACCTAAGAGCTCTTGAACAACACCACCAGAGAACCTTGAGGAAAATACTCAGGATCAAATGGGAAGACAGACGCACAAACATCAGCGTTCTGGAGGAAGCCAGGATACCGAGCATCACCACCTTAATAATGCAGCACCAACTCCGATGGATAGGACATCTCATCCGCATGGCTGACACCCGCCTCCCCAAACAGATGTTATTCTCCCAGCTGGAGAGAGGTCCGCGAGCCCCGAGCGGGCAGAATAAACGTTTTAAGGACAACCTCAAGACCAATCTCAAGAAATTCCAAATAACATCTCAGGACTGGGAGCGCATCACCTTGAACAGGAACTGCTGGAGGGTAGCGGTGCAAGAAGGTGCAGCACATCATGAAAAGGAACTCCGTGTCCTAAAAACCAAACGACAACTCCGTAAGGAAAGACAAAAACAGGCTCCAGCACGACCACAACCACTCACCACTTTCCCCTGCCCAAACTGCACAAAAATACGTGGATCCCGGATCGGCCTCTACGCCCACCTGCGGACCCACAAGTAGACGACCCTGAGACGACCTTCTGCCACCCGAAGCCTCCGCTCATCCAATTCACACCTTCTCTCTGTAATGGTTAGCACTCTGGACTCTGGAATCCAGTGACCCGAGTTTTAAGTTTCAGTAGGACCTCAAATATTTGGTCTAATAGTATTTGATAAAGTAATCACGTTTTCCGAGATACAACGTCAACTGGTGGAACTAACTTTACTAGATCTTGGATGGTTCGAAAGCAAATGCTCTTCTAGATTACCGTGTAATGTGTGCATGGTGTGATTGTGAGCACTCTGAATCTAGCAATACAAGCTCAGGTCTTGCTGGAAGTTCCAATTTGTAGTCATTTACCTGGAACAAAAATCTCAGTACATTGTGTACAGCACTATGAGTGTGTAATCACTGCTTCCAATAATTTTGTCAATTTCGTAAAATGAGCGCCTTAGATAGCGCATTGTGCTCAGAAAAATTATGCTCCTCCTTCCATCACTGCCAGGGTTCCATGGTGTAATGGTGAGTACTCTGGACACTGAATCCACCAATCTGAGTTCAAGTCTTGGTGGGACCTAAAATATATTGTCATATTGCTGAGAAAAATCTGTGAAAGGGTTGCTTGTTTGCTCCCCGATGAAAACCTATTCTTCTATACACCTGTGGCTTCCTTGAACATTCTGGACTCTGAATCCATTGATCCCAGCTCAAGTCTCGGTTGGACCTCAAACCTTTGGTTTGAGGTCATATGCAAAAGTTTCATTCGTATGCAAAATCAATTTCAAGATTTTTCTTTGTAAATCGTTGGCTGTTCAGATCAGCAATATCAGTTAAATATATCATATAGCGGACAGACACAATGATATTTGAAAAGTGAAATGAAGTTTATAGGATTTTCAGATTTGTCAAGAAGAATGGTGAAATATACCTTCAACCAGAATCCACACTCATTGGAAGCTATAGGAAATATCTAGAGCAGTGGTTCTTAACCTTGTTGGAGGTACCGAACCCCACCAGTTTCATATGCGCATTCACCGGACCCTTCTTTAGTGAATTTTGTTTTGTTTTGTATTTTCAAGACAGAGATGTTTTTACTGGTGCACAAAATGAGCCGTGCATAAACATCACCTTGTTCAAAGAATAACACCAACACAATGCATGAATTCACGACAAATGACATTCCAGCAAATCAGTGTGACTTCTGCTGTTGCCTTTGCGAGACCAGTTCAGATATGCAGATATATAAATCAGGTGTGTTCGGACCTCTGCAGTGGAGGCTCTACCGAACCCCTGAAACCGACTCACCGAGCCCCCAGGGTTGGACCGAACCCAGGTTAAGAACCACTGGTCTAGAGGCTGTTATTTCTGCAAAAGGAGGATCTACTAAATTTATGTACCTGCCTACTTTTGTTGAAATAATGATTGCACACTGTCTGCAAATCCAATAAACTCATTTCACTTCTCAAATATCACTGCCGCCATCCACCGTGTATTAGGGAAGGGCGGATCGATACCAAAATATCGATATATCGATCCAGGCTGCTCATTTTTGAGTATCGATCTCCCTAGCTAAAATATCGATACTTACAATTATTTAATTATATTTTTCCTCATTTTTTTTCTGCTCCAATTTGACGACTTGCACTCATGCTAGCACTACTTTTCCTTCCGCCTGCTGCACCGGCGTGTCCTGCACTGCTCTGCTCCCGCCCCCTTTTCTCACAAGCCAAGCCCTCCTCCTCCGCCCCCCGTTCCAATCCAAACAAACACAAACAAGCATGGCCACGGCGGCGGCCCAGTCCGAACGCAAGAGAAGTCAGTTTTGGGGATATTATATTTTACTTAATAACAACGAGGCAAAATGTGAAATATGTCACAAAACAATTAAATATTGTGGCAACACCACAAACTTGACAAAACATTTAAGCAAAATTCACCCCACGGTTCATGAAGAGCTGCAATTGAAACGTGCCGCAGACACTAAGGCAGCGACGGAAAACCCTGCAGCCACACCGAGGCTAAGGTACCAAAGTACCTTAGAAGCAGCGTTTCAGAAAGGCAAGACATATCCAGGTATCAGGTGCTAACCAAAAATCGTAAGCATTTGTGGTTGATGTGCTATTTGAAGCAATAATTACTACGCTTTAGTCAGTCATTTATAAATAAAGTTTTCCCCTTTTCAATTTGTGGTCGAACGCCATACGTTTTATTTGTAACTCCACTTCCTATAAACAACACTAAAGTATTACAATATTAAATGTAAGTATCCAGTGGCTTTACAAATTGATAGTTTCGCTGCTCATGACGATTAAACCCTGCATCTCTGTTGGTACCATGTCTCTTTTTAGATCATACTAAAAGACAAAACTTTTTCCCAACAACAGAGAGAGAGAGAGAAAAAAGTAAAGAATAGCTCCTTTTTATTAAAGTTATACTATTAATATGCATCTTCCACTAATGCACTAATGTCTAAAAAGGTTAATAATTCATGTACATGACGTAATACTTTTTTCTACAAAATTCAATAGATGACTCTCCAAGAGCAAGAATGCCACTGCATTTAAATTGTTTTTTTGGCGGGAAATTACACTTCCGGTATCGATATCGGATCAAATATCGGGTATTTTGGGTAGGAAATACTTGGTATCGGATCGATTCCAAAATCATTGGTATCGCCCATCCCTACCGTGTATGGATTCGGGCTAGCGCCCAAGATTCAATTGGGCTAGTTGATCAACAGCAATGTTTTAAAGTAGGGCTCGTCGGGGAGTCGACCCAAGGATCTCCCACACCCAAAGGGAGAATCATACCCCGAGACCAACGAGCCACAGCAAGAACTGGCAGACTATGTAACGTTGGCTTGTCAAACGCTCCACATAATGATAGATACCGATGGTTGCAAGAAGAGCTCGTCCGGGAGCTAAACCCGGGCAATCATGCATCCTAAGCAAGAATCATGCAAGAATCATTCCCCTGTACCAATGAGCCTCATAGTGGACAAGCTGACCCCGTTACATTCCGATTGGTAGCCCATGTGACATGGACCTGAAGACTGAATGTCAGTGATTAATGGAATAAATGGAATCTGGTTGGCCTGAGGCTCCTAATTCCTTCACTTCAGGCCCTAACGCTAACTCTAAAACCCTAACAATAACCAAACCCTAATAATTAACCCCTAACCTGCTAACTCGCTAACAGTAACCCCCTGACCTTTAACCCTCCCCTTTAATGCTCCCCCTAAAGGTAGTGCCCTCTAAACTTGAAGGCAGGCATATATGAACCAGACCAGCAGATTGTCCCATTTCAGTACTGTTTTAGAAACCTTTACAAATGGTTAAAATACACATACCGTTTTTTCCCATGTATAATGCGCCCCCATGTATAATACGCACCCTAAAAATGGCATGTTGATGCTGGAAAAAAGCCTGTACCCATGTATAATACACATCTAATTTTTATGATTTTTTTTTTTTTTTAAGTCCCAATGATCGTCACACACGCAGGGAGGCAATGGGTCCCATTTTTATAGTCTTTGGTATGGTCTTAACTAGGCTGGATGTAATTTTTTTTGTTGGCGTTAATTTCTCCGACTGCCCGTAAAGGCACCACCGCGATCAGTGCGCACATGTGAAAAAGGCGTGCGGACGTGAAAAAGGCGGCTCTGTATGGGAGAGACGTTGAAGAGGAATAAAAACACCCTTGGAAACCAAAACTTGCCCCTCGTCGTGACTCGGAGCCGCAACAAATGTTTCGGATTTGTGTAGGGTACATTGTGACAGCAAACGAGCAGGTGATTGAGCAAGCGTCTGATACGAGAGCATTGCAGTCGTATGGAGCGTGTTTGAAGTAAACAGCAGAGACGAAAGGAACAAGGCAAAGTGTTGTGAAATAAAATATTACCTGTAATACGCATTTTGTTATTTGCTGATTGAAACTGCTAATTAAACTGTGAATTGAAACTAATAGGAAGAAAACAACTCTCGCTCTTTATATAGCTGACGTGTCTTGCGCATCCGTTCTGCGCATCGGATCCATAGTGCGCATGCGCAGTCATACTGCCTCCGTATGACGTCCGGTCCGCGATGGAGATTAAAAAACAAACAATATTTGACAATAACACACCATCAAGGATTGCACCATCGCATCAAACGATGTGTCGTCAATTATGAATTTTACTAAGTGTGTTGGGCAGGATGGCTGAATGCGATGCGCGATTGACAACAAACAAGAAGAAAGGTGATTTCAAGTTTTATTTCGAGGGAGATTTGTCATGTCTCGTCCCCAGTTTTGCTATGTGTCTAGGTTGCCATAGTTTCTGTTCGCGTCGCCCCTCCCTTCCTGTGTCACCTCAATCAATGTAACGTGTTTTGTATTTAAGTCCTGTCTGCCCCTCGCTCACCGTCGGATCATTGCATGTGTTACTGTCATGATGTCTGTTTGGTTTCTGTTCTTGTCTTTGGTAATGTCACCCTGTCTTTTTGTTCCACGTCTTTGTCGGTCAGTCCTGTTGTTGGTTTTCTTGTACCATGATTTTCTTAAAAAAAATAAATAAATAAAATAAAATTGTACCCATGTATAATGCGCACCCCAGATTTTAGGACAATAAATTAGTTAAATTTTGCGCACTATACACGGAAAAAAACGGTAATTTGTTTCTCTTGACTCCAGTCGAGCAACCTGTGCTTGCTGATATTCACAATCCCTGCTTACTTTGCTGCCCTACCCCTTAAAAGAAGAAAAAGTTATTTTAGTCTGAGCAACCTGCTCCCTACTGAAAATAGGGTTTCCAACTAGGACTAGGGTTTCCAACTAGGGCTAGAGTTAGGGTTAGGGCTAGTTTGGACTAGGTATATAAAAAGTCTGCCCCACCTGAGGACCGAACTCTTCACCTTCAGATTGTGAGACTGACCTGCTAGCACCTGCACTATGAGGCTGTACATTTGTGATGTTACAATTCTTTTTTGGTGTAAAATGGATCCAACCACCGGCCATTTCAATCAAACTGAACTTCACAGAAAGAAATAGTGACTTTAAGTCGGAGTATTCTGAAACTAGGGTTTCCAACTCAGGTCAAGGAGGCCAACTAAGGTTTCAAACTGTGGCCAGGGTTTCCAACGAGGATGAGTGTTTCGAACTAGGGCTAGAGTTAGGACTATATAAAAGTGTGCCCCGTGTGAGGCACGACCTTCAGATTATGAGACTGACACGCTACCACCTGCGCCAAGGAGGGTATGTGTTTGTATTTTGTGCAATTGTTTTTTACTGTAAGATTGATTCAACCGCCGCCCATTTTGATCAAACTTAACTAGGCTAGGGCTAGGATTTCCAACTAGGACTAGGGTTTCCAGGAAGGGCTAGAGTTAGGGTTGGACTGTATATAAATGATGCGTGAACGAGGATCAAACTCTCGACCTTCAGATTACAACACTGACGCGCTACCGCCTGCGCCAACGAGACTATGTGGTACCTGTCTTATAATTCTATTTTACTGTAAAATTGATTCAACCACCGGCCATTTCCATCAAATTGAACTTCATCGAAAGAAAAAGTTACTTTTGTCTGAACATTCTCAAACTCGAGTTTCCAACTAAGGTTTCCAACTGGGGCTCGGGTTTCCAACAAGGGCTCAAATTAGGGTTAGGACTAAATAAAACAGAGGCCAGTGTGAGGGTTGAACTCACAACCCTCAAATTACTAGACTGACGCGCTACCGCTGTGATAACGAGTCCATGAGTAATTGGTTTTACAAAGCTATTTTACTGTAAAATTGATTCAACCACCGGCCATTTCAATTAAACTCAACTTCACAAACAGAAAACTTTATTCTATTCTGAGCAACCTACTATCTTCTGAAATTGACAATGATTTTACTGTGGACTATGGAAAACAGCGCCCCGTGTGAGGGTTCAGCTAACAACCTTCAGATTTTGAGACTGATGCACGATCACTTGCACTAACAAGGCTATATTTCAATGGCATAGCAATTCTCTTTTACTGTAAATGGATTAATCCACAGGACATTTTTGTCTATAACAACTGTGAACTTCACTTGCTTCTGAAGGCTGGGGAATCATCAAAATCATTGCCCTGTTTTCACTTGATGCAGTTTTCCACATGGCTAGGTGGCAGAATGGATAAGGCGTCTGACTTCGGATCAGATGATTGAGGATTCGAGTCAGCGACATCATGAGGCAGAAAGACAATGTTGCCTTTGCTGAACTGCTGAACCGACTCTGCGTCGAAGTCTGATGAACTGGACAGAGCTCTCTCCTTGTGACGAGGTACACTTCCCCAGAAATGTGTCCAAAGCATATTCTGGATGTTTTTGCCACCAATAAACAGGTGGATGGCCATAACTCCGCGATGCTTAATCTGCTTCATAAGGACATTGTGCAAATTGACGCAGATGACTACAAGAAAGACAAAGGAACTGGCAGAATGGCAAAGCAAGCTTCCCCTGTGCAAGGCGCTAATCAATCAAAGTTACCTTCGGTGCTCGTGTTATGATCACACGCAATATTGATGTTCAAGCAGGTCTGTGCAATGGGATGTTTGCAAAAGTTGTCAAATTGGTGAACTATCCAAATGAAGCATGTGTCCAGAAACCTGGGTTTATTAAATAAACCGGAATTGACCTTATTTCAACAAGAAGTGCCTTAAATGAAACCAGAAGTGACCTAAATATAACATAAAGGGAAATGTGCTTTTGCCAGTTTGCAAACATATTTTATTAAAGCTGCGTTAAACGTATATATAATCATATCAATATAATTTCCAGTAGTAGTGTACTCGTGTGGTCGCATGATAAGCGGTAAGGAATGTGCAGACAACTGCATGAACTTATTTTCTACAAAGTATTGTGGAACAGGATGTCCAGACAGGGAGGACGTCTTACAAGGACATCTCGAGAGGAACGCGAATAACAACTCGTCATGGTGGTCCAGACCCAACCGCCCACAACTGAGACCAGACACCTGCGCTGAGCCACACTATACTTTGCATGCTTGAATATTCATATTGTGTTTCCTTAAAACTGGGCAACCCGGAAGAATGTGTTGTCTTTGATGGTCACGAAGGCAAACAAGTTTTTTGGTGTTAAGGACCCGAGACCCAGGCGCCTGTATTAGCTTGCTTTGTCAGGATTAAACAATTGGTAAATTCGGCCTAATTGATCTACTGGTCTTCTCTTTGACAGAACGAACTCGCAAAATTGTTAGGTGTACCAGTGTGTGGATTAGGACATAACGACTCATGTGTTAAGTGTTGATCGCAATTTGGAGTCAGATCAATAACTAAAATCCGTAGCCTAACAATTTCTTGGTGACCCCGACTGTGCTGTCAAGAGAAGGGTTATTGACAACTCGTGGTCTGTATCCAAGACACCGGACATTTTGTCTGGGACAGCTGTCTCCCGGTCGGCGTACCGTTTGGGAATAAGCGCACAACGTTGAGCTGGTACGACGTCTCCTCAACCCTGAGCTCATCACCGATAAGGTAAGCAGAATACCTGTTACTATATGTTGAAATTCTGCAACTTGAAAGAGGAAATTTAAGAGGAGACTGTCGTTCAGATCAAATAAGGTGTGCAAGAAGTTAAGATACATACGGTTGATAAGTTTGGAACTTACGTGTGTAACGTGTACGGTAAAGTCAGGGACTCCTCTTCTTTATTTTGTTATCTGTTTATTTATTATTTATTTATCACTCTTATTATTTATTGTTTGTGCCTTCTTGTTTTTATATTGTGTTGCTTACTTGTATGTCTATCGTGTAATATGTCGTCACCGTGGGATAGAGAAAAGGTAATTTCGGCTTCTTTGTGTGTCTTGACATGTGAAGAGGTTGACAATAAAGCTGACTTTGACTTGACTTTGACTTTTGTACTAAGGATAGGTCAGGGAGCTAGTGCTTCATCATGGCGGACAAGGGTGCGGTGATTTTGAGATCCCCGAGGAGAAGTGAGGCCTCCTCAAAAAGTATCCGGTGGTAACAGTTCCTCCTGTGAGAGATCTGACCGCTAAAATATCCAAAATGTGCAACCAAATTGGGGGGAGTGTGTGTGCGATGAGAGGTATGAATAGAGTGAGATTGAAGGAATGTATGCTGATGTGGAAGCGCAAATCGTGAGCTACATGAGAGATGGATTCTAATCCCTTTGTCTGTGTGCTCTGTGTTCGTGTGTAATCTCTGTAAAGTTTGTGTCAGTCTGTCGTCGTTCGTCTGAGCTCTGTGTGCGCACTTTGTGTGTTGCCGTGCGTGCGTGCGGATGCGTGTGTGTATGTGCGGTTGTGTGCGCGCTCGGTGTGTGTGTGTTTATGTGCACACCCTGTGTGGGTGCGGGCGTGTGAGGAGGAAGACGGCATGGATCAGAGAATGTTCAAGAAGGAGGGGGCCCGGTGGGCTCCAAGGTGTGGAATGGCGCTATACCGGCGGGGGTGGGGGCCAGCGGGACGCGTGGGCCTGGCCGGATCGTGGCGTCAACATTAATGCGCTTACAAAGCATTTCGGAACTTTATTTGATGATAAACACTGGAACGAGGATTTTAGCCGTGTTAATGGGTAGGGTGGATGGATTACTCAGAAGGAAAAAAAAAAAGCATTTGATATGGGCGGCTTGATAGTAAGATGATGAGTGTGCGCAACTGATAGGATACAAAATGTTAATAGGAACATTTGGGGTGTAAGGAACAAATACTACACAGGAAGACTGATAACACGAAGATGGTTTTGTGAAATTTGTGTGTTCTGCCTTAGCGCGTGGAACAATTCCTGAACTGAGTCCTGTTACTCCACTGGCTGTCTCAAAATCAACAGAGGACTGTCCCTGGTCATGAGACACCTTTGAGAGAACAACAGGAACTATTACCATGCTTGAAGGGGGCAAGCACAGCTCTTCACAGGACAAGAACCATACAGTTGGTGGAATACACACAGTTGCAGATCAAAAAGAAAATGGACTGAAAGAACAAGAGCAAGATGGACACATTTGAGAGTGGCGGACGATCCAGCCCTGAATCTTCATCATGAGAATCTAAGAGGAGAGGCTGCTGGCTGCTAAAGACTTGCACGAGTCACATGAAGTCAAACTGGACACATTGCTAAAGACTGCTGAATCATTACAAAGTTGGTGGAGTGTGGGACAAAAGGGATGGAAGTGTGTTTGGGTGCTGGGGCGGACATATCTGAGGAATTTTGAATAATAAGGCTGCTTATTGACACTGAAACGGGGATAAAAAACAAAATACATAGATATGGACAGTGAAGATGCACTAATAATAACAAATCATACGACAGCGTGATCAGAAACTTTGCAAAGTGGACATTGATCGATAGAAATTAAATCATTTGAATCATAAATTTCTATATGTAACATAGCATTTCGAAGACATGATGAATCTAATTGAAATAATGAAATTTTATAATTGGACCGGTGAAAATTTGGATTCGGGCAACAGAAGGCTGAATTGCTAAACTTAATTGACCTTTATCAAAACGACAGAATTCAACTTATAGGATGCATATTTGAGCTTGAAGGGGTGAGGGGCCGTAAGAACGTTGGAATTTTGGATAGTCAGCAAAATAGTAATACAGGGCACTACCTAATTCAAAAAGGATACAGTAGGGCTTTAAATAACAAATACAGTGACATGACCCTTGCGACAATTGATTTAAATGGCAATTTATGATAGGCATTTAGGGTTAGGATTAACAATCCATCCATCCATCCATCCATTACTGGTGTGGCTTGTCTTTACGAGGGTCACGGAGGATTAACAATAATAACTAGAATTTGTAATTTCTGGAGAAATTGTGTGTGAAGGCGAAGAGGCTGAATAAGAATTCGGGGAATGCTACAAGATTATGTTTAAATTTGGAATGTGTTGAATTGGTCAGAAAATGGATGAAAATATAGAAAGAATTTGGTAAAATTGGGCGTGAATTTTAAAGTTGAAAATTTGAAATTTTTCACAAGTGGGAAGTTTTTAAATAGGTAGGCATAAGATGAACAGTTAAAAAATTGAAATGGGTTGAGTCAGTGAAATAAATTTATTAGAAATTAGAAGGTAAAAAGGAAATTTTGCAAGATTTTACCGCAATGTTAAAAGGGAAAATGTGAAATTTTAATCTAGAAAGTGAAAGAAGGTGAATTGGAGGAATTATGTGGAAGAAAATGAGAAATATTGAATGTGCCATGAAGAATGAATGGTGAAATATTGGCTTAAAATTTGTACATTTCTCAAAAACCGTAAATATTTAGAATATCCATCTATCCATCTTCTTCCGCTTATCCGGGGTCGGGTCGCTTCAGGAGGGACTCCCAGACTTCCCTCTCCCCAGCCACTTCATCTAGCTCATCCCGGGGGATCCCAAGGCGTTCCCAGGCCAGCTGAGAGACATAGTCTCTCCAGCGCGTCCTGGGTCGTCCCCGGGGTCTTCTACCGGGGAAATATTTAGAATATTTGGCATGAATATTTGGAATGTGTTAAAAGTGGTGTGAAGTGAATCAGATGAATTTGTAGAAGTAGTTAAGCTAAAATAAATAAATAAATAAAAAAGAGGCAGAAGAATGCAGAAGAAGTTGAATAATAATAAAGTCAAGGCAAGTCAAGTTTATTTATATAGCCCACAAGCAAGTCTCAAAGGGCTTCAAATGTACAAAAAATGACAATTTAAAGTACAGGAACAATAAGTGTGGGGGCCACAATGATGATCATGACAGCAAAAATATTTCTAATTGGTTTTGATATGTACAAAGGGGGAACGTGGAAGAAGGTTTTCAAAATTTGTGATATAGCGTGGCTCTATTATCAAGAGTAAGCATTGCTTTTTAATTCTACGAATTGGCATCAACAAAAATGAGAATGATAATCTTCAAGGTGATAGTGTAAGTGGCAGGAGGAAGCTGTGTATATTGTTTTTAAACAATATTTTTGGTATCATTATTTTTTTAGGAGGGTCAGTTATGCTTGTGAGGAGATGAATGAAGGAACAAGGTAACTGTATAAGGGAGTGCTCTATAAATTGTTGGTTCTTTGCCAGAGGTAGTTATTTGGAGGGATGAATTTAAACTGAAAGCAAAATGGAACGGTTTAGTGGAAGAAATATGGGAAGGTGGAAATATTGAAGTTACAGCTCAACACAAAGTGTCAAATAGTCTAAGTGTGAGATGTGAGCAAACTAAATGGGGAATTAAATCATGTTCCAGCATTATGCATATTGGCAAACGACGAGAGGACAGGAGACCAGACAATTAGATACTAACTTTGGATTTAAAAATCAAAAAGGGAAATTTTAATTGAGGAGAAAGTTTTGCGTAGGGAGGGTTTCTTTTACAATTTAATATTGTATGGGGTTTATGTGTGTGTTGTGGGATGACAGTTTGTCTGTAATAGTGTATGAATGTCAAGTCTGTGCTTGTGGTGTGGTGTTTGTGTATTGTGAATGGTTAACATAATTCAAGGCTCGGGTGATGTGATCACAGCAGAGGATAACATTCTTCTCACCTGAAAAATATAAAGATACTACAGATTGGAAAAAGCAAGATTGATCAGGGCTAATTTTGGACTAAATATGGGTTTAGGATCAATCATGGTCACCATCGACAACAAAACAGTGCAATGGAGAAGGCCCATTTCAGTAATATGGTCAGACAAGACAGAACTAGTATCGAACATCAAGACTTTGGACGATTTCACGTGTGACGACTTTGAGCTCACCCGACAGGGTGACGGACTAGGTGGACAGTGACCAAATGTTTGACGCTTGAGCTTGCTTGCGACAAGAGCACGCTCTGCTTTGTTTTTCTGTGTGACTTAATTGTTTAATTTTTTTTTTTTGCAGCAACAGCCACCAGCCAAGGAGCGGATTGCGCGTTGCTTGCGTAACTTGTTTTCGTTCTTGCAGGCTGTCGATTGCGTCCGTTTTATAAGATTTATAAGAAATTTATAAGAATATGTTAACCCTTGTCCTTTTGGTTTTTATGATAAACTTGTTGATGACATGGTTTTCAGGACATGATCCGCGGGCGCCACGATTCATTTTATGACTTGTTTTATTTTGACACTTGATGTCTGTTATTGTGTGTACAAATGTCCGCTGTCAGCAGGGCTATAAGCTCACTGAAAGGAGTGCGATGATTTTTGTTTGTGTTGCCGAGTGTGTGGTGGACGGTTAATTTTCAGGGACTTGGAGTGACGGTCCCGGGGCCCAGATGGGAGCTAGAGGTTCCGCGAGCCTGGCTACAATGAGTGTGGTGATGAGAGGGGACGCTTTGCAGGTTCGTTTTGATACGTAAGGACACATTGGATGAATGTGTCAAAGGGGGAGTGGTAAAATAGAAATGGGTGCGTAGGTGAAATGGGTGAGTAGGGAGTGGTAAAATAGAAATGAAATGGGTGAGTAGGTTCCAATTCGTAATTGTGATATAAAAAGTTTTTTTTCCAAATTCACTTGTTTTAAGCTATAACAGGACATGCCAGAATTCAACTAGCAGTGATGGAAGGAGCAGAGGAAGACCAGTGACATCCTGTTGTGGTGTGGTGACAACAAATTATATGATCGCTTGCCGAAGGATGCATCAGGTATCTGTTCCCTCGTGTCTTTGATAATGCCTGTAGTGGTTGTCCCCATTGAAATACAGAATCTCAATTGGAACATGGATTCCCCACTGGCGGGGCTCCTGAAGCGAGCCACAAAGAGACGTTTTGCCCCCATGGTTGAGCGACAACGATCCAACATATATTGACGCTATAGGAGTGCCCCGGGGTGTACCAGATAAGTATAAACTCGTTAATCAAGTGTCCTCGGGATTCGAAAGCATTTTCTTATGGATCACCCCCAATAAAAATGTAGACTGTATTAATTACGTTCATGACAATGTCCAACGACTGGGTGATTATACAACTGAATCATTTGCAGCAGTCCATGAACAATTGGCTGCGACGTCTTTGATGTCGTTCCAAAATAGAATTGCGTTGGACATGCTATTGGCTAAAGAACATGGTGTGTGTGGAATGTTTGGTGATGCATGTTGTACTTTCATCCCCAACAACACGGCACCAGGGGGCCGACTGACCCGGGCGTTGGAAGGACTAAGGTCACTGAATAAAAAGATGAAAGATCATTCAGGTGTACGCACCGATATTTGGTCTCATTGGATGAAAACGTTCGGAAGCTGGAAAGGCCTCATCATGTCTGTGCTTGTTGCTGTGGCTATTTTTACTACAATAATGATTTTATGCAGATGTTGCTGTATTCCATGTTTTGGATCACTCACTGTTCGTTTGATCGAGAAAACCGTTGACCCGTTGTCACCGAATGGCCAAGATACCCTGGTGACTCAACATGAGCCGCGGAGGGAAGAAATGACCGACAGTGTGCTGGTCGCTGCTTGCTAGAGTAACGGGTGATGACCTCATAAATGACGTCATGAGAGGGAATAAAGGGAAATGTGCTTTCGGCAGTTTGCAAACATACCGTTTTTTTCCATGTATAATGCGCAAAATTTAACAAATTTATTGTCCTAAAATCTGGGGTGCGCATTATACATGGGTACAATTTTTTTTTTTTTTTTTTTTGAAGAAAATCATGGTACAACAATTTTTGATGAAAATCTTGTCACGGATGGAGTGTGGAAAGGAGCAGGGCGACCAAGTGCAGCTTGGACCAGG
Source organism: Syngnathus typhle (assembly GCF_033458585.1). NCBI lineage: Eukaryota > Metazoa > Chordata > Actinopteri > Syngnathiformes > Syngnathidae > Syngnathus > Syngnathus typhle. The sequence continues at coordinate 15,356,559 of NC_083746.1, read as the reverse complement.
GTTCATTGGAGGAACTCAAAACACAGACTTGGTAAACTAACATAACTCTCTAACAAAACCAACAACATGACTGACCGACAAAGACGTGGAACAAAAAGACAGGGTGACATTATCAAAGGTAGGAACAGAAACCTGTGTTATTGTCAAATATTGTTTGTTTTTTAATCTCCATCGTGGACTGGACATCATACGGAGGCAGTATCACTGCGCATGCGCACTATGGATCCGATGCGAATAGTCCTCTTCTCTTCTTGACTGACAATGAATGTGATAGTTTAATACAATCAGCAAATAACAAAATGCGTATTACAGGTAATATTTTATTTCACAACACTTTGTCTTGTTCCTTTCGTCTCTGCTGTTCACTTCAAACACGCTCGATACGAACGCAATGCTCTCGTATCAGACGCTTGCTCGATCACCTGCTCGTTTGCTGTCACAATGTACCGTACACAAATCCAAAACATTTGTTGCGGCTCCGAGTCACGACGAGGGGCAAGTTTTGGGTTCCAAGGGTGTTTTTATTCCTCTTCAACTTCTCTCCCATACAGAGCCGCCTTTTTCACATGTCCACACGCCTTTTTCACATGTCCGCACTTTTCATTTGAACATAACTGATTGCGGTGGTGCCTTTACGGGCAGTCGGAGAAATCAACGCCAACAAAAAAAATACATCCAGCCTATTTAAGACCATACCAAAGACTATAAAAATGGGACCCATTGCCTCCCTGCTTGGCACTCAGCATTAAGGGTTGGAATTGGGGGGTTAGATCACCAAATGATTCCCGAGCGCGGCACCGCTGCTTCTCACTGCTCCCCTCTCCCCCAGGGGATGGATCAAAATCACACGGGGATGGGTCAAATGCAGAGGACAAATTTCACCACACTCAGATGCGTGTGTGACGATCATTGCGGCTTTAACTTTTAACTTTAACATATACCGTTTTTTCCCGTGTATAATGCGCGGAATTTAACTAATTTATTGTCCTAAAATCTGGGGTGCGCATTATACATGGGTACAATTTTATTTTATTTATTTATTTTTTTTAAGAAAATCATGGTACAAGAAAACCAACAACAGGACTGACCGACAAAGACGTGGAACAAAAAGACAGGGTGACATTACCAAAGACAAGAACAGAAACCAAACAGACATCATGACAGTAACACATGCAATGATCCGGCGGTGAGCGAGGGGCAGACAGCACTTAAATACAAAACACGTTACATTGATTGAGGTGACACAGGAAGGGAGGGGCGACGCGAACAGAAACTATGGCAACCTAGACACATAGCAAAACTGGGGACGAGACATGACAAATCTCCCTCGAAATAAAACTTGAAATCACCTTTCTTCTTGTTTGTTGTCAATCGCGCATCGCATTCAGCCATCCTGCCCAACACACTTAGTAAAATTCATAATTGACGACACATCGTTTGATGCGATGGTGCAATCCTTGATGGTGTGTTATTGTCAAATATTGTTTGTTTTTTAATCTCCATCGCGGACCGGACGTCATACGGAGGCAGTATGACTGCGCATGCGCACTATGGATCCGATGCGCAGAACGGATGCGCAAGACACGTCAGCTATATAAAGAGCGAGAGTTGTTTTCTTCCTATTAGTTTCAATTCACAGTTTAATTAGCAGTTTCAATCAGCAAATAACAAAATGCGTATTACAGGTAATATTTTATTTCACAACACTTTGCCTTGTTCCTTTCGTCTCTGCTGTTTACTTCAAACACGCTCCATACGACTGCAATGCTCTCGTATCAGACGCTTGCTCAATCACCTGCTCGTTTGCTGTCACAATGTACCCTACACAAATCCGAAACATTTGTTGCGGCTCCGAGTCACGACGAGGGGCAAGTTTTGGTTTCCAAGGGTGTTTTTATTCCTCTTCAACGTCTCTCCCATACAGAGCCGCCTTTTTCACGTCCGCACGCCTTTTTCACATGTGCGCACTGATCGCGGTGGTGCCTTTACGGGCAGTCGGAGAAATTAACGCCAACAAAAAAAATTACATCCAGCCTAGTTAAGACCATACCAAAGACTATAAAAATGGGACCCATTGCCTCCCTGCGTGTGTGACGATCATTGGGACTTAAAAAAAAAAAAAAGAAAAAAAAATTGGGTGCGTATTATAAATGGGTACAGGCTTTTTTCCAGCATCAACATGCCATTTTAAGGGTGCGTATTATACATGGGGGCGCATTATACAAAGAAAAAAAACGGTAATCTAGCTAGGTTATTTATTACAGGTTACATTCCAACATAACCATACGATGAAGATAATCTGGAAAACCCTGACAGCCTGGGTGTCCTGGCTGAAGATCCTAAGGAAAAGACCCTAAACCTCATTGCATGCTATTGCATGATCGTATAGCGTTGTGGCCGCAGCATCCCCGGAACGAATCTGGGTCACGGCGTAATTAGATTACCTTGCTGAATGTGTCCGTTGTTCACTGTTGCCAAACAGCCTTCTGTTAAACACAAGCTTCCAGACATTACGTCCACCTATATTTTAATATCAACTTTATTTCATAAAGTTTTTCCTAATTCATCTTGGTGAAACTCCCTCAGGCATTCCTATCTTTTTTTAGGCCTGGCTGCCACGAGGCAGCGGTAGACATACAATTATGACCCTAAAAGGATATGCGTAAACTGGCTATGATATTTATCAAAATTCATTAATCACCGAAATGCAGTACTCAAGTCCATGTCATATTCGCTACCAATCGGAATGTAACGGCATCAGCTAATTTGATACGGGGCTCGTTGGTCGAGGGGAATGATTCTCGCTTAGGGTGCGAGAGGTCTTGGGTTCAACTATCGAATGAGGCCTACTTTGAAACACAGCTGGCTCCTGTTCTCTGCCAATGTCACATGCGCATCATTTACAGGCTGCATTTGTGTGACACGTGATATGAATTTCGACACAGCTAAGAACTACCAAATGGAATGTATCAGAGTCAGCATGGTTCCATCTAAAGTGAGTGAAAGAAGCCAGTTTTCACCCAGTCTCAAATCAGGTACCACAACATAGTTGCAGCGCAAAATCGTTTTAATGTGTTATGGACTTTGCATAGGAACCAGCAATGACAAGAAATAGTAGAAGACGCTGTTTCGACCCAGTCTCGAACTGGGGATCTTTCACGTGTTAGGCCAAGGGTCGGCAACCCAAAATGTTCAAAAAGCCATGTTGTCCCCCCCCCCCCCCCCACAAAAAAACATTCCTGTCTAGAGCGGTAAAAATCTAAAAACTTTTTATATGGCAATATAGACTGTCAATACATGACCTGTATGCCTACTATTAAATTAATTAAGTAGGCTACAAATACAATGCAACAAACGGAGCCCCTGGATAGCCGCCAGACTTTGTTGTGCAGCAGGAGATCGGCATATTCGCTCTCAACTTCATCTAGCAATTCACGGAACTGATGGTGGTTTAATGCTTTTGCGATTATTTTCTTCACAATTTGGATGACAAGGTTCATTACCTCCATACACTCTGGTGGGAATGTTTACGCACACAACGCCTCTTGGTGCACTATGCAATGGAATGCAAGCAAATTTCGATCCAATGCTTTCTGTCGTAAAGTCACAAACTTTTGCGACCCTCTCAAACTCGGTGTGCCGTCTGTAGCGTCTGAAATCAAGTGGCCAGTGTGTATCGCTGTCATTTAAACACTGCAGCACAGCCTCGCAGATGTCCTCCCCCTGTTTTTGGCCTTTTAGTTGTATAAATTTCTTCTTGCGGCCCATTAGAGTTCACGTCCCTGCATAGCAGAGCTGTCTGTTTGATATCGGTCATGTCACACGACTCATCACAGGCAATTGAGAAAGGTGGAGCTGAATTGATGTCCTTGATACATGAGTATCATGAACTCATGCCCTTCTTAACATCTAAGGCCCCATCCCTGAAGATGAGGGGCCAAGTGTACTCAGCCTGCGTCAGAAGTGGTATGACGTACGGAAGTGAGGCATGGGCCCTGAAAACAGAACACAAAGACAAACTAAACAAATCAGAAATGAGGATGATCAGATGGATGTATGGTGTGTCAATGAGGGAGGAAAAGACCAGTGCAGAGCTGAGAAAGAAGATGGGAGTGGAGGCCTGTTAGGGTTTGCAGAATATCTTCATCGTATGATTATGTTGGAATGTAACCTGTAATAGTTTAACTAGCTTGTCCTGTCTAGACAAAAGTAGTTGACCAAAGTGGTAAGATCTTTTCAACTTATTGACTAGCTGCAGAGGAAGCAATCAAAGTTGCTTTGTATACAGAAAGTCGTAAAAGGCCCCCTGCTATGCTTTGATCAGCAGGGGTGCGTCTCCACCCTATCCTGTGTGTTCCCACACCCCCACTTTCAACCCCACTTTCAACCCCACTCTGTTTCTCTCAATAAATAAGCACCTGACGAGGCCTGAGTCAGACTTCATTCGACCATCGCTGTAAGCACAGCGACGAGTGAACTCTCCGCCTGCAGGTGTCTAAAATGACTTGCTTGACTCCAGTGTGGTTCTTGCAAAATAAGTTAGAGCGAGCAACACCCTAACATTTTGGTGCCGAAACCCGGGACCCTCATACCCGCCATCTGGCTGACGGAGGAGGACGTGCTGCATTGTCGACAAGCCAGCGTCCTTTAGGGGGACCTGGAAAAGAAAGTCCTGGGAAGAGAATTTCTTCGCTGGGCCAGCATCTTAGGTCTGCCTTCGTCTGCCAGAGGTGGATTGACGGGTTCCCGCAATGCAACGGACCAGGGGTCAGGTAAGTTAAAAAATTGTGAGGTTGTGAAACGCGTAAAAGGTGCACGGGAGACAGCTTGGGTTCAAGTCCCAGTGGAAGGAACGGGCTAAGAAAAAACAGAGCTTCTTTTTCTTAATTGAAGGAGGGCGTAGATTCTTTTTTTTTGTCCGTTCTTCCAAGCTGTGTTGGAAGGTTTTCTGGCTTGGGTTAGAGTCCCAGTGGAAGGAACGTGCTAAGAAACACGGAGCTTCTTTTTTGTTAATCAAAGAAGAGCGTAGATTTTTCTTTGTATGTTTTTCCGGCCAAAGAACAGCTTGGGTTCAAGTCCCAGTGGAAGGAACGGGCTAAGAAAAAACAGAGCTTCTTTTTCTTAATTGAAGAAGGGCGTAGATTATTTTTTTTGTCCGTTCTTCCAAGCTGTGTTGGAGGGTTTTGCACCCATCCTGGATAGGCTTAGGAATAAAAAGCGTTGGTGTTTGTGTGGTTGAGAGAGTGCGACTGGTAGGATAAATTGACTGCAAAGAGAATTTGGTGGAAGGTCAATTTAAACCTGCATCCTCAAAGAAAAGAAAAAAAAAATTGTAAAAATTGTATAAACCTAAAATACCAAATTAAGATGGGAAATAAGAACGGTAGATCTCTAGCTCTTGAAGAAGATGAGAAGTTCATGGCGAGTAAATGTCTTAATTGTATGCAATACATGCCGAACTGGAAGAAAAAGTATGGTGTAGAAGGTAGGGATGGGCGATACCAATGATTTTGGAATCGATCCGATACCAAGTATTTCCTACCCAAAATACCCGATATTCGATCCGATATCGATACCGGAAGTGTAATTTCCCGCCAAAAAAACAATTTAAATGCCGTGGCATTCTTGCTCTTGGAGAGTCATCTATTGAATTTTGTAGAAAAAAGTATTACGTCATGTACATGTATTATTAACCTTTTTAGACATTAGTGCATTAGTGGAAGATGCATATTAATAGTATAACTTTAATAAAAAGGAGCTATTCTTTACTTTTTTCTCTCTCTCTCTCTGTTGTTGGGAAAAAGTTTTGTCTTTTAGTATAATCTAAAAAGAGACATGGTACCAACAGAGATGCAGGGCTTAATCGTCATGAGCAGCAAAACTATCAATTTGTAAAGCCACTGGATACTTACATTTAATATTGTAATACTTTAGTGTTGTTTATAGAAAGTGGAGTTACAAATAAAACGTATGGCGTTCGACCACAAATTGAAAAGGGGAAAACTTTATTTATAAATGACTGACTAAAGCGTAGTAATTATTGCTTCAAATAGCACATCATTCACAAATGCTTACGATTTTTGGTTAGCACCTGATACTTGGATATGTCTTGCCTTTCTGAAACGCTGCTTCTAAGTTACTTTGGTACCTTAGATTTTCCGTCGCTGCCTTAGTGTCTGCGGCACGTTTCAACTGCAGCTCTTCATGAACCGTGGGGTGAATTTTGCTTAAATGTTTTGTCAAGTTTGTGGTGTTGCCACAATATTTAATTGTTTTGTGACATATTTCACATTTTGTTATTAAGTAAAATATAATATCCCCAAACCAGACTTCTCTTGCGTTCGGACTGGGCCGCCGCCGTCGCCATGCTTGTTTGTGTTTGTTTGGATTGGAACGGGGGGCGGAGGAGGAGGGCTTGGCTTGTGAGAAAATGAGTACGGTGAGTCGGTCTCAGGGGTTCAGCAGAGCCTCCACTGCGGAGGTCCGAACACACCTGATTTATAAATTTGTGATAACGCATATCTGAACTGGTCTCGCAAAGGCAACAGCAGAAGTCCTACTGATTTGCTGGTATGTCATTTGTCGTGAATTCATACATTGTGTTGGTTTTATTCTTTCAACAAGGTGGTGTTCATGCACTTCTGGATGAGTTCCGCTCTATTCTTCTGGCCCAACTCTTTCGGCGCAGCCGTTAGGTAGATATGATGACCATGGAAAGTTCTTTGTGAATGATCAATCTTTTCCTTTCATGTTCATCGGGACTACACTTTTAATAGGTACCTACACTGTGTATTTGGATAGAGACTGCTGAAAGGGGACACATATATGCCTTGTGAACTACATGCATTGCTGCGGGTGAAGAAGTGTGAACAAATAAGTCAGCAGACAAGTTTGGGGATTTATTAGTGCCCAGAAGAGAAGCACTCTGTTCCGTACTGTAACCTGTTAAGTTTGTTCCCAGTTCTTTACAGTTTACCAGTTCATGACATGTAAGCGAATCCGTCACTCGTATACTCCATCGCTCCTCTGCCTTTTGGCTCAAATCAAGTGTAGTATCTGTTCTTGGGTTTGGGGGATTAAGAGAGCTGACCATAGAAGAGAAAAATGTAACAATAAAAGTGGTGATTTTACCCTTGCTTTTACTAATCAGTTCTGTTTTCATCCCAACAATGAAGGTGATTTTAAAATTGGAATGAGCCATTTTTTACTTCATCTGGAAATCCAAGTTGGAGAGACTGAAGAGGGACACCATGAAGAAAAACAAAAAAAAGGAGGAAAAGGAGTGCCGGACTTAAAGCTCTTCCTCGGAAGCAGATATGTTGCCCTGCACCTGCGAAGCGCGCTCCTTACACCAAATGTCACGTACCGGCGCCACCTGTGACAGGACCACGCCCCCCTATCAGCCGAATCGCCGCCACCTGCCACAGGCTCAGGGACAGCGCTATATCAACGCCGCCAGCGCAGACCCGAGTGTCCGTCTGTCGCATGATATTGCTTCGCTCTCCGGTCCACGATCCGGTCCATGAAGAATCGAAGAAACCGCAGAACAGCTTGTTCTTCCCAGCCTGATCGCCGATCCAGCGCTAGTTCCAGCTACTCCCACCGCAATAAAGTCTATCGCTACGCACTTGGCTGTACTGTCCAATCCCTTACACCAAATGCACCGAAAAGCCAAGCAATAACACGATTCTGGATGGGCTCATACCTCCGGAAACTAAAGCTAAAAACCATCGACCAAAGAATTCCTGTGTCTTTTAACCTGCCACCTTCTTTTTCCTTAATCAAGAAGTTTTTGAAGAACTTTAAATTACATAGAGCAAGAAAATAGTGAAATTTTAACAAATCACAGATCTATGATCTCTGTCCTACAGGAGCGGGAAGCGGTGTGTCCAGTGCGCGGCCTTGCAGTTTGGCGCAACGTCAACCACCCCGCCCTCTCGAAACAAACTTCGGGACCTGTCATGGATGGTGGCCCGTGATGTCCTCCCAGTCAGGTCGGTTATGCACTCTCGGGGCATGTCAGCGCTCTCAACGTGCCCCTGATCTGGCTGTGGCGCCCAGGAGTCAGTGTGGGACCTGCTCTGGTAGTGCAGGGCTGCCGTAGACCTGTGGGCGACCTGCAATTCCCCGCAAGGAAAGCGCTGAATGCAGACCTTGTACTCTATGGGGTGAGACCGTTGAAAATGAAGCAAGAAGACTTTACAAAGCAGTTGCTGACCTTTGCTGCCATCAATGACGCCATGTGGACTTCCAGAAACTAACTGGTAAGGAAGCACAGACAGATCTCCCCCCCCAGCCCGTGGCTGTGCTCCAAATGGCTGCAGCAACTCTCACAGCTGCACACGGCAAGCCTAGGAGACATCGACCAGGTATTGCAGTACCTCCAGGAATGGTGCACCCCCTCTACTGGTTAAATCAATAGTTCAAAACCAAAACCATTTCAATCCGTTCGCTTCATTCTTACAGGATTAAGCAGTCAATTATGACTTGATGGGGTCTGATCTCAATGTAAGATGTTGGGATTCGAGGCTTTCCCACCAAACGGTTTGCAAATAGGTTCATTTCTCGAGGCTTCATGTGAACACCCCCCCCCCCCCTGCTGGTCAAAAAGAGTAATTTATTCCATGAATGAGAATTACATTCACCTTTATATTTTGCTTCATGTAGCCTGATCAAAATGAATAAAACTTCTCTCTGTATGTGCATTCACGTGTAACATTGAAGGAGGTGGACGTGTGTTTCAATATGTAAATAAATACCATCGTTGTCTATTAAGAAGCTAAAAGTTGATGGAACACATTTTTTTTGTTGGGATGCTGTGTTTTAACAAGGAAAGACTGATGTGCTTATGGATGAAGATGACTTGTACTTGTGATTGTGCTTGTAAACAGTAAAGAGGAGTGTGTGTGTAATTGAGGGCGGTGGTTATTGGTTTTATTCAAAAACAATATTTTTTGCCAAATTACAATAGACTGACATGTGTCCATTCAAATGCAAACCACCAGAATTTAAACTGCATTGATAAACGAGGCCCCTCCGTTAGTCCTCACCTTACCGTGGTGGAGGGGTTTGCGCGCCCCAATGATCCTGGAGCCATGTTGTCTGGGGCTTCATGCCCCTGGTCGGGTCACCCATGGCAAACGGATCCTAGGTGAGGGGCCAGACAAAGCACAGCTCTCACAAGCCCCTTATGAAGAAAAACATAATTGGATTTCGTTTTTCCTCCCCCGGGCGCGGGTTACCGGGGCCCCCCTCTGGAGCCAGGCCTGGAGGTGGGGCTCGAAGGCGAGCGTCTGGTGGCCAGGCCTTCGCCCATGGGGCCCGGCCGGGCACAGCCCGAAAAGGAAACATGGTTCCCCCTTCCCATGGGCTCACCACCTGTGGGAGGGGCCAAAGGGGTCGGGTGCAGTGTAAGCTGGGCGGCGGCCAAATGCAGGGACCTTGGCGGACCGATCCCTGGCTGCAGAAGCTGGCTCTTGGGACATGGAATGTGACCTCTCTGGCTGAAAAGGAGCCCGAGCTGGTGTGCGAGGCAGAAAAGTTCCGACAAGACATAGTCGGACTTGCCTCCACACCCATTTGGGTTCCGGTACAAGCTGGCCCTGGACTCTCTTCCACTCTGGAGTTGCTCACGGTGAGAGGCGTTGAGCAGGTGTGGGTATACTTATTGCCCTCCAGCTGGGCGCCTGAACATTGGAGTTCACCCCAGTCAACGAGAGACAACCCTAACCTTAACGCCTTCGGGTGGGGAGATGGGTCCTGACTGTTGTTTGTGTCTATGCACCAAACGGCAGCTCAGAGTACCCACCCTTTTTGGAGTCCTTGGAAGAAGTGCTGGAGAGCGCTCCGTCTCGGGACTCTATCGTTTTACTGGGTGACTTCAATGCTCACGTGGGTAATGACAGTGAGACCTGGAAGAGCGTGATTGGGAGGAACGGCCCCCCCGAACTGAACCCGAGCAGTGTTCTATTATTGGACATCTGTTCTTGACACAGATTGTCTGCAACAGGACACCCTAGGCCACAGTTCAATGATCGACTTTGTAGTCATGTCATCGGATTTGCGGCCGCATATTTTGGACAGGGGCGGAGCTGTCAACTGATCATCACCTGGTGGTGGGTTGGCTCCGACAGTGGGGGAAGATGCCGGTCCGACCTGGCAGACCCAAACGTATTGCTCCGGCAGAGCTTTTCCCACGTTCCGGAGGAGGCGGGGGATATTAAGTCCGAGTGGACCATGTTCCGTGCCTCCATTGTTGAGGCAGCCGACCGGAGCTGTGGCCGTAAGGTGGTTGGTGCCTGTCGTGGCAGAAATCCCCGAACCCACTGGTGGACACCGGCGTTAAGGCATGCCGTCAAGCTGAAGAAGGAGTCCTATCGGGCCATTTTGGCCTGCGGGACTCCGGAGGCAGCTGGCAGGTACCGGATGGCCAAGAGGTACGCGGCTTCGGCGGTAGCTGAGGCAAAAACTCGGGCGTGGGAGGAGTTTGGCGAGGCCATGGAGAACGACTTCCGGACAGCTTCGAGGAAATTCTGGTACACCATCCGGCGTCTCAGGAGGGGGAAGCAGTGCACCGTCAACACTGTTTATAGTGGAGATGGCGTGCTGCTGACCTCGACTCGGGACGTCGTGAGTCGGTGGGGAGAGTACTTCGAAGACCTCCTCAATTCCACGACACGCCTTCCATTGTGGAAGCAGGGCCTGGAGACTCTGAGGTGGACTCTCCAATCTCTGGGGTCGAACTCACTGAGGTAATTTGATGCAAGGCGCCGGGGGTAGATGAGATCCGCCCAGAGTTTTTAAAGGCTCTGGATGTTGTGGGACTGTCATGGCTGACACACCTCTACAGCACTGCATGGACATCGGGGACGGTGCCTCTGGATTGGCAGACTGGGGTGGTGGTTCCCCTCTTTAAGAAGGGGGACCGGAGGGTGAGTTCCAACCATAGGGGAATCACATTCCTCAGCCTCCCTGGTAAGGTCTATTCAGGGGTGCTGGAGAGGATGGTCCGTCGGGAGGTCGAACCTGTCACTGGCCAAGCAAGATACCTGGGCCAAGTTTGAGAACCAGTTAGTGTGCTCGAACCTCATAGCTGGTGTAAGTGCTGGTCTTGGAAAGCAGGATCGAGTCCTGATTTTGATTCTCCTTTATGTACAAGTTTGAATGTTGTCAGGGTTTTCCAAACTATCATGATCGTTATTTATTATTTTGGAATGTATGTAACCAGTAATAAATAACCTAGCTTGTCCCATCCTACACAATGTCGTAAAACATCCCCTGCTATGTTTTGACTAGAGGTCAAGGGCTTTCTCTCCATCCAGTCCACTCACACCCCCACCCTGTTTCTCTTAATAAAAATGCTCTTGCGGGAGGCGAGAGTCAGACGTCATTCGATCATTGCTGTACGCACAGTGACGAATGGACTCTCCGCCTGCAGGTGCCCAGAAAATGACTTAATTGTCTCCCATGCGGTTCTTGCAAAATAAGTTAGAGTGAGCACCACTCTAACATTCTGCTGCCGAAACCCGGGACCCTCATACCCGCCATCTGGCTGACGGAAGAGGACGTGCTGCATTGTCGACAAGCCAGGGTCCATTAGGAGGACCTAGAAAAGAAAGTCCTGGGAAGAGAATTTTTTGCTGGGCCAGCATCTTAAATCTGCCTTCGTCTGACAGAGGTGGATTGACGGGACCCGGCAGTGCAACGAACCAGGTGACAAGTAAGTTAAAACCCTAAAGTTGTGTGATTGTGTTGTTGTGAAACGCGTAAAAAGTTAAAGGTGCACGAGATATACGGCTTTGGTTTGTCCGAGCTATGAGATACGGCTTTGGTTTGTCCGAGCTATGAGATACGGCTTTGGTTTGTCCGAGTTATGAGATACAGCTTTGGTTTGTCCGAGCTATGAGATACGGCTTTGGTTTGTCCGAGTTATGAGATACGGCTTTGGTTTGTCCGAGCTATGAGGTACGGCTTTGTTTTTTCCGGGCTATGAAACAGCTGGGATTCTAGTCCCAGTGGAAGGAATGGGCTAAGAAAAAAACAGTTTATTTTTCCTAATTGAAGAAGGGCGTAGATTCTTTTCTTTCCGTTTTTCCAAGCTGTTTGGGAGGGTTTTACACCCATCCTGGATAGGCCTAAGAATAAAAAGCGCTAGAGTTTGTGTGAATGAGAAAGTGTGACTGGTAGAATAAATTGACTAGATAGCAGTTCTAGCATTGATCAACGGCAATAATACAGGCTAGTTATTGTTGAAAGGTCAATTTAAACCTGCATTGAGGATCCTCAAAGAAAAAAAGATTGAAAAAAAAACTGGAAAAACTAAAATTAAGATGGGAAAAAGCTCTAGCTCTTGAAGGAGATGAGAAGTCCATGGCGAGTAGATTTCTTAATTGTATGCAATACATGCCGAAGTGGAAGAAAAAGTATGAAGTATAAGGAAAGTTGAAATGTAACAAAAGATAGAAAGTTGAAAAGTGATGAGGTTGCGACTATGTTTGTCAGGCTGGAAGACAATGAGGCCACAGTGCGCAGGCGCACTGTCCCGGTTGCAGCGCAAGCAGAGGAGCAAGGGAGGCATTCCGCTCGTGCGCAAAACTTGTATACAACAACTATGCAGTGGGCCAGACATGCTAAAAAAGTAATCCAAAAAGGCAAAAGTTCTGATGTATTTCATCTAGATGATGATGGTAATGATCTAGATGAAGATACAACGGTCTTCTTCCAAAGTTCCCAAAGGGGGAGAGGAAGAGTTAGAGACCAACAAGGCCGCAGGCCGCCATTCAATTCAAACTCCACATCAAATTTGGACTGTTGGAATTGTGGGGAACGGGGACACTTGGCAAGAGTGTGTCGTCGTTAAAAACAAAACCAATCAAAGGGCGGAGGAAGAGGCAGAGGAAAAGTAACATTTTAAGTTAAAGTTAAAGTCCCAATGATCGTCACTCACACATCTGGGTGTGGTGAAATTTGTCCTCTGCATTTAACCCATCCCCATGTGATTTTGATCCATCCCCTGGGGGAGAGGGGAGCAGTGAGCAGCAGCGGTACCGCGCTCGGGAATCATTTGGTGATCTAACCCCCCAATTCCAACCCTTAATCCTGAGTTCAAGAGTTCAAGTTCAAGAGTTTTTTATTCGCCATGTTTGAGCGTGCCAAACAAGGAATTTGACTTCGGTAGAAACACACCCTCTGTTCAACATTTAGGTGACTAACAACATTCAGGACATGTGAATAATGCAAAAACAGTGTAGACAAATTCAAGAAGGTGTGAGGAGCAGGATGTTATTGCACAGTAATGTCTCTGAGACTCTATGAGTGGTGTGAGTTCATCAGAGCAACAGCCTGGGGGAAGAAGCTGTCTCTGTGTCTGCTGGTTTTGGCGTACCGAGCTCTATAACGCCGTCCGGAGGGGAGTAGTTCAAACAGACTGCAACCCGGGTGAGAAGGGTCTGTAGAGATGTTCCTTGCCCGATTCCTGGTCCTGGACAGGTACAAGTCTTGGATAGATGGGAGGTTGATTCCAATGATCTTTTCTGCAGTTCTGATTGTCCGTTGTAGTCTGTGCTTGTCTTGTTTGGAGGCCGATCCAAACCAGACAGTGATGGAGGTGCAGAGGACAGACTGGATGATGGCAGTGTAGAAGGTCTTCAGAAGCTCTCGCGGCAGGTTGAACTTCTTGAGCTGTCTCAGGAAGTACAGCCTCTGCTGGGCCTTCTTCCGGACAGAGTCTATGTGGCCGGTCCATTTCAGGTCCCGAGAGATTGTGGTTCCCAGGAACTTGAAGGTGTCTGTGGAAAGAATAGTATTACTGCGGATAGTGAGGGGTAAAAGTGGTGAAGGGTCTCGCCTGAAATCCACTGTCATCTCCACGGTCTTGAGCGGGTTCAGCTCCAGATGGTTTTGACTGCACCAGTGGACCAGCCGCTCCACCTCCTGTCTGTACGCAGTCTCATCACCGTCCTGGATCAGTCCGATGAGAGTGGTGTCGTCTGCATACTTCAGGAGCTTCACACGAGAGTCACCTGAGGAGAAATCATTGGTGTAGAGGGAGAAGAGCAGTGGGGAGAGGACGCACCCCTGAGGGGCTCCAGTGTTGGTGGTCCGGGTGTCAGATGTGGTGCCCCCCAGCCTCACACGCTGTCTCCTGTTGGTCAGGAAGCTGGTGATCCACTGACAGGTGGAGGCAGGCACCGCAAGCTGGATGAGCTTCTGTTGGAGGATGTCAGGGGCGATGGTGTTGAACGCCGAGCTGAAGTCCACGAACAGGATCCTGGCGTACGTTCCTGGGGTGTCCAGGTGGTGCAGGATGTAGTGCAGTCCCATGTTGACCGCATCATCCACTGACCTGTTTGCCCGGTAGGCAAACTGGAGGGGATCAAGCAGGGGGCCCGTGACCTCCTTCAGGTGGTTCAGCACTAGCCTCTCGAACGATTTCATGACCACAGATGTCAGTGCGACGGGTCTATAGTCATTCAGACCTGTGATGGCGGGCTTCTTGGCTACTGGAACGATGGTGGAGCTCTTGAAGCACGAGGGCACCTCACACAGCTCCAGAGAACGGTTGAAGATCCGTGCAAAGGTGGGCGCCAGCTGCTCAGCGCAGACTTTCAAGCAGGAAGGTGACACGCCGTCTGAGTGCCAAGCAGGGAGGCAATGGGTCCCATTTTTATAGTCTTTGGTATGGTTTTCAGCATGACAAGCTTCCTCCACTTTGACTCCTCATGCTAATACAGAGAAAGAAAGAATAGATGCCAATATGACAATGCTGTTTGTATGCCCAATGGCAAATGACCAGAGATCAAATTGTGTGTGTACACTAAAGTTAAAATTTGCAAATCATGTGGTAAATAAATGGAACTTGCTTCTAGAAGATAAATGAAAGATTTAGAATGTACTGTCCTCGTGTGCGTGGGAGGGACCAGCTCATGATCGACCACAGGAAATGGCCAGCCTGTGACGAATCATTGGTGCTGGGACCTACCTTACGCGCGTGAGAGCTGTGCATGTGTGTTAAAATGATGAAAATTGGCTAAACTTTTAGTGTAAAGAAATTTGCTAGACTGTGGTCTATCCAATTTGCACCGCAGAACAGAAACGATTTGGAAAGATAAAAATGAGAGGAAAAGAGAGAAATCTGTTTGCGAGCAGAAATTGATCCCCACTAGTGCATGTTAAGTGTTGAGCCCTCATGAGAAATTTGAAAGAAGAAAAAAAAATGACAGAACATACTTTCAGGAATTGGAAGAAGCAAAATTGTGAATTTAAGACATTGCAATGCTACAATTAATAGGAATAATTGATTGATGGTTTTCAATATGCGAGCTAAATCTGAGAGATTGAGTTCTTCAAATTTGAAAAACAAAGAAAAAATTAGGATTAATTTGCCAGTAGTTTTTATGAGTTGAGGTTTTTTTTTTGGGTTGGTGGATTGTCCTATCAGGAAGCCTGAGTTGAAAATGGTATATTAATGTTGTGTGGTGAGCTTGGTTAAACTGGGTCCAATGTGATGGAAAGACTCCTTTTTGGAGACTGTGTGTGAGATGCAAATGAGCATTGATGAATGATTCCCTGAATGAAAGGAAAATACAGGTTGAATGGTTGAAGTTGTTGGCGACTACTATGGAAAATTAGTAGAGCGACTTTGATGAAAGAGTGATTTTGAGTACCGTATTTTCCGGCCTATAAGGCGCACCGGACTATAAGGCGCACCTTCAATGAATGGTCCATTTTAAAACTTTATCCTTATATAAGGCGCACCGGACTATAAGGCGCACCATTAATGCATCATGTCAGATTTTTAATCCAAATCAAATCATTCTCCATTTTATCTTTTTTATTTCAACTTCAGACAGAACAAATTACTTTATAATCATAAAATAATGATCCATAGTCTTTTTGAGTCATGATTCATAGTCTTCAGCAGGCCACTTATGATTGATTTCATGACACAATGCTTTGGGCCAGTTTAAATTTAGGAATTTGGTCCATATATAAGGCGCACCGGACTATAAGGCGCACTGTTGATTTTTTAGAAAATTTTAGGTTTTTAGGTGCGCCTTATAGGGCGGAAAATACGGTAAGTTAAATACTAAAAAGAGAAACGTAGCTTTTGGATTGATAATTAACGAGAGAGAGAGGTGTCATACTGTGGTAAATTTTTATTCTGGTATCATGCAATGTATATCTCACTAGTAAGCCTAAGTGTGACTGGGTCATGTTTCGGGTCAGGTTCGTGCGGGATTGTTTGGGCCTTGGTCCATGATCTCATTGGCATGAGACACATCTGGTTTCCATTAACAACTGACGAGATATGCACCCGAGTGAGGAAAGGGGGGCTAACTCATAAATAATGAGGAGATATTGGGAATAATCTGTTGGTCCTTTCTTTAAGACCCTTTAAATGGTTTCCTGGTGTAGATAGGTTAGCAACACGAGAGATTTAGATGTTCAAAAGAAAGACAGTTAAAAGAAAACAACATTATTGATTTGGACAATTGCAGGCTAACAGGAGCATGAAAAAGAAGAGCTAAGAAGCAGGATCCAATTTGATCAGGGAGATTGGAAATTCACAGCACCATATTCTAAGTCACATTTTTGAACAATCATGACACAAGTAATAACGTTTGAGAGATCAAGACATAGATCAGGGCTAGATGTGGAACGCAGACCTCGTTGAGTTAATTTTGAATAATGGTACTGAAAACATGGCGGCTCGGTGGCGCACTGGGTAGCACGTCCGCCTCGCAGTTAGGAGGGTGCGGGTTCGATTCCACCTCCGGCCCTCACTGTGTGGGGTTTGCATGTTCTCCGGAGTGCCCAGAGAAAACCCACGCGGGCCCGGGGACCGGGGACCGGGGACAGAAAACCCACGCGGGCCCGGGGACCGCGTGGGTTTTCTCCGGGCACTCCGGTTTCCTCCCACAACCCAAAAACATGCTTGGTAGGTCGATTGAGCACTCCAAATTGTCCCTAGGTGTGAGTGCGAGTGCGTATGGTTGTTTGTCTCTGTGTGCCCTGCGATTGGCTGGCAACCGGTTCAGGGTGTCCCCCGCCTACTGCCCGATGACGGCTGGGATAGGCTCCAGCACGCCCGCGACCTCCGTGGGGACTAAGCGGTACAGAAAATGGATGGATGGATGGTACTGAAAACACAATGTGCTGTGCCATTAAATTGGAACTATAGACGAAACGTAGCTCGGAAATAGGATGAGTTGCAGGACTTACAATATAAAGACGAGATCGCTGTTACTAGGAGAATTTGAAGTTTGGTAAACAAACGTTACTAGCGAATTGATGGCAGCAGCAATTGCGACACATGGGCCTTGCCATGTGTCGACAGGAGGGATGAAGTCCATCATACATCAACAATTCACTACCTTTGGTTTAGATGCTTACTTAAAACAAAATTGTAAAGCATGTCCTGTTTGTGTGAAACATAATCCACAAGGAAATATGAGACCTAAGAGAGGCTAATTTCCAAAACCATCTTGCCCATTTCAAATGCACATGGATTTTATTGAGCTCACACAAAGTGGACCTCACAAATACTGCTTAGTGATGATTGGTGCATTTTCCAAATGGGTGGAAATAGTTCCATCTAAACGAGCAGATGCCTTAACAGTGGCAAAAGCCATCTGCAAAGCCATCATACCGATTATATAAGTACGCTCAAACTGAAAGATGTGTCAAATGCAAATTCACTGCCGCCTGATCTTTCCTCCTCACAGGTCGACAACCCCATTAAAAGAAAGAACTGGGTCAGCCCACGGTGGGAGGGACCATTCCAAGTCTTGCTGACTACCCCCACCACAGTGAAGATCGCTGAACGGCCCAGCTGGATTCACCTCAGCCACTGCAAGTTGCAGAGTGTGCTGGAACCCTAATTCGGAGTGGTGGGGGAGGCTGACTTCAAAGTGGTCCTATCGTTTAGGGTGGGTGGTCTCAATGTTGGTGAGGAAAACAACGATCCCCACTCCGCTAGGCGAGGGGATGTCCCGGTGTCTGTGCCATCCTAGTAGCAACAGGGCTCCATATGGCAGATGGATCCTCTGCTGCGTTGTGGTTGGAGCGTGCTATGGTCTATGGACTCATTTGAACAGACCAAGTGACAATGTTGACCGTGGAAAACGACGGTCCCACGATGAGAACTTTGAGGACTGGTCATGGGACCCCAAAAACCCATACGAAACCAACACGTGGTACCGGTACGTCAAGTTCACTGTGAGAGCCCAGACACAGGAGGGGTGTTATGTTTGTTCAAAACTCCCCCCTTCCTCCACGCAAGTTCATTTGGAGGCCAGAGCAATGAATGAGGCAGATCGTGGCCAGAGTGCCTAGACTTAGTGAAGCGCTATATGATAATTACTCCCACTTCAGAAGGGTTAACACCTTTTGAAATCATCCATGGGAGACCATATAGACTACCTGTGTTCCCTGCAGATGTGCAAAAAGCAGATGAAGAACAGTCCTTGGCAGACTATATGATAAGGACGCTCAAACTGAAAAATGTGTCAAATGCAAATTTACTGCCGCCTGATCTTTCCTCCTCACAGGTCAACAACCCCATCAATCCAGGAGACTGGGTCTACATCAAGGTTGTTAAAAGAAAGAACTGGGTCAGCCCATGGTGGGACGGACCATTCCAATTTTGCTGACTACCCCCACCGTAGTGAAGGTCGCTGAACGGCCCAGCTGGATTCACCTCAGCCACTGCAAGTTGCAGAGAGTGCTGGACCCCTAATTCGGAGTGGTGGGGAAGGCTGACTTCAAAGGGGTCCCATCGTTTAGGCTGGGACGTCTCAATGTTGGTGAAGAAAACAACCATCCCCACTCCGCTAGACGAGGGGATGTCCCGGTGTCTCTGCCATCCTAGTAGCAACGGGGTTCCACATGCGAGGTGGATCCTCTGCTGCGTTGTGGTTGGAGCGTGCTAGTGTCTATGGAACCATCTGAACAGACAGTGTTGACCGTGGAAAACAATCGTCACACAATGAGAACTTTGAGGACTCGTCATGAGATCCCGGAAACCCATACAAAACCAACACTTGGTACCGGTATGTAAAGGTCACTGTGAGAGCACACACACAGGAGGGATGTTATGTGTGTGTTCGAAAACGCCTCTTACTCCACACAAGTTCATTTGGAGGCCAGAGCAATGAATGTCACTGAAACGAAATGTATGGCATCCATGGGAGGAGTTGGATAACAACACCGTGCTGTCACAGACAGTGACGCTACCCCTACCGCCCTGGACTCGCAGAAATGAATCTGTGATTGAACTCTTTTGGATTGATCCCAATGTAACTGTTGGAGGACGACAGATGCCACAAGTGGCCTAAACAAAAAGGCTACCTGGAATGGACTACACGTGTTTCATCCAAGAAAACAAGACCCCCGAATGCATTAACGACAACTGCTCTCCAGGAGGAAACTGGATGGGAGCTTTGGACATCACCGCTGTGTGCCAGGATGGGAGAGCCATTTCAAGGCGTAAGGGACACAATATAAAAACAAGAAGGCAAAAATTCAACAATAAATAGTAAGAGTGATGAATAAATAATAAATAAACAGATAACACAATAAATAAGAGGAGCAAAACGGAGCCAGCAAGCATAGCGCAAAAGTAAAAATATCATAAACAAGAAGGCACAAACAATAAATAATAAGAGTAATAATAAATAATAAATAAACAGATAACACAACAAATAAGAGCCAGTGTGCATACAGACAGTACAGACAGTAAAAGTACAGGACGCTACGCAGAACGGGGGAGCGAGTTCAGGATCCTAACAGCCTGGAGTATGAAGCTGTTTGAGAGTCTGGTGGTGCGGGAGCGCAGGCTTCTGTACCTCCTCCCAGAGGGCAGAAGCTCGAACAAAGAGTGAGCGGGGTGACTCACATCACTCACAATCGTGGTCACCTTGCGGGTGAGATGGGAGGTGTAAATGTCCTTCAGGGAGGGGAGCGAAGCACCAGCAATCTTACCAGCCGTGTTCACTATGCGCTGCAGGGCCTTGAAGTTGTAGTCAGTGCAGCCCCCACCCCAAACAGCAATACAGCTGGAGAGGACGCTCTCAATGGTGCCGCGGTAAAATGCAGTCATGACGGCCGGAGGAGCGCTCGCTCGCCTGAGTTTCCGCAGGAAGTACAGGCGGCGCTGGGCTTTTTTTGCCAGTGATGCGGTGTTGGTGGACCAGGAGAGATCCTCACTGATGTGCACCCCCAGGAACATGGCGCTGCTCACTCTCTCCACCACAGCACCGTCGATGGTCAGTGGCAGGTGTTGGGTGTGACCCTTCCGGAAGTCCACAACAATCTCCTTGGTCTTGTCGACGTTCAGCAGGAGGTTGTTGTCCCTGCACCACGTGACAGAGGAAGTCCAGTAGCCAGTTGCAGAGGTACTGAGGCCCAGCGCGTCAAGTTTGCTGATGAGGCGTTGTGGCACAATGGTGTTGAAGGCAGAACTGAAGTCCACAAACAGCAACCTCACATACGAGTCCCTTCTCTCCAGGTGGGTGAGGGCCGAGTGGAGGGCAGAGCAGATGGCATCCTCAGGGGACCGTTTGGCTCGGTACGCAAACTGGAAGGAGTCAATGGTGGGGGGGAGAACGGATCGGATGTGCTCCATGACAAGCCGCTCAAAGCACTTCATGATGATGGGCGTAAGTGCCACGTGGCGATAGTCATTGAAGCAGGACGGAGCGGGTTTCTTCGGCACAGGTACGATGGTGGCAGCTTTGAAACACGACGGGACGATGGCCTGCTGCAGGGAAGTGTTAAAGATGTCTGTGAAGACATCCGTCAGTTCACCAGTCCTTCAGTCCTTCAGCGCTCGACCCGGGATGTTGTCAGGGCCCGCCGCCTTACGGATGTTGATAGCGGAAAGCGCCCTCCTCACGCTGTCGGCGGAGAGGCACAGGGGCAGCTCGTCTGAAGGGGGAGTGGCCTTCAGCGGCCAAGTGCTGTTCTGAGCGTCGAAGCGAGCAAAGAAGCGGTTGAGGTCATTGAGCAGACGGACGTCGCCTTCACAGCTCTGCGGCGCGGGCTTGTAATCCGTGATGGTCTGAATGCCCTGCCAAAGGCTCCGTGCGTCCCTGCTGTCCTTGAAGTGGGCGGTAATTTTGCACGAGAACGCCCTCTTTGCTTCTTTGATGCCCCGGGACAGGTCGGCCCTCGCAGTCCTCAAGCCAGCCTCATCCCCCGCTCTAAAGGCTTTGTCCCTGGCCCTCAGCAGCCTGAAGACAGCCCCTGTCAGCCATGGCTTCCGGTTAGCCCGAGCGACGATGGATTTTGAGAGAGTCACAACATCAATGCACTTCCTGATGTAGGAGGAAACAGAGTCAGTATACTCCTCAATGTCTGTCCGATCGTCGCAAGTGGCAGCCCTCCTAAACATGTCCCAGTCAGTAGAGCCAAAGCAGTCACGCAGTGCATCAGAGGCACCCTCAGGCCACACCCGTACCTGCTTGCGAACCGGCCTGGACGCTCTCACCATTTGTCTGTATGCGGGCAAAAGCATAACAGTGATATGGTCAGAAGGTCCAAGATGGGGGAGGGGGGCGGCTTTGAAAGCTCCTTTATGTGAAGAGTAGACCCGGTCCAGGAAGCTGTCGCCACGCGTAGGAAAATTAACATGCTGGTGAATCCTCGGAAAAACAGACTTCAGGTTAGCATGCTTAAAATCCCCAGCGAAGATGGTCAAACCGTCAGGGTGCGCTGTCTCTTGTTCACTGACAGCCTGGTACAGTTCACTAGGAGCCGCGATCCTGTCGCCTTCGATGTTGGAAGGCGGGATGTAAACCGCGACTAGCAGAATCGCGGTAAATTCCCTTGGCAGGTAAAAAGGACGGCACTTAATGATCACGAACTCCGCCAGTGGTGAGCAGTGCTTGCATACCACTACAGAGTCTCGGCACCATTCGTCACGGATGTAGACGCATATTCCACCTCCACGAGATTTACCCCCTTTCACAATGGCCCGGTTCGCCCGATAGCACGCTAGCCGCTCCAGATGTACGGCAGAGTCCGGAATGTTGACAGTCAACCAAGTCTCAGTGAACACGAGCACACAGCAGTCCCGCAGTCATTGCTGTACGCACAGTGACGAATGGACTCTCCGCCTGGAGGTGCCCAGAAAATTACTTAATAGTCTCCCATGTGGTTCTTGCAAAAGAGTGAGCACCAAATGTGACAACAGCCATGCCTAACGAGCAAAAGGACAAGGTGTGTTCTTTCATCAAAAAAGATGTGGCCAAAGAGTCTGTCAGAAGGGACATTTAAAAACACATGCAAGAACACACACAGGTGAGAAACGTTTTTCCTGCTCAGTTTGTGGCCAAAGATTGTTAGGGTTGACAAATTACAGTGGAGCCTCGGTTTTCAAACGTCCCAGTTCTCGAACAAATCAGTATTTGAACAAAAAATTCGAGATTTTTTTGCTTCGGATGTCGGACGAAATTCGGTGGTTGAACCTCGCGAGATGAGCCGAGAGGACCCGCATGCCAACTAACTCCGTTCGTTATTACATTCTCGTTATTCTGAGGATTGCATCAACTCTAATCACGCCTCCAAAGTAAGCAAGTGGGAGCAGTAAAGCCATCCTAAAACACAAAGACGCTCCTAAAGCAATGCGACAGTGAGCGCCCGGCGCGCTGCGGTTGCCAGATCGGACCAAATTAAGCTCCCTGCGCACTGAGGTCCACTTAAATTTTGGAAAGTCTATTAGGACTTCCATCCATCCATCCATCCATCTTCTTCCGCTTATCCGGGGTCGGGTCGCGGGGGCAGCAGCTTCAGGAGGGACTCCCAGACTTCCCTCTCCCCAGCCACTTCATCTAGCTCATCCCGGGGGATCCCAAGGCGTTCCCAGGCCAGCTGAGAGACATAGTCTCTCCAGCGCGTCCTGGGTCGTCCCCGGGGTCTCCTACCGGTGGGACATGCCCGGAACACCTCCCCAGGGAGGCGTCCAGGAGGCATCCTGATGAGATGCCCGAGCCACCTCATCTGGCTCCTCTCAACGTGGAGGAGCAGCGACTCTACTCCGAGTCTCTCCCGGATGACCGAACTTCTCACCCTATCTCTAAGGGAGAGCCCGGACATCCTGCGGAGAAAACTCATTTCGGCCGCTTGTATCCGGGATCTCGTTCTTTCGGTCACGACCCATAGCTCGTGACCATAGGTGAGGGTAGGAGCGTAAATCGACCGGTAAATTGAGAGCTTTGCCTTTTGGCTCAGCTCTCTCTTTACCACGACGGACCGGTACAAAGTCCGCATTACTGCCGACGCTGCACCGATCCGCCTGTCGATCTCGCGCTCCATCCTCCCCTCACTCGTGAACAAGACCCCAAGATACTTAAACTCCTCCACTTGGGGCAGGATCTCATCCCCGATCCGGAGAGGGCATTCCACCCTTTTCCGATCGAGGACCATGGACTCGGATTTGGAGGTGCTGACCCTCATCCCGACCGCTTCACACTCGGCTGCGAACCGCTCCAGTGAGAGCTGGAGATCACGGCCTGAAGAAGCCAACAGCACCACGTCGTCTGCAAAAAGCAGAGACGCGATGCTGAGGTCCCCAAACCGGACACCCTCAACGCCTCGGCTGCGCCTAGAAATTCTGTCCATAAAAACTATGAACAGAATCGGTGACAAAGGGCAGCCTTGGCGGAGTCCAACCCTCACTGAGAACGAATCCGACTTACTGCCGGAAATGCGGACCAAACTCTGGCATCGGTGATACAGGGACCGAACCGCCCTTACGAGTTGGCTCGGTACCCCGTACTCCCGAAGCACCCCCCAGAGAACCTCCCGAGGGACACGGTCGAACGCCTTCTCCAAGTCCACAAAACACATGTGGACTGGTTGGGCGAACTCCCATGCACCCTCGAGGATCCTGCTGAGGGTGAAGAGCTGGTCCACTGTTCCACGGCCAGGACGAAAGCCACACTGTTCCTCCTGAATCCAAGGTTCGACCTCCCGACGGACCCTCCTCTCCAGCACCCCTGAATAGACCTTCCCAGGGAGGCTGAGGAGTGTAATTCCCCTGTAATTGGAACACACCCTCCGGTCCCCCTTCTTAAAGAGGGGAACCACCACCCCAGTCTGCCAATCCAGAGGCACTGTCCCCGATGTCCACGCGATGCTGTAGAGACGTGTCAGCCATGACAGTCCCACAACATCCAGAGCCCTTAAGAAATCCGGGCGGATCTCATCCACCCCCGGGGCCTTGCCACCGAGGAGTTTTTTAACTACCTCAGTGACTTCAACCCCAGAGATTGGAGAGTCCATCTCAGAGTCCCCAGGCCCTGCCTCCACAATGGAAGGCGTGTCGGTGGAATTGAGGAGGTCTTCGAAGTATTCTCCCCACCGACACACGACGTCCCTAGTCGAGGTCAGCAGCACGCCATCTCCACTGTAAACAGTGTTGACGTTGCACTGCTTCCCCCTCCTGAGACGCCGGATGGTGGACCAGAATCTCCTCGAAGCCGTCCGGAAAGCATTCTCCATGGCCTCGCCAAACTCCTCCCACGCCCGGGTTTTTGCCTCAGCAACCGCCGAAGCCGCGTTCCGCTTGGCCATCCGGTACCTGTCAGCTGCCTCGGGAGTCCCGCAGGCCAAAACGGCCCGATAGGACTCCTTCTTCAGTTTGACGGCATCCCTTACCGCCGGTGTCCACCAGCGGGTTCGGGGATTGCCGCCACGACAGGCACCAATGACCTTACGGCCGCAGCTCCGTTCGGCCGCCTCAACAATGGAGGCGCGGAACAAGGTCCACTCGGACTCAATGTCCCCCGCCTCCCCCGGGACCTGGGAAAAGTTCTGCCGGAGGTGGGAGTTGAAGCTCTTCCTGACAGGGGATTCCGCCAGACGTTCCCAGCAGACCCTCACAGAACGTTTGGGTCTGCCAGGTCGGACCGGCATCTTCCCCCACCATCGGAGCCAACCCACCACCAGGTGGTGATCAGTTGACAGCTCCGCCCCTCTCTTCGCCCGAGTGTCCAAAACATGCGGCCGCAAATCCGATGACACGACTACAAAGTCGATCATCGAACTGCGGCCGAGGGCCTCCTGGTGCCAAGTGCACACATGGACACCCTTATGTTTGAACATGGTGTTCATTATAGAAAATCCGTGTCGAGCACAGAAGTCCAATAATAGAACACCGCTCGGGTTCAGATCGGGGGGGCCGTTCCTCCCAATCACGCCCTTCCAGGTCTCACTGTCATTGCCCACGTGAGCATTGAAGTCACCCAGTAGAACGATGGAGTCCCCAGAAGGAGCGCTCTCCAGCACTTCCTCCAGGGACTCCAAGAAGGGTGGGTACTCTGAGCTGCCGTTTGGTGCATAGACACAAACAACAGTCAGGACCCGTCCCCCCACCCGAAGGCGGAGGGAGGCTACCCTCTCGTTCACCGGGGTGAACCCCAATGTGCAGCCGCCCAGCCGGGGGGCAATAAGTATACCCACACCTGCTCGACGCCTCTCACCGTGGGCAACTCCAGAGTGGAAGAGAGTCCAGCCCCTCTCGAGAGGGCTTGAACCGGAACCCAAACTGTGCGTGGAGGCAAGTCCGACTATATCTAGTCGGAACTTTTCTGCCTCGCACACCAGCTCGGGCTCCTTTCCAGCCAGAGAGGTGACATTCCATGTCCCAAGAGCCAGCTTCTGCAGCCGGGGATCAGACCGCCAAGGTCCCTGCCTTTGGCCGCCGCCCAGCTCGCACTGCACCCGACCCCTTTGGCCCCTCCCACAGGTGGTGAGCCCATGGGAAGGGGGACCCACATTTCCTTTTCGGGCTTTGCCCGGCCGGGCCCCATGGGCGAAGGCCCGGCCACCAGACGCTCGCCTTCGAGCCCCGCCTCCAGGCCTGGCTCCAGAAGGGGGCCCCGGTGACCCGCGTCCGGGCGAGGGAAATCTGTTTCCATATATATTCTTCATCATAAGGGGCTTTTTGAGCCGTGCTTTGTCTGGCCCCTCACCTAGGACCCGTTTGCCATGGGTGACCCTACCAGGAGCATGAAGCCCCAGACAACATGGCTCCTAGGATCATAGGGGCACGCAAACCCCTCCACCACGATAAGGTGACGACTCATGGAGGGGCCATTAGGACTTTAAAAATATTTTCTAAATTTTAGCGACGGCTCTGTCGCAATAATGCGACCAGCACGGTGCAGTTGCGTGTTCGGCGCTGCGCTGCAGTTACGTGATCGGACAAAAATGCGCAAATGGAAAAAAATTGTTAAAAAAGACAGGTTTTTTTGCTTGGAATAGATAATTTTTTTTTCCATTATTTGTAAAGGGAAAACATTATTTGGAATTCGAACGATTCACTTCTGGAACAGCCTTCTTGAACGGATTGTGGTCGAAAACCGAGGCTCCACTGTTCTTGATCGTATGATTATGTTGGAATGTAGACTATATTGATTAACCAGTTGCTGAGGGGAACAAACTCCCCCTCCTGCCCTGTTTTTTCTCAATAAATATGTCCTTATATGTTCAGAGTTTCTGAATAGATATTTGAAAGAGTAATATGGGAAATTACTTTAAAATATATGTAGTCTCCGCTCAGCATCTGTTGCCATTTAAATTATGCCGGTTTCAAGGCTGAATTCGTGTGTCACATGACGTGCGTTCGCGTCGCACCAGAAGTCATGTCATGCAGCCTGATAATTGGCAAAAAAAAAAGTATTTCTGAGGATGCAGCCTGTGAATTGAGACACAGCGAGTGAATCTTTGTTTGCAAGACTAGTTCTCTTGCTAGCAATGAGGCTTTAACACCTACCGCTAATCAAAAATTCAAACACACTACAACCAAGCAGGGTTAGCAGATGTAGCTGTCTGTCAGACTCTAGTGGGAATTTAACTCACACCCTCTGAGTTACAATTCTAATGCTCTTATTAATGAGCTACGCGGTCTTGCCTGGCAAAACTGTGTCAACCTTTTAGAAGATTGACCAAAAGAAACGCTTGAAAATGTAGTCTAAACAGGACTGTAAGCCAGTGATTCTCATCCAGTGTGGACACATTGGTGTGCCGTCTGAAATTATAAAATTTCCCTTAATATCCTCAAAGACAATAACAACTCATCACATAACTGCTGGTCACCAGTACTATGGACAAGATAAGTGGAATTACACCCTCAACTCTTATATGTCAAGCTTGCGCAGTAAATGTTTAGTATACAATCAGGCCTCAGTGAGAATTGAACTCACGACCCCTAGTTTACAAGACCAGTGCTCTAACCACTGAGCTACAAGGCCTGTTCTGCTGTGGTTGATTATAAACTATAAATTATTTAACTACAATATTACAAAGTGGAAATCAGGATGTCACCACGTTTACCTCCCATGCTACTATTCTGCGACCAAGCAAGGCTAGATAGCTTGGCCAAGTTTGAGAATCAGTTAGCGTGCTTGAACCTCTGGTTGAAGCTGGTGGTTGAAGCTGGTGGTTGAAGCGCTAGTTTTTATGTACAAGTTTGAATGAGACAACAGCCAGGAACAGCCATGATTAATGAGAAACAGGAGGCCGGGCCAGAGCAACTTTGATAAAAGAGGAGGGGAAAGAGAAGGACGAAGAGGATATCTACAGTATGCCCTCAACTTGTCTTGAGTCAGAAGTTGATATTTTATACCAAACACTGGAAATGTTCTCAGTCTTGGAAAATGTTTGCTCATAAGAGGAGTTTGAAACTACACCTAAGAATACACACAGAAGGGAAACGTTTTTCCAACGATTCTCTCAGAAGAGGCACTTAACAAGTCACATGAGAACCCAGACTGGGGAGAAACGTTTTTCCTGCTCAGTTTGTGGCCAAAAATTCTTTCAGAAGGGTGACTTGCAAACACACACAAGAACCCACACCAGTGAGATATCCTTTTCCAGATCACTTTGTGGCCAAAGATTCTCTCACAAAGTAAACTTAAAACTACATGCAAGAACACACTCAGCTGAAAAAATATTTTTCCTGCTCAGTTTGTAGCCAATCTTTCGCAGAACTGTCACCTAAAAATAATGACAAGAACACACACAGTTGAGAAACCTTTTTCCTGCCCAGTTCCTGGCCAAATATTCTCACAGAAGGGTGACTTAAAAACACACACAAATACCCCCACCCATGAGAAACCTTTTTCCTGCTCAGTTTGTGGCCAAAGATTCGGTCAGACGGGACACTTAAAAACACATGCAAGAGTACACAGGACAGGAAACGTTTTCCTGCTCAGTTTGTGGCCAAAGATTCTATCAGAAGGTAAACTTAAAAACACATGGAAGAACACACACAGGTGAAAAAAATTTTTCCTGCTCAGCTTGTGGCCAAATATTCTCTCAGAAAGTAAACTTAAAATCAAATGCAAGAACACACTGGTGAAAAACCTGTCTCCTACTCACTTTGTGGCCAAAGATTCTCTCTGAAGAGAAACTTCAAAATCCACTAATTGTCGGACACCACGAGCGGTTACCTAATATGCAAGCCCCTTTTTTTTTGTTTGGCGCCACTGTGAGTGGCAGCCCCGCAGCAGTGTTCTCTCTTTTCCTCTTTATTTCCTTCCTTTCTCCTTTTTCTTTCTTTCTATTTGTCCATTCGGCAATGCTGGTGCTAGAGATGCACCGATCCGACTTTTTCAGTTCCGATACCGATACCGATGCCGTGCCTTTGCGTATCGGTCGATACCCGATACCGATCCGATATTATGGTTGATTTTTTTTTTTTAGACGTTTATTTCGAACATTAAAGAAATACAAGAAAAAAATAAAAATACAGAAAAATGATAACTCCATAATACAATAGAATATAAAAGAAAAAAGATATTGCATCATAATTTTCCTTTATCGTAAAATCATATTTGTTCAAAAAGGGAGTAGAAGGAAGCCTAAGCTTATCTGACTCTACCCCATGTAACTACATGTTTCTATTTAATTCTGTCAAGAATTTGTCCATAGTCAATATATTAAAGAAAGAAAAGAAAACATACATATATATATATATACATATATATATACATACATACACACATACATATATATATATATATACACATACATATATATACACATATATACACATATACATACATATATATACCATATATTTTCTCATTAAAATACAAATCAACTTAAACAACTTCACAGCATGTTACGGTATCCCGTCAATATTTTGTCCTTATACATTTTTTTAAACTTAGGTAAGGTACTACAGTTCTTTAATTCGTCACTGCTGGTGTTCCATAGTTCCACACCTCTAACTGTTATACAATGTAACTTTAAGTTTGTTCTCACCAAATCTCTTTTAAACATACGTGTTCCTCTTAAATAATGGGTACTTTCCCTCCACTCAAACAACCTCTGGATACTGTTTGGTAATTGATTATTTTTTATTTTGTACATGAGTTGGATGGTTTTAAAGTCGACTAGGTCGTTGTATTTCAGTGAGTTCAATTTAATAATTGAACTCACTGAAATAATAATTCCGATTTTATTTAAGAAGCTACATAACTCTACATGTGGAACAGAAAAGACAGTTCTCTGCTCTAAATTAGGGGTGTCCAAACTAACGGTCCAGTTTTTATTGGCCCGCAGCAAATTCTGAAAACATAATTGAATATGACCCGCACAAGAAGCTTGAGCTCAGCTTCTCAGTTTCCACACTAGATGGAGCCCGCCACACAAAGCGTTTGACGTCCCATTAACACCCCCCCGGAAGAGAAGCGAACACGCAGCGTTTGACATCCGATTAGCCCCCCCCCCCCCCAATTCGGGAGAGAAGCGAACGCGCAGCCTTTGACGTCCCATTAGCAACCCGAAGAGAAGCGAACGCGCAGGGTTTGACGTCCGCTTAGCAACCCGGGGAAGAGAAGCGAACGTTCGCTCCATGTTTGCGTTTGTTTAGAAAACTCTCGTGGCATGCGGCACACGTGCTGCTAGCGTATGACGTAGCCCGCGTCCCAATAGATTAAGGAAAGTATCGGCTCACAGATCGGCTGTATTTTCCGATACCCGATCCATCTATTTTCTTGATATCGGGACCGATATCCGATCCAGATATCGGATCGGTGCATCTCTAGCTGGTGCCATCTATCACAACTCGGTGTGTGCAGATTGTTTCGGATCGGATATTTTTTTCCCTGGGAGATGGGATGGCTGCACACATTGGTCGAGACCGGCGTGACTCTACGATGGCCATCCTGCTCATCCGGCCGGTGCTGACCAGATCCCTCGCCTTGGCCTCGCAGCCGCGACCCGTGTGGGAGGTCCGCTCCCTCATGCTCGTTGAAGCCAATGATCTTCGCCGTACCAGCCCCATGGTGACTATCTGCACGTGCCCCGACTGGGTGCCCAGGACGCTGCTCACACGTTTGCCTGTTTTGTGATGTTTTACCGATTTACGACCACGGTCCATTGGGCGGCGTTGAACTTGACTGCCCTTACACCTGTTTATGGACCCTGTGGAGGGTATTTTGCGTGTTTTGGGGTGTTCTTTGGAATTGAAGGGGGCTGGTTGGCCGGTGTTACTTTTTTCCTTTGTCTTGTTGCTTTGGTTTGATGGCTGAGATTCAAGAGTTTTTTTTTATTCAAGAGTTTTTATTCGCCATGTTTGAGCGTGCCAAACAAGGAATTTAACTTCGGTAAAAACACACCCTCAACATTTAGGTGACTAACAACATTCAGGACGTGAATAATGGCAAAAACAGTGTAGACAAATTCAAAAAGGTGTGAAGAGCTGAAGAGATGTTATTGCACAGTAATGTCTCTGAGACTCTATGAGTGGTGTGAGTTCATCAGAGCAACAGCCTGGGGGAAGAAGCTGTCTCTGTGTCTGCTGGTTTTGGCGTACCGAGCTCTATAACGCCGTCCGGAGGGGAGTAGTTCAAACAGACTGCAACCTTGGTGAGAAGGGTCTGTAGAGATGTTCCTTGCCCGATTCCTGGTCCTAGACAGGTACAAGTCTTAGATAGATGGGAGGTTGATTCCAATGATCTTTTCTGCAGTTCTGATTGTCCGTTGTAGTCTGTGCTTGTCTTGTTTGGAGGCCGATCCAAACCAGACAGTGATGGACGTGCAGAGGACAGACTGGATGATGGCAGTGTAGAAGGTCTTCAGAAGCTCTCGCGGCAGGTTGAACTTCTTGAGCTGTCTCAGGAAGTACAGCTTCTGCTGGGCTTTCTTCCAGACAGAGTCTATGTGGCCAGTCCATTTCAGGTCCTGAGAGATTGTGGTTCCCAGGAACTTGAAGGTGTCTGTGGAGAGATTAGTATTACTGCGGATAGTGAGGGGTAAAAGTGGTGAAGGGTCTCGCCTGAAATCCACTGTCATCTCCACGGTCTTGAGCGGGTTCACCTCCAGATGGTTTTGACTGCACCAGTGGACCAGACGCTCCACCTCTTGTCTGTACGCAGTCTCATCACCGTCCTGGATCAGTCCGATGAGAGTGGTGTCGTCTGCATACTTCAGGAGCTTCACAGGAGAGTCACCTGAGGAGAAATCATTGGTGTAGAGAGAGAAGAGCAGTGGGGAGAGGACGCACCCCTGAGGGGCTCCAGTGTTGGTGGTCCGGGTGTCAGATGTGATGCCCCCCAGCCTCAAACGCTGTCTCCTGTTGGTCAGGAAGCTGGTGATCCACTGACAGGTGGAGGCAGGCACCGCAAGCTGGATGAGCTTCTGTTGGAGGATGTCAGGGGCGATGGTGTTGAACGCCGAGCTGAAGTCCACGAACAGGATCCTGGCGTACGTTCCTGGGGTGTCCAGGTGGTGCAGGATGTAGTGCAGTCCCGTGTTGACCGCATCATCCACTGACCTGTTTGCCCGGTAGGCAAACTGGAGGTGGTCAAGCAGGGGGCCCATGACCTCCTTCAGGTGGTTCAGCACTAACCTCTCGAACGATTTCATGACCACAGATGTCAGTGCGACGGGTCTATAGTCATTCAAACCTGTGATGGCGGGCTTCTTGGCCACTGGAACGATGGTGGAGCTCTTGAAGCACGAGGGCACCTCACACAGCTCCAGAGAACGGTTAAAGATCCGTGCAAAGGTGGGCGCCAGCTGCTCAGCGCAGACTTTCAAGTAGGAAGGTGACACGCCGTCTGGGCCCGGTGCCTTTCTGGTCTTTTGTCTCCGGAACAGCTGGCGCACTTCCTCCTCGCGGACCTGGAGTGCCGGCGCGGCCTCTGCAAGAGAGTGAGTGGGTGACAACGATGATACAGGTGTGGACAGAGCAGTTGTGGGTAGAGGTGAGTATGTAGATTGTGCTGCCGGAGGTCCCGTTGTGTGGGAGGACAGATAAAACCTGCAGTAGAACTTGTTTAGCTGGTTAGCAAGCCTTGGGCTCTCGACAGGACGGGGGGTTCGTTTCTTGTAGCCCGTGATGCTCAGCAGACCTTTCCACACCGTTGAGGGATCAGGATTGGCAGAGAGGTGTCTCTTCAGGTTCTCCCCGTAGCACCTCCTGGCTTTCCTGACCTCTCGGTTCAGTGTGTTTCTGGTCTGCCTGAACAGCTCGCGGTCGCCGCTCCTGTAGGCCTCCTCCTTGACTTTGCGCAGCCTCCTGAGGTTCGGTGTAAACCAAGGTTTGTCGTTGTTGTACGTGCAGAAGGTCTTAGTCTGCACACACAGATCCTCACAAAAACTGATGTATATGTGACAGTGTCAGTGAGTTCATGAAAGTCTGAAGTTGCAGCTTCGAAAGCTCCCCAATCGCTGCAGTCAAAGCAGGCTTGGAGGTCCTGCCTTGACTCCACTGTCCACTTCCTCACAGTCCTCACCACAGGCTTAGAAGTTTTTAGTTTCTGCCTGTAGGCCGGGATCAGATGAACTAGACAGTGGTCCGAGAGTCCTAAAGCTGCACGAGCCGCAGAGTGGTATGCATCCTTGATCACGGTGTAGCAGTGGTCCAGAGTCTGTGCCCCTCTGGTGGGACACGTTACGTGCTGTCTGTATCTGGGGAGTTCGTGTGTGAGGTTCGCCCTGTTAAGATCACCCAGAACAATGATTAGTGAGTTTGGTAGAAGTTTCTCCATGTCTGTTACCTGGTCAGCCAGCATCTGCGTGGCTTCACTCGCACGTGCGTGTGGTGGGATGTAAACAGCCGTCATGACGATCGAGGAGAACACGTGGTGAATAGAACGGCCGGCAGTTTATGAAAAGTGTTTCTAGGAGAGGGCTGCAAAACTCTTTCAACACCGTGACATCAGTACACCAACGTTCATTAATGTAGAAACAGAGACCACCTCCCTTTGATTTTCCGGAGAGCTCCGCGCTGCGATCTGCTCGCATTAGCCTGAACCCGGCTAGCTCCACGGCGTGGTGGGGGGTTTGTTCGCTAAGCCACGTTTCCACAAAGCACAGCGCAGCGGATCTGCTGAAGTCCGTGTTCCTTGAAGTGAGGAGCAGCAGTTCATCCATTTTGTTCGCCAGGGAGCGGACATTCGCCAGATGAATTGACGGTAGGGCAGAACGGAACCCTTTCTGCCTCAGCCTTACGAGTGCTCCGGCTCGCTTTCCGCGCCGCCGTCGTCGCGCTAGCTTGTACAGCACCGCCGCTCCGGCTAGAATCTCCGACAAACAGTCTGAATCGGAGAGAACAGGAGAGAAAATACCAGAAGAAGTCTGTCCGATGTTTAACAGAGCTTCTCTGGTAAAAGTGATCCGGGATGGACAGCAGAGGACACAGAAAACACACAAAATAAGACAAATAAACAGAGAGCGACTCACCGTGGCTGCCATCCGCGGCGCCATCATATGACGTCACTGAGTTGCGCTCATGTCATCTGGGTGTCTTTTACATACCAGCTCTATCAAAGTCAAAAGTCAAAGTCAGCTTTATTGTCAATCTCTCCACATGTCACAACACACAAAGAGACCGAAATTACGTTTTCTCTATCCCACGGCGACTGGGGCCTGAATTTCCCCACTCCCGGGGATCTATAAAGTTTCAATCAATCAATCAATCAATCAATCAATCAATCAATCAATCAATCAATCATCTGTCTTGGTTCCTGTTCGAGTGGTGCTCACCAACTTATTTTGCAAGAACCACATGGGAGACAATTAAGTCTTTTTGGGCACCTGCAGGTGGAGAGTCCATTCGTCAATGATCGAACGACGTCTGACTCTCGCTTCCCGCAAGAGCGTTTTTATTGAGAAAAACAGGGTGGGGGTGACAGTGGACTGGATAGAGAAGAAAAAGCCCTTGACCTCTAGTCAAAGCATAGCAGGAGATGTTTTACGACATTGTGTAGGATGGGACAATCTATGTTATTTATTACTGGTTACGCAC
This sequence comes from Syngnathus typhle, assembly GCF_033458585.1. Taxonomy (NCBI): domain Eukaryota; kingdom Metazoa; phylum Chordata; class Actinopteri; order Syngnathiformes; family Syngnathidae; genus Syngnathus; species Syngnathus typhle. The sequence continues at coordinate 15,322,292 of NC_083746.1, read as the reverse complement.
CAACATAAGCATAAAACTAATCTAGCTAGGTTATTTATTACTGGTTACATACATTCCAACATAATCATATGATCAAGATAGTTTGGAAAACCCTGACAGCTCCCACAATTGTCATGCTGTTATGTTTTGTGAGTTGTTTTTGTCTTGTCCTGTTTGTCGTATTGTCACTTCCTGTTTTGTTTTGGTAACTCTCCTCTCGTTTCAGTTCGTGGGTCCTTCCTCTGTGTGTCAGGCTACTTGTCTTCCCTGATCCCAATTGTGTGCACCTGTGTCTTTGGTCCTAATTGTCTGCACCTGTGTCCTCACCTTTCTATGTGTATTTAGCCAGCGTCTTCCCCTTGTCTTGTGCCAGTGCGTCTGTTGGATTTTGTCCACAATTTAGGGAGCGCGCTATCTGCGCCTCATGGCCATTGCCAATCACCTGTTATCCAATTTACTCACTGCATGCTCGTTTGATTTCTTCAGATTTAGGAAAATGCTAAGACACTGAAGCAGAAATTAGACTTACACAGGTTGGTTGAGTTCAATCACAATTCTTGTTAAGAAAGCTCTGTTTTCAGGAAAGTACAATACAGCGCTGGGCCTTTCAAGAGCAGAGAGTCTCCATTCAGAAAACGCCACATTCAAGGTTCTTTGGTCAGCTTATATTCATTTCCACATGCCAATGTGGGCCGAGTTTGTTGGGTGATGAGTCAGGGGGTGTGGCAAGTTCGCAGGAGATTCTGATTTCATGGGAGTGGGTGGTGGTTATGAGCGATTCAGTGTGTGTGGGGGCTGTTGTCTTCCATCCCGTCTTTCGGCCTTGGCGATCATCTTTGGCCGAGTCCTTGGCTGGCTCCCTCTGGCACCTGCTGGTTTTTATCTCCAAGTGACCTTCCTGTAAACATTCCCCTCCATTCTTGCACATAGACTGTCTCACCTCATCCTTTCATAATTATTTCAATTTTGTCATTTTGTACGAAATTATGTGAGCTTTTTGTCTGTGACATCATTAATCTATTAATGTTCCTTGACTATGCAAAGTTTGTTCTTTTGATACTCCATGTCTTTGCTTACGTCATTATTTTCTTAGTTTAATCATGCTTCCAACCATATATTTTCTTTGTTAGGCAAAATATTTCCCTCTGTCCAGAACGTTCAGTAGTAATCGAAAATTGGCGTCTAGCATTAGTCAAAACATAAAATACAATCAAGTACTGAACATTTTTAGACGACTTTGGCAGTGTCCGTGATTTAGAGAATCATCAGGCATGCATTAAACAGTTCCTTAAGGGTCATTAAGCTATTCAAGCAATATATCAAAAAACATTTGTTATTTCAAAGTGCTCAGAAATATATATCAGTTCATAAAGTTATAAAAACCTTTGTCATTACCACCTATCAAAAATGTCTAGTTATGTCTTCTTTATTGAGTTGGTGTGTAGGTATAATTATATGCTTAAAATGTTTCTTTTATTGATTGAATATGTGAATATACTTTTCTACTTATGTACTTTATTCAATGAGGTTTGAGCATATCTGTTTTTGTAGCTAGGCAGGACTTTTTGTATTTTGACCCCATTCCTTCACGTCTTGTCCCGTCTTGAGCACCAGCGATCGCGTGAGTAACAGATATTGCTTTAGAGAACCTAGTTTAGAAGATACCTTTTTTTTGTCAAGCCTGAGCGCTGTTTTTCAATTTTGTTTTTTGCCACCGTGTTTTCCCTCGTTTTGAGGTGCTTTTGGTTTTTGCTGTCTTCAGCCTTGTTTTCCCTCTTTTTGAGGCGCTTTTGGTTTCTTTGTGCTGTCTCCAGCCTGTTCGAATAAATACCTTTTGTTTGCACTCTGCATCCGAGTCCTCTCCCTGATCCAAGCCTGACAACAATAGCTCATACAAGATGTCTCCCGGGTCTCTTAGCTGGCTCGTGTCTTTGTTTGTTAGCCTTGGAAACTCCTCTATCTTGTTTAGCAGTGTGTCCTCAATTGCTTCTGAGGAACGGTGACACTCTTCAAGCCGTTCCCAAATCATCTTTACGCCTCCAGCGGGTACTGCATGAACCCTTTTCACCTGTTCTGCAGATCTTGGATCTAGCCACCTTGTTAGTAGGTCGAACTCCTCTCTTTCTGATAAATTTAAGTCTTTAGTCGCGCCAATAAATGATACTTTCCATGTCCAATAGTTTTGCGGTTTGTCGTCAAATTGCAGTAAACCAACGCTGACGAGTTACCGTATTTTCACGATTAAAACGTGCACCGTAATAAAAGGCGCAGTCTCAGTTATGTGTGCCATGACTGTGTTTAACACACATATGGCGCACCGCATCATAGGGTGCGGGTTTTATATATACAATCCACGCCCCTTTAACGTTCTCATGGCGCTCTCAACTACGTCCGCCTTACAACAACACACACAAACAAACACATACACACACACACACGCACACAAATACACACACGCAGCAGTGACTCTCCAATACACATCGATACCAAATGATCAGGTGTTGCTTTCCCGCCTTTTCCGGACAGTATAAAAGCTTCTTACCTGGAGATGGAGGATGTTGTTACATCTGCTGAAGTGCCATGTGTACTGACCCCCATTAAACAACCCAAGATCTTGCCAATAAAGAACAAACCGTTACCCCACATCTTAGTTTTCCTGACCCAACAACGGACATCATCAACAACACTTATCCCACTTGCTTCCTTTGGAGGCATGATTAGAGTTGTTGCAATCTTCAGAGTAACTAGAATGTAATAACGAACGGAGTCAGTTGGCATGCGGGTCCTCTCGTGAGGTTTGACAATCGAATTTCGTTCGACATCCGGAGCAAAAAATTCTCGAATTTTTTGTTCAAATATTGATTTGTTCGAGAACCGGGACGTTCAGAAACCGAGGCTCCACTGTAAAAGAATGTAACATTAACTTTCGACGAGGATGGGATTTGAACCCATGCGTGCAGAGCACAATGGATTAGCAATCCATCGCCTTAACCTCTCGGCCACCTCGTCTTGCTCATATGGCATTGACAACACGTTGTGCCGAGATACTTTGTGTGAAAATCCGACTATGATGAAATGCTGAGTGGAGAGCACAATGGAGTAGCAACCCATCGCCTAAATATCTCAGCCATCGCATCTCATGCATGAGTTGTATGGGCGACATGATATGTCATGTACGGGGTAGTATAAGCTACAAGGTAAAATGATACGATACTTTAGATGTGAAATGAAGAAGAGCTAAGCCACAGAAGAAGTGACACTGTCAGCAAAGAAAAACATTTTTTCAATGTTGTCTCACCCCGAATCTTTGGGATCATCGGCTCTGCGCAGTTGGATAGTTCCACTAACATTTTAACATCAACATTCTTTCATGGTCTGCCTGGGTATCTCGGCTGAAGATCCTAAAGAAAATAACCTAAATTTCTTGTATGCTATTGCATGACTGTATAGCCTCCGGCCGTCATGACTACATTTTACCGTGGCACCATTGAGAGCGTCCTCTCCAGCTGTATTGCTGTTTGGGGTGGCGGCTGCACTGACTACAACTGGAAGGCCCTGCAGCGCATAGTGAACACGGCTGGTAAGATTATTGGTGCTTCACTCCCCTCCTTGAAAGACATTTACATCTCCCATCTCACCCGCAAGGCGACCACGATTGTGAGTGATGTGAGTCACCCCGCTCACTCTTTGTTTGATCTTCTGCTCTCTGGGAAGAGGTATAGGAGCCTGCGCTCCCGCACCACCAGACTCAACAACAGCTTCATACTCCAGCCCCCCACACCTCACCCTACACACCCCCAGAACCCCACCCCCCTTCTCTAATCCACCCCCCACTTCCCACCCTCCTCCATATCCCTTTCTCCCTCCCCCCCTCCACTGCCCTTCTCATCACACATGAATGAGAGGATTGAACGGGCAAACATCAATATAGCCAGCCCCTATCGATGCTCCACCCAGGATCCCCAAACCGACCTGAACGAACCCAGCCCCCATCGATGCTCCACCCAGGCTCAACCCCTCCCCATAAGCAAACTGAACAGCTCTCTACACAAACCCCCTTTCCCTCACCTAACTCCCCCCATACGTCCCCCCTTGTCCCATTACTCCCCGCAAGCCAGAGTTCTAAAGAAAATTCCTCACCCAAAAACAGCAAGAACAAGGTCACACAGCAACATACTCCAGAAGCTATCACAACGCTGATCACTCCTAGAATAAACAACCCTATCATCATTTGTTCCGTCCCTGGATCAAACCTGATACCCATCCGTCAGAAACAGCTCCAGAAATCAAAACACTCCACCAGAACCAAAACAATTCGAGCGGCCCTGCTCAATATTAGATCATTAGTCAATAAATCACTTCTCATCAATGACCTCATTACGAGTAATGAATTAGATATCATGTTTCTTACAGAGACCTGGCTTGATCTAGATAACAGAGAATATATCCTTAATGAATCAACTCCACCTAATTCCAACTGCATTGACGCCCTCAGAATCGGAAAGAGAGGGGGAGGCGTTTTCCTAATCTATTCTGATTTGTTTCAATGTAAACGGACGTCATTTGGAGATTGTCTTTCGTTTGAGTATCTTGCAGTTGTAATGAAGTCTTCTCCCCCTGTCCTACTTATGGTTGTATACAGACCCCCAGGTTATGCTAATAACTTCTTCGTCGAATTCTCTGAACTCCTCGCTATAATCTCCTTGGAACATGACTGTATATCAATAGTAGGTGACTTTAATATTCACATAGACAAACTCAATGATAATAACATCAAAGAACTAAACGACCTCCTTGACACCTTCGACCTATCCCAGCATATCTCTGGACCTACACACAACAGAGGCCATACACTAGATTTATTCATAACCAGAGGTCTTGAGTCATCTTTCCTCTCAGCAGTCGATATTGCCTTATCTGATCACTTCTGCATCTTTATCGAAATGAAGGTCACCCCTATAGCTCTCAGTCAACCACAAACCATTAAAAAGCGGCACTTTAATCAGGCCACTAGTACACTATTTATGGAGGCCTTCTCGCAGGCCCCTACCCTTCCATCAGAATCTGTCAATGACCTCCTAGAAAGCACCATGGACATGCTCTCTCTCTGTAAAAGATAAAAAAGAGAGTCTAGAAAAGCAGAACGCAAATGGCGGAAAACTAAACTTCACATTCATCATGATATTTACAAAGACAGCCTTAAATCCTATAACCAAGAACTAAAAAAACCCCAGACAATCTTTCTTTGCTGACATAATCAACAAAATCACAAATGACGCTCGTACTCTCTTTGCCACCATTAACAGGCTAACAAACGCCCCCCCTCCAATTGCCCCTGATTTCCTATCCACTGTCAAATGCAATGGATTTGCAACCTTCTTCAAGGATAAAATTAAAAACATCAGATTAGCCATCAGTAAAAGGACCTATGGCACCAATGCACCAACTGAAAAGGTGCCTAGTAAACATGACCCAATTTAATATCATTGACCAAAAACAACTAGAAGAAACAGTGCAAAGCCTTAAATCCTCAACATGCTGCCTTGACACCTTGCCAACAAGCTTTCTAAAAAAATGTCCACAAATGCCTTGCCCCAGACCTACTGCAGATAATAAACACTTCTCTACTTACAGGCATCTTTCCACGATCTTTGAAAACTGCTGTTGTGAAGCCCCTATTAAAGGAGCCTAATCTTGACCACTCCATAATCAGCAATTTCAGACCAGTATCAAATCTTCCTGTTTCAAGCAAAATACTCGAAAGAACTGTCTATCAACAACTCTGTGCCTTCCTATCCTCCAATAACATACTAGATCCCTTCCAATCCGGTTTCCGACCCCATCACAGCACCGAAACTGCGCTTCTCAGAGTTATCAATGACATCCGAATGAACACGGATTCAGGTAAAATCTTAATTCTAGTGTCACTAGACCAGGGGTGGGCAAACTTTTTGACTCGCGGGCCGAACTGGGTTCTAGATTTGGACCGGTGGGCCGAACCAGGAGCAGATGGACGTAGGCTTTGTGTGAAGTCATATAAGCGACCTGCAAAGGTCATTGCATAAAAGATTTTGGCCTTTAGTAGGTAGTAAAGCATGGATATTCCAAACAAGTTTTTTGAAAACAAATGCATTTATTAACAGCATTAAAAAAAAAAAAAAATTCACAAAAAAACCTGCTATCAGTGATTCTCATAAAATACGACACTGTTATTATGAATAACAGAATAACGTCACGTCGCGTACGTCGGGCCAAATTGGCGACTCTTTTAAACGCTCGGCACTGTGTTCACCTTGCTTTTCCTTGGGGGACTCATTTTAATGGAAAGATTCCAGGGGAAGGTTTGTGGCTGGCTTTAGCGCAAAACTGCATCTGAAAGCTCAGCGCGCGAATTACAAGAATGCTGTCGTCAAAGCCCACGCTCTAAATTCGGGACTGATACGAATAGAGCGAGAGTGCGCCATGTCCGTACTACTGAGTACGTACACGCACTTGTGAGTGTGCACCGAGCTTTCTGACACGGCTTCTGGTAGTAAATGCGCATGCGAGCGCTTCGCCATCTACTGGGGAAACGCAGTCATTGCAGGCAAAATGACCAAAAAAAAAAAAGTTTAATAATACAATTTGTTCAGGGTTGGCGGGCCAGATTAAACGGTCTCGTGGGCTGGATGTGGCCCGCGGGCCGTAGTTTGCCCACCCCTGCACTAGACCTTAGTGCTGCGTTCAATACGGTTGACCATGAAATTCTATTAGACAGACTGGAAAACTGGGTGGGTCTTTCCGGCAAGGTTCTTGACTGGTTCAGATCCTATCTGCAAGACAGGAACTACTTTATCTCTATCGGCAATTTCATCTCTGACCTGACCAATATGACATGTGGGGTACCCCAAGGCTCAATCCTAAATCCGGTCCTATTCAATCTCTACATGCTCCCAATTGGCCCAATACTCCAAAAAACAACATAGCCTACCACAGCTACGCAGATGACACACAACTTTATATAGCCCTCTCATCGGATGACTATACCCCTATAAATACACTATACCAAACCATTGAGCAAATAAATGACTGGATGTGCCAGAATTTCCTCCAACTAAACAAGGACAAAACAGAGATAATTGTCTTTGGCGCTAAAGCAGAAAGGCTCAAAGTCACTGCTCAATTAAAATCCCTAGCCCTTAAACAAAAGGAACAAGTACAAATTCTTGGCATTATTATTGAAAATGTGCCTTCTTCCAGCTAAAAAAAATAGCAAGGCTCAGAGGCTATACATCCAAACAAGATCTTGAAAAATTAATTCATGCCTTCATATCTAGCAGATTGGACTACGGGAACAGCCTCTTCGAAGGCCTACCAAAGAAAGCTATGAAACAACTACAGCTCATTCAAAATGCTGCTGCTCGAGTTCTAACAAGAACCAAGAAAGCAGAACACATTTCACCAATACTCAAGTCCCTACACTGGCTACCAGTATGCCATAGAATAGATTTTAAGATTCTGCTAATAGTTTATAAATCTCTAAATGGGCCAGGGCCAAAATACCTCTCTGAACTGCTCCAACACTATGAACCTTCTAGATCACTTAGGTCATCGGGAACAGGCCTGCTAATTGTTCCCAGGTACAAAACAAAACATGGTGAAGCTGCTTTTTGCCATTATGCCCCCCATAGCTGGAATAAACTCCCAGAGGACATTAGATCTGCCCCTACTGTTAGGGTTTGCAGAATATCTTTATCGTATGATTATGTTGTAATGTAACCTGTAATAATTTAACTAGCTTGTCCTGTCTAGACAAAAGTAGTTGACCAAAGTGCGAAGATCTTTTCAACTGATTGACTAGACGCAGAGGAAGCAATCAAAGTTGCTTTGTTTACAGAAAGTCGTAAAAGGCCCCCTGCTATGCTTTGATCAGCAGGGGAGCGGCTTCACCCCCTCCTGTGTGTTCCCACACCCCCACTTTCAACCCCACTCTTTTTCTCTCAATAAATATGCACCTGAAAAGGCCTGAGTCAGACCTCCATTCGACCATCGCTGTAACCACAGCTATGAATGGACTCTCCGCCTGCAGATGTTTAAAATGACTTACTTGACTCCTGTGTGGTTCTTGCAAAATAAGTTAGAGTGAGCACCACCCTAACACCTACCCTACCCATCTTTAAATCTAAACTTCATCTAAATAAAACTTCAAACTTTTTTATTCTCTTTTGCTTTCTAGCTGCTTCTAAAGCAATGATGTTGTTTTTGTTTCTGTTTGTTTATTATAATCTAAAATGTTCTTAAATGTTCTTAAATGAATTTATGCCAGGCTCTGACCTGATGTGATTCTGTTCTATAATCTATCAATGACGTTGTAATCTATTTTTTTTAAATGAATTTATGTACCGTATTTTGCGCCCTATTAGGCGCACCGGGGTATAAGGCGTACCTTCAATTAACGGCCCATTTTAAAACTTTGTCCATATATAAGGCGCACCGAACTATAAGGCGCATAAAATAGAAGCTTTACTGCAACAAACTGAGGTTGACTAGGGTTGCGGTATGCACCCACTAGCCAATAACCAATGAGCCCTCTGTAAACAATCGCGTTTCTCAAACGATCTCCTATAAAATTATTGGAACTGACTAAAGTTCGATCTAACGCATTGGTACTACTTACATATGTTTCCCTTCCATATCGATCCGTAGATTTACTCGAAACATTAACAGAGCAGCCTATTTTGACATGAAGTAGCCTCACGCGTATAGCAGCTATCATTATAGCATTAGCCATCCGCAATTTCCTATGAGCCTCAGCTCGCAATCTCCCATGAGCCTCAGCAAAGTGTAAACAATTGCGTTTCTCAAACGATCTCCTATAAAATGATCAGAACTGACTAAAGTTCGATCTAACGCATTGGTACTACTTACCTATGTTTCCCTTCCATATCGATCCGTAGATTTACTCAAAACATGAACAGAGCAGCCTATTTTGACATGAAATAGCCTCGCGCGTATAGCAGCTATCGTTATAGCATTAGCCATTCGCAATTTCCTATGAGCCTCAGCTCGCAATCTCCCATGAGCCTCAGTAAAGTGTAAACAATCGCGTTTCTCAAACGATCTCCTATAAAATGATCAGAACTGACTAAAGTTCGATCTAACGCATTGGTACTACTTACCTATGTTTCCCCTCCATATCGATCCGTAGATTTACTCGAAACATGAACAGAGCAGCCTATTTTGACATGAAATAGCCTCGCGGGCACAACAGCTATTCGGTGACGGCCCCTGACTACAGTTACCGTAATGTTGGGAAGCGATGCGACCTTGTAATTTACTAGTCGTACTAAAACGTACTAAAACATTGTGGCAGAGCACTGTGTACAACCAGTATGGATCAACAAATTCATCACTTGATCCATATATAAGGCGCACCGGACTATAAGGCGCACTGTCGACTTTTGATAAAAATTTAGGTTTTTAGGTGCACCTTATAGGGCGGAAAATACGGTAAATGCTATGCATTGCTTCACCTGCTTTCAATAATTTGTTTTGTAAAGCACTTTGAATTGCCTCTGTGTATGAAATGTGCTATATAAATAAATTTGACTTTGACTTTGTTACCAAACAGCCTTCTGTTGAACACAAGCTTCCAGACATTACGTCCAACTACGTTTCAACATCAACTTTATTTCATAAAGTTCTTCCTAATTCAACTTGGCGAAACTCCCTTAGGCGTTCCCATTTTTTTTTTTAGGCCTGGCAGCGGTAGACACACAATTATGACTCTGAAAGGACACGTCCAAACTGGCTATGATATCAGAATAATCACTGAAATGAAGTCCTCAGGTCCATGTCATATTCGCTACCAATCGGAATGTAACGAAACTGTTTCTACCCAGTCACGAACTGGGGACTTTTCGCGTGTTAGGCAAACGTGATAATCACTACACTATGGAAACATCTGCTACAGTGGTGCACCTTACTTACTGGACCAAAGGTGAGGGCTGCTGGGCACCAAGCGCACCCGAACCATCACTATTTGAGATCTTTACGGTTACTCCATCATTTATTCACGTTTGGTGAAACCTCCCCAAATCCCCACTCAAACATGCAAAGCATACGATTCGACATGAAAGCAAATCCATTTGTATCATGTAAGGACTTTTGACTTGTGATCTGGTGCTCCCTGTGTGGAGTTTGTAGGTTCTCCGGGTTTTCCTCCCACATCACAAAAACATGCTTGGTCAGCCGATTTAGTAATCCAAACTGCCCATAGGTGTGAGTGCCAGTGTGAATGATTATTGTCTCTGTGTGCCCTGCGATTGTCTGGCAACCAGTTATAACGTGTCCCCCGCCTACTGTCCGATGACTGCTGGGATAGGCTCCAGCACGCCTGCGACCCCTCGCAGTACCGATAATGGACGGAATGGATGGAATTGAATGCCGATCAGTTTAGGGCCTGAAGAGGGAGCAACAGCAATATGCAGATACTCCTATTAGTTTATACAAACATATCAATCAATGTGTAAATAATTTACCCAAACATAGTTGCTCAATCAGAGCACAGACACAGCACACAGAGCTTTGTGACTTTCACTTACACATAGGCAGTGAGCACAGACACGGCACACAGAGCTCAGTTAAGTTCCATGACACATAGTCACAAAACAGTCAGTATATAACAGGACATTCAGGTGATAACAGAAAAGACCTTATCCTTCCCTTTCGTTCCCTTCCTAGTTCCTGCTTTTGGTCAGTATAAAGCCTTCTGATTTGAAGTTTGACGTTGTTGTTTCATCTGCTGAAGTGCCTTGTGCACTGACTGCCATTAAAAAACCTAATATCTGTTACAAAAACTGTTACTCCACATTTTTGTTTTCCTTGCTTAACGATGGACACCTTGAACAAAACGCAACAGGCCGTTTTAGCTATACTATTCACGGCCTCGGCTCGGCAAACTGAGGCTCAATTCCCCGACGCGGAGTCTAAAATCAAAAGGATCATAAGACTTGTTTCCAACCAGGGACCTTCAGCGTGTGAGGGAATGTGATAACCACTACACCATGGAAACTGCGCTGACACATAGCCTTTTGAAGAGCCTGGCAAAAGTTAAACAAAAGTGCGAAACCTGGTTTTCACCCAGTCTCAAATCAGGTACCCTTTAGCGAAACGACGCAGCCTGGGCTCGGCAAATCGGGCTTCAATTCCCCGACGTGGAGTTTATTTCTTTGTATGGAAAAATTGCTTTTGCTGGCACAGTTTTGAAAAGCAAATCAAAAAGTTTATAAGTGCCTGCTTTCTTCCTCACTCACTTTTGTTGAACTTTTGCCAGGCTTCTCAAAATGCTTTGGACTTCACAGCAGTTTCCATAGCGTAGTGGTCATCATGTTCTTCTAAGACGCGAAACACCCCGTTTGAGACTGGGTGGAAACAACATTTTCTAAATCTATTTGTCAGTGTTGTCTGCTTTGCAAAGTGTGCCAGGGACACCTCGGCAAACAGGAGCCATATAGTATTTGATAAAGTAATCACATGTTCTCCGAGTTACAATGTCAACTGGTGGAACTTACTTTAGATCTTGGATGGTTTTAAAGCTAATGCTCTTCTGGATTACCGAGTAATCGGTTGAGACCGGCGTAACTCTACGACGGCTTCCTGCTTATCCGGCCGGTGCTGACGGGTCCCTCGCCTTGGCCTCGCAGCCTCGTGCTCGTCGGAACCAACGACTTTCGCCGTGCTAGCCCCGTGGTGTCCATCTGCACGTGCCCAGGACGCTGCTCACACGTTTGCCTGTTTTGTGATGTTTTCACCAATTCACGACCACGGTCCATTGGGCGCCGTTGAATTGGACTGTCCTTACACCTGTTTATGGACCCCATGGAGGCTATTTTGTGTGTTTTGGAGTGTTCTTTGATATTGAGGGGTGCTGGTTGGCCGCTGTTACTTTTTTTCCTTTGCTTTGATGGCTTTTATCTTTCGCACTTACTGGCTTTCTTTGTGGCGCTGTTGTGTGGCAGCCTTATGAGAGCCTATTGAGTTGCGCTCATGCCTTCTGTGTCTTTTGTATACCCGCTCTGTGGTATGGATTCTGATTGGGCCTGAATTTCCCCAACCCCGGGATCAATAAATGTTCAATCAACCAACCAACCAATCAATCAATCAATCAATCAATCAATCAATCAATCATTTAGTCAATGTTGGCATGGTGTGATTGTGAGCACTCTGAATCTAGCAATCCAAGTTCAAGTCTTGGTGGAACTTCCAATTTGTAGTCATTTACATGAAACAATTGGAAATTCCAATTCAGTACTTTGTGGACAGCCCTATGAGTGTGTCAGCCCTGCCTCCACTACTTCTGTCAATTTTGTAAAGTGGGGACCTTAGTTAGTGCATTGTGCTAAGAAAAATTATGCTCCTCCCTCTGTCACTGCCAGGGTTCTATGGTGTAATGGTGAGCACTCTGGACTCTGAATCCAGTGATCCGAGTTCAAGTCACGGTGGGACCTCAAATAATTTGTCATTTAGCTGGGAAAAATTTGCAAAATGGTGATAGCTTGTGTGCTGCCCCATGAAATTGTATGCTTCCCTACACCTGAGGGTTCCATGAGCGCTCTACACTCTGAATCCAGTGATCAAAGTTTTAGTCCCGGTTGGACCTCAAATCTTTGGTCATATACATATACGTCGTATGCAAAGGTTTGGGCGCCCCAATCAATTTCAACATTTTCTTTATAAATCCTTGGCTGTTCGCATCAGCAATTTCAGTTAAATATATCATATAGCAGACAGACACAGTGATATTTGAGAAGTGAAATGAAGTTTATTGGAGTTAACGATTTGTCAAGAAGAATGGTCCAATATTCCTTCAACCAGAATTCACACTCTCATTGGAAGCTTTCGGAAGTGTTTAGAGCAGTGGTTCCTTGTTGGAGGTACCGAATCCCACCAGTTTCATATGCGCAATCACCGAACCCCTCGTTAGTGAAAAAATGTTATATATTGTTTTCAAATTCAAGACATAGATGTTTTTTACTGGCACACAAAATGAGCCGTGCATGAACATCACCTTGTTCAAAGAATAAAACCAACATAATGCATGAATTCACGTCAAATGACATACCAGCAAATCAGTGTGACTTCTGCTGTTGCCTTTACGAGATCAGTTCAGATATGCGTTATCACAAATTGATAAATCAGGTGTGTTCGGACCTCCCCAGTAGAGGCTCTGCTGAACCTCTGAGACCGACTCACCGAACCCCTAGTTTGACCGATTAAAGGTTCAGGACCCCTGGTTTATAGGCTGTTATTTCTGCAAAAGGAGGATCTACTAAATATTGATGTCATTTTTCTCTTGGGGTGCCCAAATGTATGCACCTGCCTACTTTTGTTGAAATAATGATTCCACACTGTCTGCAAATCCTATAAACTTCATTTCACTCAAATATCACTGTTTACCACCGCCACCATCCACCGTGCTTGGATTCGGGCCATCTGATTGGTTCCTTTCGGTTCGTTTCTTGGTTCGGTTCAAATCCGGGTTATGGCATAATCAAATTACCTTGTTGAATTTGTCTGCTGGTCACTTTTGCTAAACAGCCTTCCTTTGGACAATGACAGTTTTCCACACAAGTTTACAGTCAATACAGTGTTGTAGGGCGAGTGGCGCAATGGGTAACACATGATGGCAGATTTAAGTGATGTTTTATGTATGATGAGAAACAAAATAGCAGACGGAAGAGACCCAAGGTCAATTAACCAAGCCGTTTCATTGCAATTGATAGCCCATATGACATGCACCTCAGATTAAATGGGGCTAGTTCAGGGGTCGTCAACCCACGGCTCCAGAGCCTCATGCAGCTCTTTAGCACAATCCTAGCTGCTCCCTGTAGCTCTTGCAAAAATGCGTGAAAATGGAAAAAGCTGTTTTTTTTATATATATGTTTTTAGATGGTAATCATGACACAAACATTCTTATTCTGTAGAAAATGTATGTAGTTGTGAATATATTAAAAATACTGAATTTTAGAATGGCGCAAAATTGCGACACAGCACAGGCGAGTTGTAAACAAACAGGTGTTTGAGTGACGGGCCATGGATTCTAAAGGCAAAAAGAGAAAGATTGCTGATAAGAACAGAGGGTTTAAGAAAGAATGGACTCAACTATTTGCTTTCATTACCAATGCTGAAGGATTGCCTGAATGTTGGATTTGCAATGAGAAGTTGTCAAATATAACAAAAAGAGCAATTTGGAGTGACGTTTTCAGCTAAAGCATGCTAAATTTGCTGCCGATCACCCAGTTGGAACTGAGAGGAAAGGTGCAATTTGAGGAACGAAAAAACAGTTTCAAGAAATAGATTGCATCTCCAAACTCTACGACTGCTGCAAGTTTTGTTGCAGCCCGGGAGATAATAAAGCGCGGAAAACCATTCACCGATGGCCGATGAAGGACTCATTCGTTAAAATATCAGTGCCTATTTTCGGACTTCAAAAACAAAACCAAGATCATTCCAAAAATTAAAGACCTGCCTCTCTCAGCAAAATCAGTGAACGAAATGGTAATTCGAATGGCAAACAATATTACCGATCAGCAAATCATGGATTCTGGATTATCGATATGGCTTTCTTCCACCGGGAACGGTCCATGGCCATCTCGTGGTTGATGCCGAGTGCCTTCATGTCGGCTGCCACGGTCGTCTGCCAGGTCTTTTTAGGTCGGCCACTGGGTCTTGTTCCCTCTACGTTATACGACATAACTTTCTTCACCCAGTCGTTCTCGTCCTTCCTCACTACATGTCCGTACCATCGCAGTCTGCCTCTCCTCATCTCATCCACTATGGCCTCCACTCCCATCTTCTTTCTCAGCTCTGCACTGGTCTTTTCCTCCCTCATTGACACACCACACATCCATCTGATCATCCTCATTTCTGATCTGTTTAGTTTGTCTTTGTGTTCTGTTTTCAGGACCCATGCCTCACTTCCGTACGTCATACCACTTCTGACGCAGGCTGAGTACACTTGGCCTCTCATCTTCAGGGATGGGGCCTTAGATCTTAAGAAGGGCATGAGTTCATGATACTCATGTATCAAGGACATCAATTCAGCTCCAGCTTTCTCAATTGCCTGTGATGAGTTGTGTGACATGACGGATATCGAACAGACAGCTCTGGTATGCAGGGACGTGAACTCTAATGGGCCGCAAGAAGAAATTTATACCACTAAAAGGCCAAAAACGGGGGGAGGACATCTGCGAGGCTGTGCTGCAGTGTTTAAATGACAGCGATACACACTGGCAACCTGATTTCAGACGCTACAGACGGCACACCGAGTTTGAGAGGGTCGCAAAAGTTTGTGACTTTACGACAGAAAGCATTGGATCGAAATTTGCTTGCATTCCATTGCATAGTGCACCAAGAGGCGTTGTGTGCGTAAACATTCCCACCAGAGTGTATGGAGGTAATGAACCTTGTCATCCAAATTGTGAAGAAAATAATCGCAAAAGCATTAAACCACCATCAGTTCCGTGAATTGCTAGATGAAGTTGAGAGGGAATATGCCGATCTCCTGCTGCACAACAAAGTCTGGCGGCTATCCAGGGGCAACGTTTTGCGTCGCTTTGTATTTGTAGCCTACTTAATTATTTTAATAGTAGGCATACAGGTCGTGTATTGACAGTCTATATTATCTTATAAAAGGTTTTTAGATTTTTGCCGCTCTAGACAGGTATGGGGTTTTTTTATGTGTGGGGGGGGGGACAACATGGCTTTTTGAACATTTTGGGTTGCCGACCCTTGGCCTAACACGTGAAAGATCCCCAGTTCGAGACTGGGTGGAAACAGCTTCCTCTACTATTTCTTGTCATTGCTGGTTCCTATGCAAAGTCCATGACACATTGAAACGATTTTGCGCTGCAATTATGTTGTGGTACCTGATTTGAGACTGGGTGAAAACTGGCTTCTTTCACTCACTTTAGATGGAACCATGCTGACTCTGATACATTCCATTTGGTAGTTCTTAGCTCTGTCTAAATTCATATCACGTGTCACGCAAATGCAGCCTGTAAATGATGCGCCAGCTGTGTTTCAAAGTAGGCCTCATACGATAGTTGAACCCAATACCTCTCGCACCCTTAGCGAGAATCATTCCCCTCGACCAACGAGCCCCGTATCAAATTAGCTGATGCCGTTACATTCCGATTGGTAGCGAATATGACATGGACCTGAGTACTGCATTTCGGTGATCAATGAATTTTGATAAATATCATAGCCAGTTTGCGCGTATCCTTTCAGGGTCATAATTGTATGTCTACCGCCGCCTCGTGGAAGCCAGGCCTAAAAAAAGATAGGAATGCCTGAGGGAGTTTCACCAAGATGAATTAGGAAAAACTTTATGAAATAAAGTTGATATTAAAATATAGGTGGACGTAATGTCTGGAAGCTTGTGTTTAACAGAAGGCTGTTTGGCAACAGTGAACAACGGACACATTCAGCAAGGTAATCTAATTACGCCATGACCCAGATTCGTTACGGGGATGCTGTTTTAGGGTCTTTTCCTTAGGATCTTCAGCCAGGACACCCAGGCTGTCAGGGTTTTCCAGATTATCTTGATCGTATGAGTATGTTGGCAGACCATGAAAGAATGTTGATGTTAAAATGTTGGTGGAATTATCTAACTGCGCAGATCCGATAATCCCAAAGATTTTGGGTGAGACAAAATTGAAAAAACGTTTTTCTTTGTTGACAGTGTCACTTCTTTTGTGGCTTACCTCTTCTGGGTTTCACATCTAAAGTATCGTATTATATTACCTTGCGGCTTATACCACACCGTACATACGATACCATGTCGCCCATACAACTCATGCATCAGATGTGGTGGCTGAGATATTCAGGCGATGTGTTGCTACCCCATTGTTCTCTCCACTCATCATTTCATATCACATCCTCGCCAGATTTTCATTATCTTCACATCCAAAGTATCTTGGCACAACGTACATAATGTGATGTGTCAACACAAGTTGTCCACGACGAGGTGGCCGAGAGTTCAAGGCGATGGATTGATAATCCGCTGTGCTCTGCACACATGGATTCCCATCCTCGTCGAAGGGTGGTTTTAAATCTGTAATCTGTCTTGTATTTGACTCAACATAGTAATGTTCGTACACTTTGGCGGCTCGGTGGTACACTGGTTAGCACGTCCGCTTCACAGTTTGGAAAGTGCAGGTTTGATTCCACCAACGGCTGTTGCATGTTGTTGATGATGTCTGTTCATGGGTCAGGAAAACTAAGATGTGGAGTAACGGTTGGTTCTTTATTGGCAAGATCTTGGGTTGTTTAATGGCGGTCAATGCAAATGGCACTTCAGCAGATGTAACAACACCCCCCATCTCCAGGTCAGAAGGTTTTATACTGTCCGGAAAAGGTGGGAAAGCTTCACCTGACCATTTGATATCTACGTGTATTGGAGAGTCACTGCCCTGTGTGTGTGTGTTTGTTCCATCAGCACAGGGCGTGTGATGCGTCAGTGCAGTAGTGTTGGAGTCGTAGTGCCTGTAGTTTGTGCATGCTGCATGCTGCCTCTGCTTGCCACTTTTCTGCTTTCAGCTACCGCCACCGGCTAGCCCTCTGTTTCCGGGAGTGAAAAGAGGAGCGGAGTGTATAAGCCTCCTCAACCGGTACACAGCCTCTCCATTGCCAAGACTTGCACACGCCTCCTCGTGGCCACACACGGCAACTGGCACCTCGTGGTCCCAGGCTAAGTTGTGCAGGATCTCGGAGCAGCAGTGGGCCCCAGAGATGTGGCATGTAGGCCCACCGGTGTGTGGACACGCCCTACTGCCCATCAACCACTGTGGGTAAACAGCTCCAGCTATAGCTAAATAGTGAAGACCTCAACGGTGGACCAGGCGGAGGATGATGGCTGACCTAAGGGGTGGCGTCACAACAGCTGGGAAGGCGGATGAAGGCTGCAGCAGAAGAGGGTCACCAGTCGTCTTGGTGTCCTTGCCACTGGACCCCGATCTGTCAAGGACAGTGTGGTGACTGTCGGTGCACCAGTCTCCTCACTCTAAACAAAGTCACGCACAGGCGTCTTTTTCAGGGAATCCACCTTACATCCCGGATTAAAGTCCTGTGGCGACCAGTAAGTGGCAACGGGGTCAGGATTGTGAAGTCTGGAAGCCCCTAGTCACAAGCTGGCACATCAGGCGGTGGATGTTAGATGATCGTTGGGCTCTTGGACCGAGGCAGAAAGAGCTCTTTGGTAGCTGCATACACGACTGAGCAGCCCTTTTTAGGATCCACTCTGCTCACCCCTGAGGGGGAAGGGGCTAGAAAAGGTGCCCTAAACATAGCCTCACGACTGGATTACCGCGTTCAGAGCGATCACCAATATGCGGTTGAAAACACAGAAACATGAATTTTAGAGCATGTGTAACACCTATATCGCTTTGGACAGTGCTTACAGTAATTTAGATCATGGACCAATTCTAAGTTCGGCTATATTTGCAGTGGTGATAGAGTGAGCAGAATAAATGACCACAGACCAACGTTTGAATTGAACTGCCGGCTTATTTTAGAAGAGAAAAATAGAGAAAAATAGTTGACATACAATTTACAACAATAGACATACAATTCACATTTAAACTCAACGTTAGTTGAAGAAAATAAGTTTCCTTTCAGTAAACTTTTCAGTTTAAATGATTTCAATTAAAACCCGGGTTGTTTTATTAATTCTAAGGTTCAATCGGTTTAGTTACCTCACTTTGTGTTGTTTGAATAATATTCAATACAAGTAAGTAATTCGAAACAATAATAAATCTAATTTGAGTTAAGTAAAGCCACTTTTAAATTCCCTCGACTTCACTGGTTTTGTTCACACCAATCAATATTTCAATAACACCATTTCAGCATCATCGTACATATAGTTCACAAAAAAATTAAAGTGACAAAATGTACAAAACTCAAAACAATTCAGCAAAAGACTGAACGACTTTCGTTATCCAAATGTCTCTATATCCCTTCAGTTTGTTTCTCTTGCTTTGTTCCTGAAGAGTCAATCAATCCTTTCCGAAATCCACCTCGGTGTAGCAGTGGGGAAAAAAATATGGATAGATCCTACCAGGTTCGATGAACCTCGTCCAGCAAGTGCTCTCCGCTCCTGCATGAGAAAAAATTCAAAGGCCTCTTTGGTGGCTCGCCATCTTGCGACTCGCACAAGAAATCAGCTTCGTTATTAGTTCAGAGGTTTCCGAACCAACTCTCGTGAATTCAGTCCTGTTCCGCACTTAGTGCATCACCAAGGTGAAAAAAAAGTTTGGAAACAGAAAAATAGGTCCATCAAATACAAAAAACTTCATACAATACTGTGTCACGTTCCCTCTCTCTCTTTAGTTTAACGGACTTACTCCCGTATCACCTTCGTCATCCTCTCTCCAAAAAAAACAAAAACGGCGGGAAAAGGAAAAAAGTAGAGTTCGCATTTCTGGTCACATGGGTTTTTTCCTACGTCATCATGTCCCTTCAAAATAAAAGTGGATGTTCACACTTTTGTCATTTTATCAACTACAAAACGTTAATAAAATAATAAATTTGTATTGTTTTAATATTTTACATGCTTTTAATCTGTGTTGGTCTGTTTAGAAGATATTTACAATGTACTTTCTTTTGACTGTTTTTATTAACAGGCTCTTATTTTACAAGGCTATGTTTAACAGGCTCTTATTTTACAAGGCTATGTTAACCTGGGTTACACCCTCCCTGCCTAAATCTATGCAAGTCCCTTTGCATAACGCATAGTTTAGAGTACTTTGATCTCATGGTTCTCCTCATGGTTCTCGATGTAATTTGTTACAGATTCGCTTAAGCTCTGGAACAACGATTGAACTAGGCTCACAAGAGGGGTTCCTAACTGAGGGTAGGTTAACCTTTTGGGTTTCGTTCTCTCTCGAGAAGATCTTCTGACAACTTGGTCAGATTCTGGGACAATTTCTTCATTGTCATCTGTCACAGTTTCAGTGTCATTTACTTGAGGTCTTCTTGTCTCCTCATGGTCAGTCTGGTTTAGATCCAGGGGATTTCCCTTTTCACTCAAGTGAGTACTTGATTCTTCTTCCCTTCCAGGTGATCTTTCCAGTTCCGGCAATATTTCAGTTTCAATGGAATCCTTTGGAGCATTATCAGACAACATCAAAAGCTCTGGAATTACATCATCATCTGGTTCATTCTGTTCATCAGTAAGATTGGAATGTGGTCTGGGAAGAACTACTTTATATTCCTCAAGTGACCTCGAGATCTCCCGTGGAGGACCCGAAGAGTAGTATAAAGGGTAGTTATCCTCTTCCTCAGAGTTGTAGTCAGGTTCAGGTTCTTCAGAGTCTGGTATTGGATGTTGTCGTGTGATTGGTCGACGGGGCTTCTCTGGGACGGCAGGAGAATTTGCAGGGACAGATGGCAGAAATCCGCATGGCAACAAAAGGTCTCTGTGCAGGGTCCTAGTAGGACCATTTTGATGTTCTGGTCTTACTATATACACAGGTAAGTTGTCCTTTTGACTCACAACCACATGGACCGTGGACTCCCATCTATCAGCCAACTTGTGTTTCCCCCTTATTCGGACATTCCTCACAAGCACACGATCACCAACAGTTAAGGCAGATTCAGTTACATGTTTGTCATATCTGCTTTTGTTTCGTTCAGCAACTTTAGCAGCATTTGTGATAGCCAGTTGGTAACTCTCTTGGAGGTGAGATTTGAGAGCTTTGACATACTGTGAATGAGATTGTCCCCGACGTTGGTTCCGAGGAAGATTGAAGGCAAGGTCTATTGGCAGTCGAGGTTGTCTTCCAAACATTAATTCGTACGGTGTAAACCCTGTGCTATCGTGTCTGGTACAGTTATACGCATGCACGAGTGGTTTTACAAAGTCATGCCAATGCCTCTTGTCTTCATCTTTGAGTGTACCTAACATGTTCAGTAAGGTACGATTGAATCGTTCTACAGGGTTTCCCCTGGGATGATAGGGTGAAGTCCTAACTTTTTGTATTCCAGCCAAGTTACACAGTTCTTTGATAGTTTTTGATTCAAAGTCCGCTCCTTGGTCACTATGCAACTTCTCAGGAAAACCATAGTGGATGAAGAAGTTTTCCCACAGGGCCTTCGCTACAGTTCGAGCTTTTTGGTTAGGCGTTGGAGTTGCAACAGCGTACTTTGTAAAGAAGTCTGTGATTACAAGGACATCTTTTGTAGAACTGCGGTCTGGTTCGATCGACAAAAAGTCAATACATACTAATTCCAGGGGTCTGGTAACTTGTATGTTTACCAAGGGTGCGGCCTTCTCTGGCAATGTTTTCCGGCAGACGCACCTCTGACAACTTTTAATCTTTTGCTCTATGCCTGCAGCCATTTTGGGCCAGAAGAATCTGGCTCTGATGAGGTCAAGGGTACGGTCAAACCCAAGATGGCCCATGTCGTCATGGAGACTTTTCAATGTCATGGGTCTGAGGCTTTCAGGAAGGACAAGTTGATACTGGGTTTCACCAAGTTTCCTCTTCCGATACAAAACACCATTCTGCAGCTCAAGTTTGTTTAGTTCACGCAGAAAGATGGAAAGTTGTGGAAGTTCTTTCCGTAGCATAGGAGAAGATGTTTCACCCGTTTCAAGCTGGTGTATGATTTCATTGATAGCAGGATCATTTCTTTGACTTTGTCTTAACTCCTCTTCCGAGATGCTTGGAATTACGGGGAGAATGTCACACTGGTGGAAGCTGTCAGGAACAGCATCAGCGGACATGGACAAAGACGTTACAAGTGGATATGTAAGAGCATCGTGGTCTGAGTTGAGAGATTGGAGGACTAGGTGTTTGTCACAGATTGCCCTCACTGCATGAGGAGGAACATCAGTGAAAGGATCGGCACCAGGTAAGTGATGTTGGACAAACTGGCGAATTCTCTCTTGTTCTTTTAGGGAAACACGGTCATTTATTGGCTCTGGGTGTGGACGGCGTGATAATCCGTCTGCATCAGCATTTTGATTTCCTGCTCTGTACCGGAGGTTGAACTCGAAGGTAGAGAGGGCAGACAACCAGCGATAACTCGTTGCATCTAACTTAGCGGTGGTCAAAATGTAAGTTAGAGGGTTGCTGTCAGTTATTACAGTGAAAGGACTGCCATAAAGGTAATCACAAAACTTTTCCGTGACAGCCCACTTGAGGGCAAGAAACTCAAGTTTGTGAGCGGGGTAACGGCTTTCACTTTGTGATAGTCCTCTGCTCGCGTATGCAATTACACGCATCTCTCCACCCTGCTCTTGATAAAGGGCTGCCCCCAGCCCGGTCGTACTTGCATCTGTATGTAATACATACGGCAACCTGGGGTTGGCAAAGGCCAAAACTGGGGCAGAAGTCAGTTTGTTTATTATCGTTTCAAATGCCTGCTGGCAACAGTCTGTCCATCTTTCCTCAAAAGGAGATTTCGGCTGAAAGTACTGGACTTTATTCGACTGTGAGACATTTTTCTTCCTCAGCGGTGGATATCCAGCAGTAAGACCGGTAAGAGGTTTGGCAATCTTAGAGAAGTCTTTGATAAATCGCCTGTAGTATCCTGCGAATCCTAAGAAAGAACGTAGCTCTTTCAAATTTTGGGGGCTTGGCCATGTTTTTAAAGCGTTAACTTTCTCAGGGTCTGTTTCAACACCATGTTGGGAAACGATGTGGCCCAAGTACTTCACGGATGTATGGAAAAACATGCATTTTTCAAGGGAAAGTTTTAGGCCATATTCTTTGAGGCGATTGAGTACATGGAGAAGTCGGGTTTCATGTTGTTCGAGTGTTTCTGAAAACACTATGAGGTCATCTAGAAAGACAAGGACTTCTTTTAGATGGATGTCACCCATGCATTTCTCCATCAGCCTTTGGAATGTGCTGGGAGCATTTGTAACACCCTGAGGCATCCTGTTAAATTCAAAAAATCCCATCGGGCATGTAAAGGCTGTCTTGTGCTTGTCTGTCTCATTGACTTCGATTTGGTAGTATCCGCTCTTGAGATCAAGGACCGAAAACCATTTTGATCCTGTGAGTGCAGAAAAGGTTTCTTCCAAATTAGGAAGTGCATAGGCGTCTTTGATCGTGGTTAAATTCAGCTTCCGGTAATCGACACAAAGTCTTATATCCCCGTTTTTCTTCCTTACCACACCTATTGGCGAGGAAAACGGTGATTCAGACTCGCGGATTATTCCTGCTTCCATCAGCTCTTGCAAGTGCTGACGTACTGCATCGATGTCTTGTGGCCGTATTGGTCGGGGTCTGTGCTTGAAAGCGGTTTCGTCACTTAGTTTGATTTGGTGCTTGACTTTGTTCGTGCAACCGAAATCTGTGTCATGTCGTGCAAATACTTCTGGCATAGCACTCAGCTTCTGTATGATTCGCTCCTTCCATTCAGCAGAAATGGGAGAATCAGAGAAATTTAAATTTAGCTCTGTGGACTTCAAGTTGGATTTCTGCTTGGTTTGCATCACTTCTTGCACAGCATGCATTTCTGCAATGACACTTTTTGCAGGAATTCTTATGTCATGTTCACTTTCATTCCTTAGGACAACTGCAAGCTTTTGTGAGCGGTTTTCCGGAAGGGTAAGTAAACAATTGGTGACTACGACACCACCAGGCAAGGAGGATGAGGAAGGTGACTCGACCACTATCCACTTCCCTGGCGTTGCAGTGTTTACATGGACTACTCCCTCCAAAACTCGACTTTGACCAGCAGGAAGTAATTCAGGTTCTTTTCCAGACAGTGTGACAAGACCAAGACTGCCGTCATCTTTCATTTTGTGTCTCTGTTGTAACACGCTCAAGACCACTCTGTAACCATGTGGGAGGACACGGAGATCTGTATCAGTCAAGGGAAGGTTTTCAAAAAGAGGGTCAAGCGTGTTAGTGCCAATCAGGAGAGAAGACTGGACACTAGAGCGTGTGTCTGGAACAATTAATGCAAGAGAGGACACAGTGAGTTCAGTTCCAAAACAGTCTTTTGGAAAAGTGATATCAACACCAATGTAGCCTGAATAGGGAACATTTTCACCATTTGCAGCTTCGACTTCCAACAGATCTTGTATTGGATGGATTGTCAGGTGTGAGAGATAGCTTTTGTAGAAAGACTGGGACACTGTGGTCACTTGCGATCCGGTATCAAGAAGACAATGGCAGGCGTGTCCATTGATTTGTACTTGAGCAGTGTATTTAGCTCCAATCAGACCTTTAGGAATTTTCACAGTGGTGAAGCGGTTGTGGAAGAATTGTCTTTTGGTTTTTGGTGAATGTTCAGTGGGACTAGTTTCCGTTTCAGCACCCATTTGTCCCGCCATGAGTGCTACTTTTAGTTTAAAGGTGGGGTCTGGTTGTTTTGCTTGTCCCACAGTGACTGTTTCTCTCTCAACTGTTTCTTTTTTTTAGCAACTAAGGATGGGTTTGGCTCACTGGTACATGTCGAGATGATGTGACCATCTTCACCGCACTGGAAGCAGTACCAAGGCTTTGGTCTTTTACTTGCAGCTTGAGGTGGCAAGAGAGCTTGTTCAGGTACTTTGTGTTCAGGGTTTGTCTTGGTATTAGCTGATGGTTGATTAAGTCTTTTTGTTAGGGTGGTGTTCACTCTAACTTATTTTGCAAGGACCACACTGGAGACAAGTTAGTCGTTTTAGACACCTGCAGGCGGAGAGTTCACTCGTCGCTGTGCTCTCAGCGATAGTCGAATGAAAACTCACTCAGGCCTCGTCAGGCACTTATTTATTGGGAGAACCAAAGTGGGGTTTCAAGTGGGGGTTTGGGAATACACAGGTTGGGCTGGAGACGCCCCCCCCTGCTGATCAAGGCATAGCAGGGGGCCTTTTACGACTTTCTGTAAACAAAGCACCTTTGATTGCTTCCTCTGAGTTTAGTCAATCAGTGGTAAACTAATTTGTCTAGACAGGACAAACTAATTAAATTATTACAGGTTACATTCCAACATAATCATACGATGAAGATATTCTGCAAACCCTAACATATCCCTCCTGTTTTATCATATGATTATGTCAAACCCGAACAATCAAACATAAGTAAGAAAATGAAATCAATGAAATGAAAACAATAACTTCCAGTGAGGTTTTTCCCTCAATACTCCAGTCCAAAGTATGTGCAACTCAAAAAACCTGCGGCCAGATTAAGTGCAGGAAAAGAGTTACACGGTCCCTCTGCCTTAGGTGACCAGACTGTTATCAATAAAAAAGGAAAAAGAAAAACACAGAAACGGTACATCATTGAATCCATCACTTGCAAGGCATTTTCGATGGTCAAATCATCAAGTTTCCGTAAAGCAATGCCGAGTCAAACAGCATCTACGCAATCCACGTTTTGAATTAGGGGTCCAGCACTCCTTGTAGCTTGCAGTGGCTGAGGTGAATCCAGCTGGGCCGTTCAGCGATCTTTACTGCAGTGGGGGTAGTCAGCAAGGCTTGAAATGGTCCCTCCCACCGTGGGCTGGCCCAGTTCTTTCTTTTGATGACTTTGATGTAGACCCAGTCTCCTGGCTTGATGGTGTTGTCGACCTGTGAGGATGACAGAGCAGGCGGCAGTAAATTTGCATTTGACACCTCTGTCAGTCTGAGCGTTCTGACCATGAAATCTGCCAAAGACTGTTCTTCATCTGCCCTTTGTAAATCACACAAACGGGACATGCTTTTACAAAAATTTTTTAAGTAAACATCCAAACCAAAGGTAGTGAATTGTTGATGTATGATGGACCTCATCCCCCCTGTCGACACATGGCAAGGCCCATGCGTCGCTATTGCTGCTGCCTTAAAAAGTGATTTAGGTAAAACAGGTTTGTCATTGATGCGGAGGATACTATCTGTATCCGCTATTGCACCTTTTGTCGTCCACATTCGTTTTTCCACCATTGGAGCATTGCCCTGCATATCTGTCAGTATAGTCTTATCTATGAGTTGCGTGTCCTCTGAATCTATTAAAAAAAATTCATGGCCATGTTTCCCTGCCGCTGCTTCCTTAGCAATCCTGTCTGCTAACCTGTTTCCATTCGAGGCTTCATCTGTGCCTGTGGTGTGAGCCGCACATTTACACACAGCTAGTTTAGCAGGTAACTGAATAGCCTGTAACAAGTCTTTTAACAAGGAGGCATGGGTAACCGGCTTACCAGTTGATGTTGTCATCCCCCTGCGCTCCCATTGTTTTGCAAAATAGAACAGAGTAGAAAACGCATACTGACTGTCTGTGTATACAGTAACTTCCTTATCTTCCGCCAATTCACAAGCTCTTGTTAGTGCAATTAGCTCAGCCGCCTGCGCTGACCTGTTGTATGGAAGCTTCTCTGCTTCAACAATTTGGTCTGGCAATCTCACAATTGCGTACCCACTTTGATTGTTCCCTCTAGGATCCTTTGAACATGACCCATCCACAAACCACTTTTCCCCTTTGTCAAGTGGTGTGTCAATTAAATCTTGTCTGGGCAGCTGTAGATGTTCTGTAGCATCCAAACAGTTATGTGGTGAACCATCCCCCGGCAACGGAATCAACGTTGCTGGGTTAAGGACTGTGCACCGCTTTATCACAATGTGTGGTTGTGACAGAAGCGTAGCAGTGTAGGATAGGTGTCTGGCAGGTGACAAAAAGTTCATCTTGCTTTGCAGTAGCAACACATCTACAGCATGTGGAACTAGCAGCTCCATTTTGTGAAAGAGCACCACATCTGCAGATTGTCTCACTGCAAGCGCTGCCGCACATACTGCTTGGACACAGTCTGGCAAGGATTGAGCCACTGGATCCAATTTTTTCGAATAAAATGCAATTGGTCGTAGTTTGCTGCCATGTCTCTGCAGCAACACTGAGGTCATAAAACCATTCCTGCAGTCTGCGGTTTGTACAAAGGTTTTACTGTAGTCCGGCAAGATAAGAGATGTGGTTTCCATCAGAGCCTGTTTCAGCACTACAAAAGCATCGTCTGCTTCTGGAGTCCACATTAATTTTTCTGTCATTGCCATGGGGACTCCATGCGCAATATCTAACAGCGGTTGCGTCTTTTCCGCATAATGTGGGATCCATGCTCTGCAGTAATTGCAGAGCCCCAAAAATGACATAATTTGTTTCTTCGTCTCCGGTTTTGGTGCATCTGCAATGATTTGCTTTCTGGTCTTCTGTATCTGTCTTCCAGAAGCTGTCAACGTGTGACCTAAATAGTTCACTTCCTGTCTGACCCATTGGAGTTTGTTCTTGTTCACTTTATTCCCTGTTTTGCAGAGATAGCGTAACAATGCTACGGAGTCTTCCCTGCAAGCAGCTTCAGTTTCAGAGGCCACCAGGAGATCATCTACATAAACTAGAAGTTGGCTTTTGTTTGACATCTGAACATCAGCCAAACAGGCCATGATAGCTTGCATAAAAATAGTTGGACTATCAGCAAATCCCTGTGGCAATCTGGTGTACGTATAACTTTGCTCTTTAAAGGTGAACGCAAACCAGAACTGTGAGTCTGGGTGAATTGGCACCGAGAAAAACGCATTGCTAAGATCAATTACCGTGAAAAACTTCTGGGTAGGTTTCAAAGTGTTCAGAAGTGTGTGTGGGTCAGGCACATTAGGTGCTCTTGTCTGTACTGCATCATTCACTGC
Source organism: Syngnathus typhle (assembly GCF_033458585.1). Lineage (NCBI taxonomy): Eukaryota > Metazoa > Chordata > Actinopteri > Syngnathiformes > Syngnathidae > Syngnathus > Syngnathus typhle. The sequence continues at coordinate 15,294,685 of NC_083746.1, read as the reverse complement.
TCGTAAATCTTGTATCATTCGCCAATCAATTTTATTGGCCTTTCGAACTGGATAAATAGGGGTGTTGCAAGGAGAATCCGAGCACTTCCTAATGATTCCTCCTGACAAAAGATCATTTATAACAGGGGCAATCCCGTTTATTGCCTCCTGTTTTAACGGATATTGCTTAACTCTTGGACGCCACTCTGATCTTGGTTTGATCTGCACTGGCGGAATGGATGTTAACTGTCCTACATCAGATGGCCTTTTTGTCCACAGCTTGTCAGGAAGCCCAGCCAATTCCCCCTCCTCCTTCTCACTCAAACAAATGTTAACTAGTCAGGGACGCGCACACGCGCCTGCCCTACCAACACCTACTTCACACACAGTTCGCTTCCACATGTCACAACTGGTACTGTAGCTCCACCCATCACCTTTATCCTCATAATCAGTGACAGAATCAGCAAGTTTAATCCGGCAACCCACATCTGCCCATGTTATACTGTGAGGTTTAAACAATGGAATGTGGGGTACAGCCGACAACTTGTATTTGTCATCCTGAGGAGCGGGCAGAAGCACAGCAGCAGCCGCAAATGACCTGCGATCAGTGTACAGAGCAGTGATTGTTAAAGTTACTTCTGTGTCACTGAGAAAACTTTCAATATAGTCATCATGTGGGTCAGTGAGGATGTTCATGGTGACATGTAAGTCATCACAAGTCATTTCCGATTCAGGTCGTGTCAATTGTTTTCGGGCTTCACTCAGCAAATCGCCTGGTATCTTGGGATTCTGTTCAGCGGAGACGTCATAGGAACAGAAAATCCGCTCACCTGCTTGTGCAGCATATGAGTCCACATCTCTCACTCTACATGCTCGCATGCCATCCTTTACTGGAATTATTGCAATTCCAAATCTAGTCATCAGATCCCGTCCCAGAAGGTTTATGGGACATTTTGGGGATAGCACAATGGAGACTGAAGCTATGACTCCCGTTTCATCATCTCTCACTACGACTGGATTGGAGATACTCTCCTTGTGTACCTGCCCATCAGCAGATTTTACCCAAATAGTATTTTGGGAGGCCTTTAGATTTGGGACTTTAGTTTTTATTACGGTCTTACACGCTCCGGTATCACACAAAAACTCTACTTCACTTCCTCCAATGTTTAAGGTGACACATGGTTTTTCTTTCAATGCATTCAAAATGTCCCATGCTGCATGGACATCTACTATCCCTTCCTCTGTAGGAGGACAAGAGATCACAGGGGGGCAATCTAGTCATGCTGAGAATTTGGCTTTTCCTCTGCCATTTCCTCCACCCTTTGATTGGTATTGTTTTGCAAAACGACACGATCTTGCCCAGTGTCCTCGTCTACCACAGTTCCAACAGGTCTCTGAATCTGGTGGGGGTTTTGAATTATATGGAGGCCTGCGACCTTGTTGGCCTCTACCTCTTCCTCTTGCCTGCTGGGACCCATGAAAGAAGACTGTTGTATCTTCATCTAGGTCAACATCATCATCATCGCCTAGATGAAATACATCAGAACTTTTGCCTCTTTTGATCACTTTTTCAGCATGTCTGGCCCATTGCATAGTTGTTGTCACACTTGCAACATCTACTTCCACCAAATTAGAGATGCACCGATCCGACTTTTTCAGTTCCGATACCGATACCGATGCCGTGGCTTTGCGTATCGGTCGATACCCGATACCGATCCGATATTATGGTTGATTTTTTTTTTTTAAACGTTTATTTCGAACATTAAAGAAATACAAGAAAAAAATAAAAATACAGAAAAATGATAACTCCATAATACAATAGAATATAAAAGAAAAAAGATATTGCATCATAATTTTCCTTTATCGTAAAATCATATTTGTTCAAAAAGGGAGTAGAAGGAAGCCTAAGCTTATCTGACTCTACCCCATGTAACTACATGTTTCTATTTAATTCTGTCAAGAATTTGTCCATAGTCAATATATTAAAGAAAGAAAAAAAAAACATACATATATATATATATACATATATATATACATACATACACACATACATATATATATATATATACACACATACATATATATACACATATATACACATATACATACATATATATACCATATATTTTCTCATTAAAATACAAATCAACTTAAACAACTTCACAGCATGTTACGGTATCCCGTCAATATTTTGTCCTTATACATTTTTTTAAACTTAGGTAAGGTACTACAGTTCTTTAATTCGTCACTGCTGGTGTTCCATAGTTCCACACCTCTAACTGTTATACAATGTAACTTTAAGTTTGTTCTCACCAAATCTCTTTTAAACATACGTGTTCCTCTTAAATAATGGGTACTTTCCCTCCACTCAAACAACCTCTGGATACTGTTTGGTAATTGATTATTTTTTATTTTGTACATGAGTTGGATGGTTTTAAAGTCGACTAGGTCGTTGTATTTCAGTGAGTTCAATTTAATAATTGAACTCACTGAAATAATAATTCCGATTTTATTTAAGAAGCTACATAACTCTACATGTGGAACAGAAAAGACCAAAGGCAATGGCATCAGGCAGACTACACAGTTCTCTGTTCTAAATTAGGGGTGTCCAAACTAACGGTCCAGTTTTTATTGGCCCGCAGCAAATTCTGAAAACATAATTGAATATGACCCGCACAAGAAGCTTGAGCTCAGCTTCTCAGTTTCCACACTAGATGGAGCCCGCCACACAAAGCGTTTGACGTCCCATTAACACCCCCCCGGAAGAGAAGCGAACACGCAGCGTTTGACATCCGATTAGCCCCCCCCCCCCCCAATTCGGGAGAGAAGCGAACGCGCAGCCTTTGACGTCCCATTAGCAACCCGAAGAGAAGCGAACGCGCAGGGTTTGACGTCCGCTTAGCAACCCGGGGAAGAGAAGCGAACGTTCGCTCCATGTTTGCGTTTGTTTAGAAAACTCTCGTGGCATGCGGCACACGTGCTGCTAGCGTATGACGTAGCCCGCGTCCCAATAGATTAAGGAAAGTATCGGCTCACAGATCGGCTGTATTTTCCGATACCCGATCCATCTATTTTGTTGATATCGGGACCGATATCCGATCCAGATATCGGATCGGTGCATCTCTACACCAAATGTTTCCTCACCCAGTTGCCGATTTCAGGGCGGAAATTAGTAAGGAGCGCATTTTTAAGCTGTTGCTGATAAGCACTCTCAGCTGCATCATTGAATGGGATGCCACTATGCACCCTGAACTCTTTTTCAAATCTTAAGCGAAAATCATCAGTATCTTCCCCAGGCTTCTGTTTAATTCCTGCCAAATGACCATAATTCGCTCGTCTTCGAAATATAGTTCTCACTCTTTGCACAAGATCATTCCATTGTGCTGCATACTCCCCTACCAATTGGTTTCCCCCACCGGGATAGGGAAAAGGCCCTTGATTATTTCTACCTGTATAATGACCTCTAACCTTTGCCCAGTCTTTTCCCAAAGAAGACATTGCAGCTTCTCCTGCCTCATGTCCATTCAGTCTATAAGAATGTATGATCCCAGCCATGTCTTCTGCCCATGTATCTGGGTCTTCAGCAACAGGGGTAACCCCTTCAACTGCTTTTCTTGCCTCTTCCAAAGTCCATGGCCGAAAAACATACGTATGTGGAGGTTGGCCTTCCCCTACAATAGGGTTTGGCACCTGTATCATTGGACACACATCAACATTGTCCAAATTTTGGGAAAACCTAGCAGCAGTGGTCAAACTTCTTGTTTGTACAGGACTTCTAGCAATGTGACACTGACTTTTCTTTCTGTTATATGGGGGAGGGTGCAGGTCTGTTAAACCTGGATACAAGTTTTGCATACGAGCGGAAGATCTCTCTTGCTCCGCTTGAGCTGCATTTCCGGCTGCGGCCGGAGCCGTGGCCGGGACAGTGCGCCTGCGCACTGTGGCCTCGTTGTCTTCCGGCCTGACAAACATAGATGCAGCCTCATCACTTCTCAACTTTCTATCTTTTGTCTTTTGGATTTGTTCTCTTCTCTCTTGTGAAGCACTCAACCACATTCTAGCACAAATCAATTCCTTCTCTTTACTACTCTTTTTCAGTCCCTTTGACTTCCTTTTCACGCTTTCCTCCAAGACATCCACCACTACCTTCCAGACTTCCACTTTCAACTTTGCTTCTACTCCAAACTTTTTCTTCCACTTTGGCATGTATTGCATACAATTAAGAAATCTACTCGCCATGTACTTCTCATCTCCTTCAAGAGCTAGGGATCTACCGTTCTTATTTCCCATCGTACTTCGGTTTTCTAGGTTTATACAATTTTTTATTTCTTTTTCTTCTTTTCTTTACTTTGAGGATCCTCAATGCAGGTTTAAATTGACCTCTGACCAAATTCTCTCTGCAGTCAATTTATCCTACCAGTCGCACACTCAACCACACAACTTTCATGCAAACAGCTTGGAAAAACAGACAAAAAAATGAGAATCTACGTCCTTCTTCAATTAAGAAAAAGAAACTCCTTTTTCTTAGCCCGTTCCTTCCACTGGGACTAGAATCCCAGCTGTTTCATAGCTTGGAAACACCAAAGCCGTATCTCATAACTCGGACAAACCAGAGCCGTATATCATAACTCGGACAAACCAAAGATGTATCTCATAGCTCGGACAAACCAGAGCCGTATCTCATAGCTCGGACAATCCAAAGCCGTATCTCATAGCTCGGTCAAACCAAAGCCGTATCTCATAGCTTGGAAACACCAAAGCCGTATCTGCGCTTTTTCCTATGACTTACTTGTCTCCCTTGGTCCGCTGCGCTGCCGGGTTCCCGTCAATCCACTTCTGACAGACGAAGGCAGACGCAAGATGCTGGCCCAGCGAAGAACTTCCTTCCCAGGTCTTTCGTTACCAGGTCCTCCAATGGACGCTGGCTTGTCGACAATGCAGCACGTCCTCCTCCGTCAGCCAGATGGCGGGTATGAGGGTCCCGGGTTTCGGCACCAAAAATGTTAGGGTGGTGTTCACTCTAACTTATTTTGCAAGGACCACACTGGAGACAAGTTAGTCGTTTTAGACACCTGCAGGCGGAGAGTTCACTCGTCGCTGTGCTCTCAGCGATAGTCGAATGAAAACTCACTCAGGCCTCGTCAGGCACTTATTTATTGGGAGAACCAAAGTGGGGTTTCAAGTGGGGGTTTGGGAATACACAGGTTGGGCTGGAGACGCCCCCCCCTGCTGATCAAGGCATAGCAGGGGGCCTTTTACGACTTTCTGTAAACAAAGCACCTTTGATTGCTTCCTCTGAGTTTAGTCAATCAGTGGTAAACTAATTTGTCTAGACAGGACAAACTAATTAAATTATTACAGGTTACATTCCAACATAATCATACGATGAAGATATTCTGCAAACCCTAACACTTTTCTTGCTTCTTTGTGGCCGTAGCTTAGTGATGTGGCTCTGGAGTTCAGCGATTTGTGCTCTCATTTCTTTGAAGATGTCATTTTGTGGAATTTCCGTTGGTTGTCCCTTTTTAAGTTTCAGTTGTGTCAGTTGAGTTTGTAGGTCACCTATCTGGGTTTGCATTTCAGCAAGATCAGTTTGCATTGGAGGATCTGAGAAGTTCGCGCTAGCAGCAATAGAATGTGCTGTTACTTTTGGTCTGGTTGCAGCAAAATGTTGTTTCATCCTACTCTCCTTTGCAATATGGTTGTCTTCTTCTACTCTCAACTGTAGAAGTAGATTAGTGAATGTAGGAGGTTTGTCTTTCAATTTTCCAAGCTGAAGATCTGTTAACAGGGCATTATTCCAACAGCCGCGGCAGAATTGACGCAGAAGGTGTCGGTCAGCTTCACCGGCTATTACTCCACCTCTGTTCAAGGCTTTGGATAGCGCTGTTTGCAACCGATGGAGATAGTGTGAAGGCTTTTCACCTGGGTCTTGAAATGTGTTGAGAAATTTGGCAAAGAGCTCATCGCCGTCTTCCACTGTGCCAAAATCTGAGTTCAGCAGTTCAAGATAGGCAGATGGTAAGGCATTAGGCCCAAGAGGTTTCACCAAATTTGCAGCAGGTGATACAAGACTGTCTAAGATCTTCCGTGAACGATGCAAATCAGATAAATCAGGATCTTGCAATATGAGCTCAACACTGTGACGCCATGTATCAAAATCAACCTCGTGACTGGGATAAGGTATTTTACCTGAAAACTGTCTGAGGCGGAAAGAAGAATTTATCGGTGAGACAGGAGCTTCACTTCGCACTATGTGTTCCACAACAACCTTTTGAACCTCTGGAGGAGTTAGAAAGCGTGCTGGTATGTGAGATGGTTGGTCACTTTGTGGTTGGTTAACTGTTACAGGAGAACTGAAGCTTATATTCGGATTAATTGGTTTCATAGTTTCATCTTGACGTTGGTCAGTGACTTCTGGTGGTCTTTCAACAGTGGTTGTTGGCTCATTCTGGTTCTCTGAGACGGAATCCATATCTTCGGGTGTTTTTGGGTTGCTTACAATCGACTGAGCACATTTGGAAAGGTGTTCATGCAAAACATCTTCGAAAGATTTGCCGCTTATTTTGGCAATTTTCTGCAGTTCACTGAAAAAGCTGTGGGTGGCACTGTTCGTAACAGTTGATAAATACTCAGTTGACAGAGCTCTGATGTGGTAAGAGACTTCATTGGAGCATTCAAGTGTATGGGGCAGTAAAGGTTCAAGTGCGGTCAAGGCAGCGCCGCTCTCATATTCCACAATGGCATTTCTGTGGTAGGAAGACTGGGGTTCATCTATTTGAATTGTCCTAGCAATCTGCCCGTACCTACTCAGGAAGTCAGTTAATTCTTCATCAACATCAGTGTCAGTGAGCCCACTAACTATAACTGAGTTTGGGGTTTTAATATTTTCTTTATCAATGACCTCCATTTTTTTTCCCGGCTTGGTCTATTTTAAGGTCTGGGTCAGGTAATATTATTTGAATTAACCACCACTCCTGGCTGGCTCGCCACTTTCTGTAACACCTATATCGCTTTGGACAGTGCTTACAGTAATTTAGATCATGGACCAATTCTAAGTTCGGCTATATTTGCAGTGGTGATAGAGTGAGCAGAATAAATGACCACAGACCAACGTTTGAATTGAACTGCCGGCTTATTTTAGAAGAGAAAAATAGAGAAAAATAGTTGACATACAATTTACAACAATAGACATACAATTCACATTTAAACTCAACGTTAGTTGAAGAAAATAAGTTTCCTTTCAGTAAACTTTTCAGTTTAAATGATTTCAATTAAAACCCGGGTTGTTTTATTAATTCTAAGGTTCAATCGGTTTAGTTACCTCACTTTGTGTTGTTTGAATAATATTCAATACAAGTAAGTAATTCGAAACAATAATAAATCTAATTTGAGTTAAGTAAAGCCACTTTTAAATTCCCTCGACTTCACTGGTTTTGTTCACACCAATCAATATTTCAATAACACCATTTCAGCATCATCGTACATATAGTTCACAAAAAAATTAAAGTGACAAAATGTACAAAACTCAAAACAATTCAGCAAAAGACTGAACGACTTTCGTTATCCAAATGTCTCTATATCCCTTCAGTTTGTTTCTCTTGCTTTGTTCCTGAAGAGTCAATCAATCCTTTCCGAAATCCACCTCGGTGTAGCAGTGGGGAAAAAAATATGGATAGATCCTACCAGGTTCGATGAACCTCGTCCAGCAAGTGCTCTCCGCTCCTGCATGAGAAAAAATTCAAAGGCCTCTTTGGTGGCTCGCCATCTTGCGACTCGCACAAGAAATCAGCTTCGTTATTAGTTCAGAGGTTTCCGAACCAACTCTCGTGAATTCAGTCCTGTTCCGCACTTAGTGCATCACCAAGGTGAAAAAAAAGTTTGGAAACAGAAAAATAGGTCCATCAAATACAAAAAACTTCATACAATACTGTGTCACGTTCCCTCTCTCTCTTTAGTTTAACGGACTTACTCCCGTATCACCTTCGTCATCCTCTCTCCAAAAAAAACAAAAACGGCGGGAAAAGGAAAAAAGTAGAGTTCGCATTTCTGGTCACATGGGTTTTTTCCTACGTCATCATGTCCCTTCAAAATAAAAGTGGATGTTCACACTTTTGTCATTTTATCAACTACAAAACGTTAATAAAATAATAAATTTGTATTGTTTTAATATTTTACATGCTTTTAATCTGTGTTGGTCTGTTTAGAAGATATTTACAATGTACTTTCTTTTGACTGTTTTTATTAACAGGCTCTTATTTTACAAGGCTATGTTTAACAGGCTCTTATTTTACAAGGCTATGTTAACCTGGGTTACACCCTCCCTGCCTAAATCTATGCAAGTCCCTTTGCATAACGCATAGTTTAGAGTACTTTGATCTCATGGTTCTCCTCATGGTTCTCGATGTAATTTGTTACAGATTCGCTTAAGCTCTGGAACAACGATTGAACTAGGCTCACAAGAGGGGTTCCTAACTGAGGGTAGGTTAACCTTTTGGGTTTCGTTCTCTCTCGAGAAGATCTTCTGACAACTTGGTCAGATTCTGGGACAATTTCTTCATTGTCATCTGTCACAGTTTCAGTGTCATTTACTTGAGGTCTTCTTGTCTCCTCATGGTCAGTCTGGTTTAGATCCAGGGGATTTCCCTTTTCACTCAAGTGAGTACTTGATTCTTCTTCCCTTCCAGGTGATCTTTCCAGTTCCGGCAATATTTCAGTTTCAATGGAATCCTTTGGAGCATTATCAGACAACATCAAAAGCTCTGGAATTACATCATCATCTGGTTCATTCTGTTCATCAGTAAGATTGGAATGTGGTCTGGGAAGAACTACTTTATATTCCTCAAGTGACCTCGAGATCTCCCGTGGAGGACCCGAAGAGTAGTATAAAGGGTAGTTATCCTCTTCCTCAGAGTTGTAGTCAGGTTCAGGTTCTTCAGAGTCTGGTATTGGATGTTGTCGTGTGATTGGTCGACGGGGCTTCTCTGGGACGGCAGGAGAATTTGCAGGGACAGATGGCAGAAATCCGCATGGCAACAAAAGGTCTCTGTGCAGGGTCCTAGTAGGACCATTTTGATGTTCTGGTCTTACTATATACACAGGTAAGTTGTCCTTTTGACTCACAACCACATGGACCGTGGACTCCCATCTATCAGCCAACTTGTGTTTCCCCCTTATTCGGACATTCCTCACAAGCACACGATCACCAACAGTTAAGGCAGATTCAGTTACATGTTTGTCATATCTGCTTTTGTTTCGTTCAGCAACTTTAGCAGCATTTGTGATAGCCAGTTGGTAACTCTCTTGGAGGTGAGATTTGAGAGCTTTGACATACTGTGAATGAGATTGTCCCCGACGTTGGTTCCGAGGAAGATTGAAGGCAAGGTCTATTGGCAGTCGAGGTTGTCTTCCAAACATTAATTCGTACGGTGTAAACCCTGTGCTATCGTGTCTGGTACAGTTATACGCATGCACGAGTGGTTTTACAAAGTCATGCCAATGCCTCTTGTCTTCATCTTTGAGTGTACCTAACATGTTCAGTAAGGTACGATTGAATCGTTCTACAGGGTTTCCCCTGGGATGATAGGGTGAAGTCCTAACTTTTTGTATTCCAGCCAAGTTACACAGTTCTTTGATAGTTTTTGATTCAAAGTCCGCTCCTTGGTCACTATGCAACTTCTCAGGAAAACCATAGTGGATGAAGAAGTTTTCCCACAGGGCCTTCGCTACAGTTCGAGCTTTTTGGTTAGGCGTTGGAGTTGCAACAGCGTACTTTGTAAAGAAGTCTGTGATTACAAGGACATCTTTTGTAGAACTGCGGTCTGGTTCGATCGACAAAAAGTCAATACATACTAATTCCAGGGGTCTGGTAACTTGTATGTTTACCAAGGGTGCGGCCTTCTCTGGCAATGTTTTCCGGCAGACGCACCTCTGACAACTTTTAATCTTTTGCTCTATGTCTGCAGCCATTTTGGGCCAGAAGAATCTGGCTCTGATGAGGTCAAGGGTACGGTCAAACCCAAGATGGCCCATGTCGTCATGGAGACTTTTCAATGTCATGGGTCTGAGGCTTTCAGGAAGGACAAGTTGATACTGGGTTTCACCAAGTTTCCTCTTCCGATACAAAACACCATTCTGCAGCTCAAGTTTGTTTAGTTCACGCAGAAAGATGGAAAGTTGTGGAAGTTCTTTCCGTACCATAGGAGAAGATGTTTCACCCGTTTCAAGCTGGTGTATGATTTCATTGATAGCAGGATCATTTCTTTGACTTTGTCTTAACTCCTCTTCCGAGATGCTTGGAATTACAGGGAGAATGTCACACTGGTGGAAGCTGTCAGGAACAGCATCAGCGGACATGGACAAAGACGTTACAAGTGGATATGTAAGAGCATCGTGGTCTGAGTTGAGAGATTGGAGGACTAGGTGTTTGTCACAGATTGCCCTCACTGCATGAGGAGGAACATCAGTGAAAGGATCGGCACCAGGTAAGTGATGTTGGACAAACTGGCGAATTCTCTCTTGTTCTTTTAGGGAAACACGGTCATTTAATGGCTCTGGGTGTGGACGGCGTGATAATCCGTCTGCATCAGCATTTTGATTTCCTGCTCTGTACCGGAGGTTGAACTCGAAGGTAGAGAGGGCAGACAACCAGCGATAACTCGTTGCATCTAACTTAGCGGTGGTCAAAATGTAAGTTAGAGGGTTGCTGTCAGTTATTACAGTGAAAGGACTGCCATAAAGGTAATCACAAAACTTTTCCGTGACAGCCCACTTGAGGGCAAGAAACTCAAGTTTGTGAGCGGGGTAACGGCTTTCACTTTGTGATAGTCCTCTGCTCGCGTATGCAATTACACGCATCTCTCCACCCTGCTCTTGATAAAGGGCTGCCCCCAGCCCGGTCGTACTTGCATCTGTATGTAATACATACGGCAACCTGGGGTTGGCAAAGGCCAAAACTGGGGCAGAAGTCAGTTTGTTTATTATCGTTTCAAATGCCTGCTGGCAACAGTCTGTCCATCTTTCCCCAAAAGGAGATTTCGGCTGAAAGTACTGGACTTTATTCGACTGTGAGACATTTTTCTTCCTCAGCGGTGGATATCCAGCAGTAAGACCGGTAAGAGGTTTGACAATCTTAGAGAAGTCTTTGATAAATCGCCTGTAGTATCCTGCGAATCCTAAGAAAGAACGTAGCTCTTTCAAATTTTTGGGGCTTGGCCATGTTTTTAAAGCGTTAACTTTCTCAGGGTCTGTTTCAACACCATGTTGGGAAACGATGTGGCCCAAGTACTTCACGGATGTATGGAAAAACATGCATTTTTCAAGGGAAAGTTTTAGGCCATATTCTTTGAGGCGATTGAGTACATGGAGAAGTCGGGTTTCATGTTGTTCGAGTGTTTCTGAAAACACTATGAGGTCATCTAGAAAGACAAGGACTTCTTTTAGATGAATGTCACCCATGCATTTCTCCATCAGCCTTTGGAATGTGCTGGGAGCATTTGTAACACCCTGAGGCATCCTGTTAAATTCAAAAAATCCCATCGGGCATGTAAAGGCTGTCTTGTGCTTGTCTGTCTCATCGACTTCGATTTGGTAGTATCCGCTCTTGAGATCAAGGACCGAAAACCATTTCGATCCTGTGAGTGCAGAAAAGGTTTCTTCCAAATTAGGAAGTGCATAGGCGTCTTTGATCGTGGTTAAATTCAGCTTCCGGTAATCGACACAAAGTCTTATATCCCCGTTTTTCTTCCTTACCACAACTATTGGCGAGGAAAACGGTGATTCAGACTCGCGGATTATTCCTGCTTCCATCAGCTCTTGCAAGTGCTGACGTACTGCATCGATGTCTTGTGGCCGTATTGGTCGGGGTCTGTGCTTGAAAGCGGTTTCGTCACTTAGTTTGATTTGGTGCTTGACTTTGTTCGTGCAACCGAAATCTGTGTCATGTCGTGCAAATACTTCTGTATTATTATATCTTATGTTCACTTTCATTCCTTAGGACAACTGCAAGCTTTTGTGAGCGGTTTTCCGGAAGGGTAAGTAAACAATTGGTGACTACGACACCACCAGGCAAGGAGGATGAGGAAGGTGACTCGACCACTATCCACTTCCCTGGCGTTGCAGTGTTTACATGGACTACTCCCTCCAAAACTCGACTTTGACCAGCAGGAAGTACACCCTGTTCCAAATTATTATGCAAATCGTATTTAAGTGTCAGAAAGATTAAATTTTTTGTTTTTCAATTAAACTCATGGACGGTATTCCGTGTGAGGGCTCTTTGGATAACTGAGATCAATTTCAGACACCGGTGATGATTACCGGCCAGTTGAGCCCACATTAAGGAGAAACTACTCAAGAATGGCGTTCCACATTATTAAGCAGATGATTTGAAGTTCGCTTTGAGCAGTGGCGGACGCCAACCCACGACCGGTGGGAGAGCTCGGAGGGCGGATGGGCTTTCAAGGAAGCCCCCCAGGCCGGTCCCACTCGCACTTAGAATTTTTTTTTTTTTTGGCTTCCATAATGTACCGGGCGCGGACGCGAAACCCACGCCGGGCAGGAGAGCTCGAAAGGCGGCTAAGCATTCAAGGAAGCACCGTCTGGAGCTTCAGAGCCGTTCCGCCTGACTTTTAACGTAGAGTACCGGGCGCAAACCACTAACTCAAGCCCGGCATGGCAGCTCGAAAGGCGGCTAAGCATTCAAGGAAGCACCGTCTGGAGCTTCAGAGCCGTTCCGCCTGACTTTTAACGTAGAGTACCGGGCGCAAACCACTAACTCAAGCCCGGCATGGCAGCTCGAAAGGCGGCTAAGCATTCAAGGAAGCACCGTCTGGAGCTTCAGAGCCGTTCCGCCTGACTTTTAACGTAGAGTACCGGGCGCAAACCACTAACTCAAGCCCGGCATGGCAGCTCGAAAGGCGGCTAAGCATTCAAGGAAGCACCGTCTGGAGCTTCAGAGCCGTTCCGCCTGACTTTTAACGTAGAGTACCGGGCGCAAACCACTAACTCAAGCCCGGCATGGCAGCTCGAAAGGCGGCTAAGCATTCAAGGAAGCACCGTCTGGAGCTTCAGAGCCGTTCCGCCTGACTTTTAACGTAGAGTACCGGGCGCAAACCACTAACTCAAGCCCGGCATGGCAGCTCGAAAGGCGGCTAAGCATTCAAGGAAGCGACGCCGGCCGGTCCGCGGGCCAAATAGGGTCCAGTAAAGTACCGGGCGCAAACCACTAACTCAAGCCCGGCATGGCAGCTCGAAAGGCGGCTAAGCATTCAAGGAAGCGACGCCACTAACGCCTTGTGGCGGTCGCCTTGTGGCGGTCGGGGGGTGGCGGTCGGGGCTGGCGCTTGGGGCCGGTGGCGGTCGCCTTGTGGCGGTCGCCTTGTGGCGGTCGCCTTGTGGCGGTCGGGGGGTGGCGGTCGGGGCTGGCGCTTGGGGCCGGTGGCGGTCGCCTTGTGGCGGTCGCCTTGTGGCGGTCGCCTTGTGGCGGTCGCCTTGTGGCGGTCGGGGGGTGGCGGTCGGGGCTGGCGCTTGGGGCCGGTGGCGGTCGCCTTGTTGCGGTCGCCTTGTGGCGGTCGCCTTGTGGCGGTCGGGGGGTGGCGGTCGGGGCTGGCGCTTGGGGCCGGTGGCGGTCGCCTTGTGGCGGTCGCCTTGTGGCGGTCGCCTTGTGGCGGTCGGGGGGTGGCGGTCGGGGCTGGCGCTTGGGGCCGGTGGCGGTCGCCTTGTGGCGGTCGCCTTGTGGCGGTCGCCTTGTGGTGGTCGGGGGGTGGCGGTCGGGGCTGGCGCTTGGGGCCGGTGGCGGTCGCCTTGTGGCGGTCGCCTTGTGGCGGTCGCCTTGTGGCGGTCGGGGGGTGGCGGTCGGGGCTGGCGCTTGGGGCCGGTGGCGGTCGCCTTGTGGCGGTCGCCTTGTGGCGGTCGCCTTGTGGCGGTCGCCTTGTGGCGGTCGCCTTGTGGCGGTCGGGGGGTGGCGGTCGGGGCTGGCGCTTGGGGCCGGTGGCGGTCGCCTTGTGGCGGTCGCCTTGTGGCGGTCGCCTTGTGGCGGTCGGGGGGTGGCGGTCGGGGGGTGGCGGTCGGGGCTGGCGCTTGGGGCTGGCGTCCGCCAATAGTGGTTTAATTTCGGGAGGAAGATTGATTTTCGTCCCAAGCCCGCCGCTGGAGAAAATTTTAGGTACCAGGAGTGGATTTTTTTTGTCCACTCAGGAGGGGGACGTTGGCTGGTTTGGTGTCCGGGGGAAAGTGCTCTTTTCTCGGCCAGGAGAAAGATTAGACTCCCAGCCCGCCGCTGGAGAAAATTCTAGGTACCAGGAGTGGATTTTTTTTGTCCACTCAGGAGGGGGACGTTGGCTGGTTTGGTGTCCGGGGGAAAGTGCTCTTTTCTCGGCCAGGAGAAAGATTAGACTCCCAGCCCGCCGCTGGAGAAAATTCTAGGTACCAGGAGTGGATTTTTTTTGTCCACTCAGGAGGGGGACGTGCTTTGTTGTCCGGGGGAAAGTGCTCTTTTCTCGGCCAGGAGAAAGATTAGACTCCCAGCCCGCCGCTGGAGAAAATTCTAGGTACCAGGAGTGGATTTTTTTTGTCCACTCAGGAGGGGGACGTGCTTTGTTGTCCGGGGGAAAGTGCTCTTTTCTCGGCCAGGAGAAAGATTAGACTCCCAGCCCGCCGCTGGAGAAAATTCTAGGTACCAGGAGTGGATTTTTTTTGTCCACTCAGGAG